>NW_022196414.1:300000-773132 GCF_008641045.1 Pistacia vera
ACATCCCTGAGAAATTACAATTAATTCCTATAAGTTTGAAATCCAACAAACACTCCGTGCAATCTAACCAAATGCAAAACATATGAGTTTTTTATTGCACATCAAAATTGAAGAAAAGCAAAAGTGATTCTTGTGGAATTTTTCTCTTATTTTTCAAGTTTTAGATATACAGATAATTTTTTGTCAATTTATTACATGTCTCAAAGTTTCACAATTTACTTCAGCTTTTAACTTCAGATTTCATATCTTATTTTAATAAATAAATAACTTTAAATCACCAAATTTCAACTCAATATTTAAAACCATAAATTAAAAAGAAAAGTTTTAATATATTTTTTTTCTCTTAACTTGTGCATAATAATACTATATATGTTAAAATGGTAATAATAATAAATAAAATTTTACTTTTAAAAATTTTATTTCGATCTTCAAACTAAAATACAACATTTAGATTTATTATTTTCAAATGATAAACGTTAAGAAAATTATAAGCATAATTTTCCCATTACCCTTTCACTACTTCTCCTACCTCTGCTTTAACTATGGTTCACCAAAGACCATGTTTACCAACCCACCAAGTCAACTCGCTTCCCTTCTCAAAAATCCATCTTCGTTTCACCTGAAAATATTCCGTTTGCTTCTCTTCTTTGCATCAAAATCCAATTTTTATTCAACCAAAGATAAATCTCCACACTTGGCTACCAAAGTTTGCAAAATTTTATCTTATCTTCAATGGCAAAAAACTTGGAACCCACACACTTGATTCCCAAGCCAAGACCATACCGCGTCTTCAAAATCATTGAGACCCACAAGAATTCATACTCAGTTTTGCATTTGATTTTCTTCAATTTTGCTTTATATTTCCAAATGAATTGCACATCAAAATTGAAGAAAAGCAAAAATGATTTGAAATTATGAAGATGAAGAAAAGCAAAAGTGCAGATTTTCAAAGAAGAAATGAAAGAATCCAAGATTTGAAGATGAAGAATAATGATTTGGGAAGTTAGGGATTTTAATTTTGTGACCCAGGTTTGGCACTGAACCGGCTGAACCGGCAGGTCACTATAGTACCACCAATTCAATCGCAGTCCAAACTGAGTTAAATGTAAAAGCAGGTTTCAGGGGGTGCCCAGCCTAATGAAGACTTCTCAGTTCGACCGGTCAAACCAGCCAAGCCAGACCCGGTTTTAAAACATTGCTTGAATGTGAAGTTTGCTTAGCAAGGAGTAATCTGTAATGTATGACTTAAAATTTGTTAAATCCAAGTGCTCTGCCAACGCATATTTATCTTGCCAAGATATAAAGAGACAGCTTATATACAAAAAGCAGAAATATGATTTTAGACGACCACTAATTCCCAATTAAACACATATTAGAATAAGCGAAAAAATGGCTGACGATCTTGTTAACTTATATGACCTAAATACCATAGCGAATCTAAGCCAACCCAAGGAGATAATACAGCCAATTTTCTCATTATTAGCATTAGCAAAGAATTAACAACCTTTTCCATCCCAAGTCACCTGAAAACAAAGAGAAAAGCAAGTTTAATTAAATATCAACAGAAAAACAGAGAAAACTATCTGCATTCACAGGTTGAAAAAATAAATAATACTTACTATAAGTGAGAAGTAGATCTCTTTTCCACCAACGATACTATAACAGTCACGTCATCGAGCTTGCCACTGTTGTATCCAACATATCCAGCTGCTTGAGCTGCATTAGCAAATGGACTCCTTGCAGATTCAGACTGACCAACTTCTTGAGCTCTCATGGCCAAGGATTCTGCTATTTCCTGAAAAATACATTCAAATATGATGACAAACTAATAGTGCAATGACTATAAGAACTGAAGTGACAATTATTCTTCAACCAAGCTTAACTGATCATTATCTCCCGTAAGAGATTAATTTATGCATATTTCGATTTTTGGGTAGTTGACAGAGAAGATTGAGCATACTAAGTTACTCTTGGAATAAAAATGTATTGAAGCTGCACATGTCACAATTTTAAAACTTCCTAAAATTTTCTTAAGACCATTTTAATTACCGTCTGGGAGAAACTTTGGAAAGATTAAATTACATAGAGTTGGGACTAAGCACCTGAGCTTTAAAACCATCTTGCAGAGACCTGGAGACAATAAGTGCTATTTCTTGCTCAAATAGATTGTCAAAAAGCCCATCACTACCAGTCACGACTACATCACCCTCAATCAAATCAATTTTGTGCACCTGAAAAAGCAAACAAAAAAAGGTTTTTTGTATTATTAAAACTCTCTTACACACACAAAGATGCACACATAAATTTTGAACCCTTGGTGTTGTGCTTCATATCATTCCAATTATATTGGATGTCCCCAAAGAGACTGATCTTGTCCTTTGTAATGTAAAACCAAAAATCCAACAAAATATGAAGAGTTGATTAATTAATTAGCATGGCAGTGCTCCTATAACTTCTCTGGGAGAAGGGAGAAGACAATTATAACATATTTTAACTTACGAAAGTTCTGATTCAAAAACAATATCAATGCATCTTACCTCAACAAGTTTTGAGGGATCATCACCTCTCTCAATCAGTAACGGAAAGTTAAACTCATGAACCATCGGAAAAGACCTCTTAAAGACAGTACCATGTCTTATAATTACAAATCCTGAGTCACCAATATTAGCCACATGGAAAGCCTGTGAACAAATATATTAGTCTAAGGCAAGAGTCTGAGCACTATATTCAAATCCAGTGTTTTAAAAATATTCAATTATTAAATTGTTTAATTTTTGGAAAAAAATCTAGAGCCATGTCATAATATAAGTTTGATTTTAGCAATCAACATTTAATTTGACACAATTGATTCCTGTGTAACTGTTTATTGTATTTGATCTATCCAATATTCTCACCTCAAGGTTATAGAAGTCTATGTATTTGCTAAATAATAACATGTTTAAATCATGTTGTTTCTAAACCTTATTAGTTACATGACACAGTATGTTTATAATTATTTGTGTAAACAAATGATAGTGAATATTATTTATAAAGCATGACAAGATGTTATCTGTTTTTATTCTCTCGTACTCTTTGAGAAATATTTGTAGGTAATCTATTTATAAACCATTCGCAACAGAAAAGGTTATAAGAGAATATGTTGACCAAAGCCTTATTATACATTTTAAGCCATTCCTTTCCCTCTCTAGAAATGCCTGAAGCCTTCAAAATTCTAAATTAAACAACCCTTTTTCCTCTTTCTTTACTTATGAAGTGGAGTGGGGATCTGATAGAACCCCAGGACAACCACTCAACCACGCAACACAGTAAGCCAAAAAGACACAGCCAAACTCAAGAATTATATCCAATGCAAAACTGGGTTGATTCTATTTGATATTGATTAAGAAATAAAGGACAGTTTACAGAGCAGTGCTCCACTACAATGAAATGAAAATGAGTAATAGATGGTCCCAACAGTTCGAGGAGTTGGGGACCTCCTTGATTCACTATTGATAATAATCTGCCTTTTTAACAAATGGCTCTCCCTTTTTATACATAAATCACCTACTAGAATTATTCCCTTCTAACTAATTGGTTCTTCACATGGCACATGCCTCAAGCCATCCTTCACTAACGCATGCCTCTTCAATTCAGTTAATGGCCTTTTACCCTTATGCCCTCTGTGTTGGTAAACCTTCTTGATGGGAGGTCTATAAATCCCCCCTTGTCCCCAAGGTGGAAGTGAGGGAATTGAAGCTTGATGATATCTGTCAGCTCCCAGGTGGCTTCAAATGGGGCTAAGTCTTTCCACTTAATGAGGACTTCCTGAGAGCCATTCACCAATGTGCGGACTGCCAAAACAGATTCCGGTTGTACCTACAACTCCATGTCCCCGGTGAGACATGAGGGTAGAGGTTGGATGGGAACCGAGCTGTGCAACTTGTGCTTCAGCTGGGATACGTGAAAGACGGGATGTTTTTTGGCTGTTGGAGGCAGTGCCGATTTGTATGCAACCTGTCCAGTTTAGAAAAGACTACAGCACCTGCCAACTCATCTAGCAGCTCATCAATGGAAGGTATAGGAAATTTGTCGAGTATGGTTATGTTGTTAAGGGCATGGTAATCAACACAAAAACGCCAGCTGTTGTCTTTCTTCTTAACCAACAACAGCGGACTTGCAAAAGGACTAGTACTCGGTTGGATTATTCCCGACACCATCATCTCTCCCACCAACCTTTCTATCTCATTCTTTTGGGCATGGGAGTATTTGTAAGGACGTATGTTAGGGGGTTTGGATTGATTTTGGAGAGTTATGGCATGGTTAGTTGGTCTCTTGGGGGGTAAACAGTGGTGTTGTTCAAACAAATGGTGGAACTCTTTAAGTAGGGTAGCAACTCCAGGTTCCATAGGTTCAATCTTCTCCTCTCCTTTCCTTTCGATAGAGCAAAATTCTACCAAATACCCTGCTCCCTCACTCTGCAGTGTCTTGAGCATTGCTTTAAGAGAGACTACAGTCTTAACTAAGGAGGGATCACCTTACAACACAATTTTCTTCTCGTTACTGTCGAACGCCATGGTCAGGTTTTTCCAGTTAGAGCACACACCCCCCAACGTGCTCAACCAAGATATCCCCAACACCACATCAGCTCCTCCTAAATCAAAGGGGAAAATCTTATGTAAACTCAACCTCCTGAATCCGTATACTCAAATTTTTGCAAATCCCTTCTCCTCTGACTATGAAACCATTCCCTATCATCACTCCAAATTGTTTTCCCTTCTCAATGTTCAGGCCTAGCTTCCGCACTAATTCATTTTAAGATGAAATTGTGGGATGCCCCACTATCCACCAACACAATTACTATCTCATCTCCAATCGACCCCCTGAGCTTCAGAGTTTTGTCCATCGTCATCCCTACAATAGAGTTCATCAACAAAGCCAAGGGGTTACCTGCCATGTTGACGTCATCGTCAGCTTCAGAGTTAGGTTCTTCCTTTTCCGGTGCCTCATCATCGGTGACTAACAAAATCTACAGTGACCTCGCTTTACACCGATGAGTGGGATTGTACTTTTCGTCACATCTAAAACACGGCCCACGCTCCTTCTTGCTCTAAATGAATCTCGTCGTCAGTCATACGCCGAAATCCCTCTCTGCGAAATCCTGGCATGGTTGTATTAGTGGTTCTCTCTCGTCGTTCACCTATTCTGTTTGAAGTGAAGGATGAATTGTGTGAAAAAGGGTTGGAGCTCCATGCGTTTGTGCACCATGTTTCCGGGTTGGGAGTGACCCGATTATAGTGCTCCATTTTATTAGTATGGGTTCTAAATGGTTTGGGCCTACTTTTTTCCAAGACCCAATTCTTCTCCTCTACTCTATGGGCTTGTTTAATGAGTGAAAAAAGTGTGGTTGGTTGGGCCAAACGCAATTCGGCCCGAATCTCTTCTTTTAGTCCATTGAGAAAAATACCCATCAACAATTCTTCCCCTACCTCGCGCAAGGGAGCAGAATGTTCTTCAAAATTTTTCCTAAACTCTGTTACTATTCCAGTTTGCTTTAATGCTACTAGTGCTTCATATGCCGAGCCTTTGAAGGATGGACAAAATCTTGCCACCACAGCAGCCTTAAAGGCTTCCCATGAACTGATTGGTGCCCTTGATTCAACCCACTAATACCAATTCAGTGCACGCCCCTCCATACAAACCGCAGCAGCTTCCACTTTTTCTCCCTCTGCATAACGATTGACTGAGAAATAGCAATCTGCTCTGAAGGTCCATCCGTAGGGATCCTCCCCATTAAACACTGGTAACTCTAATTTTTTACTCTTCCTCTCCTCCTTAGAGTTCTCGGTTTCTTTACTCCGATCAATTCCTCCATTGTCACCGCTATTTGAGCTCTCCCCAAGATTTGTTTTGCCCCGATCGCGACTAGTATTGGCCTCCTTCTCCTCCTTCAACCTCATCTATTCCCGCAGCTCAAAGAGATATCCCTTGATGCTTCCTAACTCTTCCTTCATCCCTCCTAGCTCCTTCTCCATATTACCCATTTCCTTCTCCAATCCCTCAACCTTCTGTTTCATTCTCGATTTAGTCATTACCCACACAAGGCTCTGATACCAATTGATAGAACCCCAGGACAACCACTCAACCACGTAACACAGAAAGCCAAAAAGACATAGCCAAACTCAAGAATTATATCCAATGCAAAACTGGGTTGATTCTATTTGATATTGATTAAGAAATAAAGGACAGTTTACAGAGCAGTGCTCCACTACAATGAAATGAAAATGAGTAACAGATAGTCCCAACAGTTCAAGGAGCTGGGGATCTCCTTGATTCACTATTGATAATAATCTGCCTTTTTAACAAATGGCTCTCCCTTTTTATACATAAATCAACCAACAGAATTATTCCCTTCTAATTAATTGGTTCTTCACACGCCACATGCCTCAAGCCATCGTCCACTAACGCATGCCTCTTCAATTCAGTTAATGGCCTTTTACCCTTGTGCCCTCTATGTTGGTAAACCTTCTTGATGGGGGGTCTATCAGGATCCATTGGATTACATCAAAATAGGGTATTTGTTTCTTGACATTAAACCAAATGTTATTATCATTTCATCAAAAAATTAATTAATTATTTTATTATTATTATACAGATTCTTTCTTTGTTTTGGTGTAATTTTTTCCTTCAACTTTTGAGGAATAGATCACCATTCTTAAGGGTGCATTTCTGTTTCCCAATTTTAGGTTTAGGCCACTATAAATAATGTCTTATTTTGTTTACAGTTACAGACATTGATATTGGATAATTATTGAAAGAAATGAAAATTATCCCTCGACATATTTGTTGTCTCCCTTTCTAATTCTTTATATCTGTTTCTCCTCTCTTCTCTCCCTTTCCAACCATTTTTCTTAATCCTACACCAATTAAGTTTATACAAGGAAATAAAATTAGAATAAGATTTCTCGCAATAAATAATATAAACTTGCTTTAACAATGTAGAGAAGACCAAAAGCATTCTAGTTTTACCAATAAAATACCTGACCGTCAAAGTAAGCGACCAAAACTGTAGTAGATCCAGGAGATCGTGTTTCCGCAGCACTTCTGGTAAGAACTTCAACTGGATCAGTTATTGAAGTGTTTTGGATTTCTGATACAATCTTTTCACAATTTTCCATGAGCTCTTGAGCATACAACCCAGCTTTGATTCCTGAAGAACAACGAGCACTTATCACTTAAGTTGCTTAAACATAAAATAATTTTTCTGTAGGCTTCTAAGTCCACATACACACAGCATGTGTGTTAAGAGCATATGAATCAATTGAGAGCGTGTTAAGAGTATTACTAGTTGACCTTAAATAGGCTTGCTAGAATATTTTACGTTAGGATATTAATGAGTACTATTGTGTATAATTATATTTATGGGTGATGAATAACTGACACATGATCAAACACTAATTACAAGAAATAGTTGCTTTTATTGTAGGGTATCACTAGTCATATAAACTATAAACGCATAATGTGGTACATTCTTATACAGTGATAATATATCAAGATTACATAAATTGAAAAGGAGAAAATAAATTGAGATGAAGTTTATAATTATAGAAAAATGATATAAAATTTCTTAATTGGAAACTTCAAATGAATTTCCTGTTGTTATAATTTCAGTCTTCAAGTTTGACTATTATAAGAGTTTTACAAAATAGAAAGAGGAAGTTAGCAAACAAGAAAAAGTCATAGAATATGTTTCCTATTTTGTGAGTTAAAATTGAGAAAAATTACAAGGAATATACTATTAATTTTTATTGTATGGAAAAACTGGAGAAGAGAAAAATGAGAAAGAAGAATAAAATTTCTGAATTATAAGCTGGACTTTTATTCCTTCATGAAATGATATTTCTTTTATTCATTTAAGGTAATAAATCAATCTTATTTGTAAGTTTTGAAATTCAACTTATGTCAACTTTGATATATATCTAAAAATAAAATTAATACATGAAAAATTCCATGTAATTAACTAAATCATGTCACTGTTAACTGAAACGTGTATGTGTGTTTTGGGGACGGGGGTTTGGGTTGGGGTTGAGGTTGGGCATTTTTTGAGAAAAACATTATCACTTTTACATGTTTTAAGTTAATTCTTAATATATCTCAGGTAACCACTCCACCCCAGGCCTAAGAGTGGTTCTGCCAATGATATATAACTAAACAACAGTCCATTTCTTTCTTCTGTTTCTGCTCTCACTTATTCCTTTAGTTGATTTAATTAGGTTTCCATAATAAAAATTGAAAAACAAGAAAAGAATATAAATTAACTGTTATTTCTAAAATTTTCATGCAAACAAAATTGGCATCATTGTAAAGGGCCAGATAAAAGAAGAATAATTACCAATACAGATTTACTTTATTTCCAGCCACTGTCTAGGACTATATATCAAATGACTTATTCTGATTCCACATTCTGAATGAAATAGGATATTGGAAGATACCTTTAAATGACCACTGACCAACTCCATCGGCAATGCCTAGCCAGTTCTGGCAAGCTACAAAATAAGCATCGCGCCCACCTGTCAATGCCTGGAAATTATTAATATTTGAATTATTTACCCTTACCAACTCCAAAGCTTAACAAGTAATTTTAACAACTGAAATCAATTTAATCTTGCCACCAACCTATTTTCAATCAGAATTCTAAAGAGAAAATTCTCTAAACATTATCTGAAAACTAATCATTAATTTTTGCAAATTGAATAAGTTGGCTTTGACAAATCATTTTGCATTACCTTATTAGGATGTTGCAATAAAGCAGCACCAGAAGATAAATAAAGATCAGCTGTTCGCATTTCCTTCCTGTTTGAAAATAAGCAAACGAACATAAGAATTAGAAGACAGATAAGTTTTAATTCAAGTTTAATACGATAAATAATTTTGTTGGTCTTCTATATTATACCCTAGCATTTCCAAGAAGGCTAAAAGCTGGTTACTTTGAGAGTTCATCCTTTAAGTTATCATTATGAAGAATAATACTACACATACAAACTTTATATACAAACTTAGACACACAAACAAACATAGCACAAAATGAGTGAAAGAGTAGATAACAAAAGCCATCTCCATTGATGTTGAATAATGAAATGAAAGATGTGGCTACAAAAGAGTAATTTCACATATAACGAAAGGTGTTTTTAATTACACTGAACGCATTCTCAAGACTTCAGACAAAATCGAATTTCCAATATTCTGTATTCATTCTTTGAAAGCAAAAACATAAATAACATTATCAATGACCCCTTAATTTCTTATTTTCAATTTTTGCATGTATTTTGTCACAACAGAAAGTGAAAATAGAACTGAAGAGCTCCTAATATATCTTGGAGGGGAAAGAATAGAAGAAAATAGCTCACCTCTTTGAAGTAGGTTCAACTGATTGGAATTCCACAGCATCGGAAATTGACACCTCTGTAGTATTAACACTTGGGGCATCGTCCTCAGTTATTTTTTCTTCCTAATTGAGAAATGAAAATGGTCATCTAACAAATACTGTATATTGGTAATTTTAGAATAAGAAAAGAAGTGCTCTGACTTAAGCCATAGAAAAGCTGACATACCAGATGAACAAACTTTTAGAATTGGTAATATCTTGCAGTTCTAAATGAAACAACCATAGATTCAGAAAGTACAAAAGAAAAAAAAAATGACAATAATAATTACTAAGCACTAAATATGCAACCATTAAAATCAAGAGAAGGAAAGATAAAAACATGTAGGTACAGCACTAAATCAATCCAGCGTGGAGCAACTGAAGATTGGCATCAACCTTTTTGCATAGAAAGAGATAAGAGTCAATAACTAAACAGGGTTGGCCTATCATCTAGAAATCCTGAAAGAAAAATGTGACATATGGTTATGAAACATGAAAAAGAAAAATAATTCCTAGTAAGGATAAACCAGATTACCAATTTTTTCAACACAAAACAATAGATAAAAGTTCTGGTTGTAACACAAAAGATATTACTTCAAGAAAACAAGAAGATGATCTCATGACAACTACAATCCAGGTTTTAACCCAAATAAAACTTCATTCACTGAACTACAAATGATTTCAAAATCAAAAGAGCTTGCTTCCATGGGAAAACTCTCATGGCAGTTGCAATGAGCACTCGGCTCCACCACATTGTGTTTCTGAAACCAAGGAAACCCATCTACCAAATTTTCAAATAAAAATCCACTAACTATATTTGGCCGTTCAAGGATTTCACAATAATTGGTTGACTAAAGTTATAAAGCATTAATAAAATTAACTCAACCTGCAAGGACATTCATTCTATTCTATTTCTATAACATTTTATGAGGTCTATCCTAAAATTCATTGTTTATTGACAAAGTGCAAGCATCTGATGATAAAGAATAGAGCATGTAGTTATTTAAGGAAGTTTACTATGTCAGAAATATATACTTACTTGATTTGGTTAGAATTAAATTTCGAAAATTGAATTTTCCTATTTGAGTAGGTTTTATTTTATTAGTTGGAAGTATTTTTCTATTTTATCACGGTACTACTCACCCTTGTTTGGCTTATTGATCAGGTTTAAAGCAAATGCATAACCCATATCCTGCTTTGCCATCTTAAGGAGATTTCAATTAGTTCTCTCAAGACATTCATTAATCAGTTGTAGTTCATGCTTCAACACTACGAAATCTGATTGCATCTTTAAAAGAAATAAGACCAGCTGCTGTGGGTCATATTCATATAAAAGAAAGGAAGTTCGTCTGCCCCAGAAGATTTTTAACACATGATGTTCAGAACAAACTATTAACAAGAGATTAAATTCTGCAATTAAAACCCAAAGGAAGAATTCTAGAGAATCACATGATTCCATCAGCAGCGTTATGATTCTTTACTAGCCTAATATACAACAATTGATACAGTAAAGTGACATAGTTAAATAACCAAAGTTCCAGCCACAAGACTTATTAACTTTACTAAGATAATTAGCGAAGATGATGTAGTAAGATTACGATAGTCAACCATACAAACCAATAAAGCATAAATCTTAGTAGTTTAAATATAAATGAACCAAGACTAACCATTTTTGAAATCACACTTCTATGAGTGTCAACAGACTCATCCACTGGGCTATGAGTTATTGCATCATCAGGAATGGCATCTGCTTCCAAAGGAATTGACTTCGGCGTTTCTTCAATCACATGACCCTCAGCATCATCTTCACCAGAGACATAGTTACTCACTGTATCCACATTATCTTTCTTCACAGCGGTAGAGACTCGCACAATTTCTACACTCTGGCTCTGGCTCTCAGTTTTTTCGCTAATTCTATGAGCTGCATAACTATTTGATGGTTCTTTTTTTAATTCAGACCCGGAAGAAGAAAATTGCGTTGCTATTTCGCCAGAGACACTATCATGCAAAACTTCCAAAGAACTACCAACGTTTTCTACCCCCAATTTGGCATCGACAACAACCGTGCTAACTTGGTTATTATCATTTCTTTCAGAATCACCCTCAAATGCTCCGCTATTTTCTACTTTTACACTATGTTCAGAATTATGCTCAGACACAGTAACTGGACTTGAAATCTCACCATTCGCATTCCTACTAGAATCTCGGTCAGAATGTACATCAACATAGTCAGAAATATCGTTTTCACTATCATTGCGCGTGACTTGATCACGTGTTTCCGGTCGTCTCTTAAAATGATAAACGACATTTTCACTTACAATATCACCATTACAACATTCCTTTTCCAGATTCTCTACTTTACCTGATACTTTTTCTTCATCTTCTTCGTCAGCAGCCTCAGCTGGCGGTTTGTCTACTCGTACATTTCTTTTATGTCCAAACCGAAACAAAACGCTGCCGTCTGAACACTCTGTCCACAATAATATACAGACACATATTTAAAAAAAAAAAAAAAAAAGTTTTAAAGTACAAGAGAAAGCTTCAAATAGGGAATTAAAAAGTTATAATCTGCAATTGAGTAGCAGAGCATACCAGAAGAGGAAACGATATTAAAATCCGGCGAAGAAGAATTGTGATCAGAGCAGGAAATGGATTTAGAACGAAATCTTCGTTTGGGAGTAGAAACGATTACGAGTGGTTTTGGAGAATACATGAACATGTGTTGAGTTATTGGGAGAGCTCGAAAGCAATTGAAATTGATGCTGAGGCTGAGGCTGGTTGAGCGAGCTTCCAGCGAAGCACATAAGAAGAAATCACCACTCATGACCATAACATAGAAGAAGAAGAGAGAGATCAGCTGATAATTATATCAAGTATTCATGTCATTCAATTCAACACAGTTTGGATAATTCCAGTTGTTGGTTTCGTTGTTGTGACTCGAATACTGTATATCATACTATGTACTAGATAATTCTTGGAAGGTCACAAATACTCTTAGGTAGTATGGTTACGAGAATTTTATATTATCGAGGAATATTGTATTATTAGAAAGATAGATTATTAGGAAATCTTTAAAGAAAGGTTCTAAGAATGTTATATTATTAAGGAATATTGTATTACTAGAAAGATAGATTATTAGGAAATCTTTAAAGAAATATGTTTGGTCGGTTAGAATAAATTGATGGATATCTTATAATAATATGTTTGGTTGAGAGGATAAATGAGTGGGTATGTTATATGGATTACTAAATTGCCCTCATTTTAAAATAATAATATTATTTTATTCTATTATTTTTTAAATTATTTTTTAAATTATTTCTTTTAACCCCCCTATATTTGAAATTTTACCAAAATACCCCAACCATATATAACTTTAATTTGTAACAAAATCACCCCCACTCACCCCAAGCCACCCCCGGCAGCCGCCACCACCACCGAAAGCCGCTGTAATGGCGCACGACCAGCCGGATCTGGCTAGTCGTACGCCGATCAAGCCTAATCTGGCTAGATTTGGCCGTGAATATGGTCGTTTCATGGCTAGATCTGGCCGTTAATATGGCCATTTCACGGCCAAAGATGTGAATGTGAAAAGACCAGATCTTTGGCCGTGAAACGGCGACTGTTTCACGGCTAGATCTATGGCGTTTCACGGCCACATCTTTGACCGTGAAACGACCAGATCTGGTCGTTTCCGGCCATGGAGCATAAATCCATGGTCAAAAATTTCCTTATCAGCACACGACCGGCAAGATCCTGTCGGTCTTGTGCCGATATGACGACTTTCGCCAGTGGCCAGCGGCAGAAGGTGGTCTTGGATGATTGGGGGTATTTTGTTAACTTTTAAACTTTTTTGTGGCGGGAGTGTTTTAGCTAAGTTCTCAAATGTAGGGGGTCTGGGTTAATTGTTATTTGGTAGACATATGAGGGTAAATGTGTCCGGAATGATAAAATATTAAGGGCAAAATAGGGTAAAAATTATGATTACCTCGGTAATCTAACATTAACACCCCCTGGGAAGATAATCTGATTACCCCCAATATTACCAATAGTAACCACTATTTGCAATAAAATATTACTGTAATATTATATTACTTGACAACCAAACGAGAGAATCTTAAAAATTAAACAAAGATTACAGGATTTATCCTATTTCACCTCGAACCAAACGCACCTTTAATACATTTTTGCATTTTTTTTAATTTATAATTTATTAAAAGAATATCTTTAATAAATAAAGTAACTTTTTTTTATAATTTTATTCCTTCTTAATTCAATAAAAAAAAAAAAAAAAATTTCTTGATCACATCTTTCGATAGCTTTCTAAACGACATTTCTGTAAATCTTTTATTTTCTTAGTTCCATGTATCACCAAAGTATTTCAAATTTTGAGACCCCTTTGTTTCACAATTTTTCACTACTCTATTCCCTATTCTATCCAAAACAGCAGTGTTACAGACACCGGAAATGGATACCAAAATTTGCACCGAAACACGTGGCCCTGACTCGGACGTCGTCACGTAGGACACAATAGAAGACTTTTGTAAATGGACGACCATCCAACATTTTTGGACAGCCATCCATATTTCGTGGACGACCATTCATTCAGGAATGGACGATAGTCCATAACAAATATTTAAAAATAAAATGGACCACCGTCCAAATACTAGGGACAAGCGTCCTTTTAATATAAACGGCCGTCCAAATAAGCACACTAGATCGACGTCTGTCCATCTAATGTGGACTAGCATCCATTTAGTGTTAAAATTTTTAAAAAATAAAATAAAATAAAAACATTAGATGGACACCAGTCCCTCTAGTATGAACGGTCGTCCATTTTATAGGGACGGCCGTCCACAATAGATGGACTGCCATCCATAAGAAATCCAAAATTTTGTTTTTAAAATAAAAACAAAAAATTAGATGGACGGCAGTCCATCTAGTGTGGACGGTCGTCCATAAGAAATCCAATTTTTTTTTTTAAAAATAAAAACAAAAAATTAGATGGACAGCCGTCCACATGAGATGGACTGCCGTCCATAGTATGTTAAAAATTTTAAAATTTCAGAAGCTTGACATTTTGTTTAGGGATTTAAAAACTTGCAGAAGAAACGCCGAAGAGCGCCGCCGTTGAAGCCACATTATCTGTCGCCGTTGAAGCCACAGTATCTGCCGCCGTTATTCACTTCTTCATCATCATTGTCTGGACTCCGACTGTGAGTATTTTCTTGTTTAAGATGATTTGAGAATTTTTTTACTTAATTTCTGATTCAATGAGGAAGAATTGAACAATTGCTCTATAATGATAAAATGTTCTGACATTGTGTTCACCGTGGTGCTTTATTGAGCCTATCACCTGAAAACTTGGCAATCTGTTACTTATGTTGATGCATTGTTGGGTATTTGTCTCGGTATTCTATTGTTTCACATAAAATGGGTGCTTCAGTAAGTGCTTTAGTGGCTGGTTGTTGTTGGTTTTTGTATGGTTCAGACAGTCTACCAGCCTTAATCATTTCATCCTAAAATGCAGAATACTTTCAGCCCTTCAGTACATGGCCGCTTCAGTTCAAATTTGAAGTTAGTATAACAAATTAGCAGTATATTTTTGTTTGTGCCGGCACCAACTTCACCCAAAACAGTGCACTAGATTATGGCTGTTAAATAAGCTAAAACTGAATCTGTTTTGAGCTTTTGAGCTCGTCCTTTTTCATTTAAAGCTTTTGAGCTTGTTGACAGCATCTGATGATCAAAATTATAGATGGCTTGATTATGCATCTCCTAGACTTCAGTTGATCATAGTTTTGATCTTTGTCCTCACTCTAGGCTTTCATTCTGTGCTCAAACATTTAGGCCTGCCAATCATGACTTCCCAGATCATTGTATGTTAAAATCTCAAGAATTTCATAAAATTATTTATTATTATTCTTTATTTGAGGTACGAATTTTCATTTCTTTATTTGTATCTTTTGCTAAACTAGGCTGGTGTATTGTTATCTTAAGCAGTGCTTCCAAAACAATGGTTGGATATTCTGATGTCAGAAGATAATGTTCAATTGCTTGGCACCTTAGGGGAGTTTGGCTATTCAATTTTTGTCTTTCTGAGTGGGGTGAAAATGGACATGAGCGTGGTAAGCAGAGTGGGAGCAAAGGCTTGTTATCTAGCTTTTATATCCATCTAGTGCCGATGATATATGTCGTGTCAAGCATAGTAATGTTGACCAACAACTGGAAAGAATTAAACAGCATCATGCATATTGCACCATTGTTTTATATGACATGCTTTCCAGTCATTCATTGCCTTCTCAGAGAATCTAAATCATTTCATCCTAAAAAGCAGAATACTTTCATCCTAAAACCATAAGGGTGTTTTATGAAGGCAGATTTATGTTTGGCAGAGTTGGTGATGTTGTTGTGCATGATTGGGACAGGGGGCTTATTGTGGGTTGTTGTGCATGTTTTGGTCTGATTTTCTTGTGATTGTTTTGTTAGTTATTTTTCTATTTTTCATTTTATTATTTGGAAAAACAGGAAATATATCACACTATGTTTTCTGGAAACAACTTGTGTGCATTGTTTCAATACAGAGATGAGGATTCCAACAAGTAGCTCTCATATACAAAGCCATGAGGGAATGGCTATCAAATTTTGTACATTTATAATGAAAAACATATATGCTGTCATAAGAAAGTTTGTATAACACCTCAATGTCTTATTCATGTTTTAGGTAAATCAATATATATTCCCTTTTGAGTGTTTGTAGGAGTTTTGACATGGGTGATCATGAGTGTTGTGTATGCCAAATTTTTGATAGAAGTGCCCTACAACTCATAAATTATACAACTTCTGCTGTTCGCTCATTACAGGTTGGGAATAAAGAAGACGTGTGAAATAAATAACAAGAAGTTGTTTGTGTCTGTTGTCATTATAACATGAAGTTGTTTGTCTTTTTTTAATATCTGCAGAATTACTTATGGATATGTTTTTTTTCAGGAAGTTGTTGGTTTAGAAGAGAGCAGAAAATGGTAAGAGGAAAAAACACAACAATTCCTCATGGAGGCACATTGTCATCTGGAGTCCAATTTCGAGAACATAAAAAGCAATACAAAGAGATGGTGAAAAGAGATATTTGTCTTGGAAGAAGTTTGGATTTAGGATTTATAACAAGTTTGGGTTTAGGTGATGAGATTAATGGTTGGATCCGTAATTTGAAATGGGACCAGTTGGTGAGTAGTAGATATAACGGATATAAGCATTTGATTTATGAGTTTTTTAGTAGTTTGGAAGTTGTGGAGATAGGTACTGATGATTTTCCGGCATATATAATGTTTTTTAGATTAAAGAATCAAAATTGTGTAGTGAGGCCACAGGACTTAACAATCTGGATAGGGATTGATTTTGAAGGTTTGTATAACGTATCCAAAACGTGGGATTCCAAACAAGCTTGGACGGATGTTTCTGGAATAGGGGTTTATCATCCACATAGGTGTAAATCTACAAAGTTAAAGAATTCTGCCATGAGAGTTTTTCACAGATTTCTTACATTCACATTTAATGGCAGGAAAGAGATAAATGGAAATGTGACAATCAAGGATTTATTGTTGATGGAAGTAGCAATTACAGGGAAGCAAGTAAATTTAGCAAAGTTATTGATTAAGAAGTTATGAGAGATTAAAGCAGAAAAATGAGACATTTATTGGGGGATGCTTGTTACGCTAATATGTGAGAAGTTGGGTTTTGAGATCACCCCTTCAGATGAAGCCAATAAAATAACATTTTCTACAAATAATTTGTTGGGGAATGTCACATTGTCTAAAATGGGTTTGATTAAAAAGAATGTGTCAGGAGAATGGTTGCTGATTAGGGATGAAATGGAGGAAGAGGCAACGGTTCAGGAAGGTGTCCCTGTTGCAGAAGGGGAAAATGAAGGATGAGTCTATGTGCGCAAAAGAACAAGAACGAGTATTGAACCTGGATCTTCTCAGAATGTAGAAGAAATGTCTTCTCATACCTTAGACGAAATAGTAAGCATATTTGATCGAATCGAAAGGTTTCAAGAAGAGAGTTTTTCACGTATTGAGAGGAAAATGCAAGCACAACAGGATCAGTTGCCAAGTGATTTCAACTCGTTCGCATCAAGAATAGAAGAAACGGTTGACATCCTTGGGGAACGCATGACAAAAATATCAACATGATGAAGAAATTGTCACCAGCCTTCTCCTCTTCCAGTCAACCTCCACCCCTACACTAGGATGAAGAACTTCTGAACAACCTCCACCTTCTCAACATCCTTGGGGAACACACTATGAATGTTAATTGTCCTTATGTGTAGTTGAAATACTAAACTGTATGTACGCAAATATGTTAATTAATAAAGTTTGATTTCACAAGATGTTCTCAATTAGCTGAACTTCTCCAATATCATGTGAATGTTAATTCTCATTATGAATGTTATGTATGAAGATTATATTTGCCATAGTATCATATCATTAATTATTGTTCAATACATATCTGAATGCTCATGTATATGTAATACTAAACATACCTAAAGACATATCAAAATTAAAATATGAAAAGAAATGTAGAATAATATATACTGAAATATGACGATAATATATACTAAAAACAGTCAGAATATGTTAGTAAACGGTCCCGTATACACAGCGGAAACAAAAATAATGTAACAGGATCGTTTACATGAGCCAAGATCAAGGGTATGATTTTACAATTTATATTATATTAAAATCTGCATAAATATTCAACATGAGTTAAGAGAAACAAACGCACGTTGAAGGCTCCTCCAAATTTGTTGACGAACGTTTTGCTACCGATCCAAGTGTAGGATCGAACCTGCGTAGTCCACACGAAGACAATCTTAAAAGAACCAAAGAGGGATTTGCTAGATCCTCTTTGGCTTCAAGATTAAGAAGAAAACAAAATCAATTGAATTGATTTTAGGCAATGGTGTTACTGCCGTGGGAGAGGCAAAGATTGGGGCTGCTGTGTGTATATTGGTTTTACAAAGAAAAACTCACTCACTAAAAATCACACACATTTTTCCTTTTATATTTAAAAACAATTTGCCCTAATCCCATACGGAATAGGCTTGGGCTCCAACCCAAACGCCCCATGTTGCCAAACACTCCCAATTTGATTTATTTTAATTTCCATCATTATCTCAATTAAAATCAATTAATATATATATTTAAATATATATTAACATTTAACAATAATGATAATATATTTAAATATGTGCGAACACACATTTAAACGTAATTTCACTTATTTAATTTTTCTAACAAATTAAATAAAGGCTACGACCTCAGCAAATTTAATTGCACTGTGAAATTACCAAAATACCCTTTCGCCTTAAAAGACGAAAACGCCCTTCTTTCTTCTTGCATCTTAAATTGTCTTCTATGTGTGTGACCCTTAGGCTCCTCATCATATCGGCAGTGTATAGTATTGCGATTAACACCAATTAATCGTCTCACTAATACACAGACCAAGATTGGCCCCTAGCAAGGCATCATGGCCACCCGATAGATTCGGATTCAGCAAAGTAGCTACCTGTCAACGATATGGTTACCGTGCAATTCGATCCTTTCATCATACGTTATCTCGACGAGACGAAGGCATAGAAATAGTGTCAACCTTCGGTTACTCTCGATATTATTTATTCAGTTTCTGGACCAATGACCCGTATTATAAACTGGATAGAGCAACAACTCAATCCCACTGTGGCCACAGTTTTAGTGTCATTGCCATATACTGAATTGCGCCGTGAGATAACTTTCTCCCGTACCCGGGAGTGATAAATCCTCTGTCAATCCACCATAGTCTTGATACACTCCTTGATGCAGCCAATCACCACCGTATTGACAGCTCTGAAAAGAACTGCGTTAGGCTAGTGTCAAACTACACCAATCGGTGCACAAGGCGCTCCGGTGATCTCAAGTCTAAGGATCACATGCACCACCATTCGTTAGAGGATTTGTTCCATAGACACTGGGGTTACCATCCATATGGAATCCTCTGGTGGGTCAGTCCAGTGAACTTGCTGTGGTGTAATCGCCTACAACAAACACCCATGTGTTGCACCAGGTTGTCACCAAACAACCTTGACAAGTGAGATCAGTCACTGCCTTTCGACAGGGTCGTTCAACACTATGATAGCCTTACCGTATTATCTGTGCCCTTAGTTCAGAATAATACTGGGGCTACGGACGTTTCTAGAATGGCCACCATATGTACTCATAGGGTTCTCACTATCAAGATTTGAAACACTTGGTACCCTCGTCACAGCTCTACCATTCTAAGGACATATATCAATACATATTGCAATAATAATGATTTACGCGATATAGAATAAAATGCCTTTTTATTGATTAATGAACATTATTACAAAGAGTCAATTCTACAATAATTGATTGGCTCTAGGGCATCTACTCTAACAGAATAAGGATAAGATACATTTATGTTATTATTATGAATTCAGCACCCTACAACCAACAACCTACTCTTACCCAACCAGCAACAAAAATAATAAAAACAAAACAACTGAATCAGCATACAGCTCAACTGTATTCGTCGGAAATTAACCACAACGCGAAAAATTTCTACTGAATACAAATGATATACTTTAACTGGTTAACGATATCAAATCTTTCCCAACGAAACATGTTCATCATTTACATCCACCTGCCCAGTACATAAATTACTATTTCCTGCGAGATTCTGAACCGGACCAGTGGACAACTGTCAATGTTTAATAACCACAATTTAGCACATGTTATAGAAAACTTAAGGTTTTTACAATTATACAACATACATAACACATACCTGAGTAGCAACAACATCATTTGACAACACTTGAGTTCCCAGTACACTTTCAGCAATGTTGTCTCGCTGTGCTGATGATTCTTTCCCTCTAAAGTAGCATAACACATTAATAATCAAGTAAATATTATTATAAACTTCAAATAAGTAAATAATGTTTGAAAAACAAATATCATGTAAGAATAGGTGTATAACTCATACCAATTCTTTGTTTTTGTAATCTTTTATTTTTAACCCTACATACAATTTCGTCAACCTTCGATTGCTTTCTTTTGCATGGAGGACGACCTTTGCTGCGAACTACCTGTGGACTAATAATTAGACTATTCCCCTCTTTGGGAGGACTGTCCCCCTTTTTACTACCAAGCCCTCCCTCACTTTCCTTGTGCTCTAACTCATTTCTCACGCCAGTCATCAATTCCATCAACATGTTACAGTCTTCCTCATTGTTTGATGCCATACCGGCTATTATCAGCATTAGATTAAACAACTTATCGAAACGTTGTCCTTCAACGTTTGTGCTCCACCTATTATTACTTACCTTGATTTTTGTATGCCATCTTTTTATGTTTTTCCTCCAACGCCGTAGAATGTACTTATCTGGAATGTGTGAAACCTTTTTATGAATCAACACAATAATGGCATGTCTGCATAAAATCCCTTTGAACTCAAACAAATGACAATTACAACGAATATCACATGAACTTTCTTCAAAGTATACGAGAAAGGGAACACGCCGATTACTATCTCCAAACCAAACATCTTCTAAAACTTGATACTCCTCATACGAATCAGACTTTTTCAGAAAAGATAATTCATAATAAATCTTCCCCGCAATCTCTTATTGAAACTCCTTAAATTTTGTAGTTGTGTATGCATTTTGAAATTGTTTCTCAACAAGGTAATTAGTTATGCATGGTATCCAAGACTTGAAAGATCTAAAATCAGCCTCCGTTCCTTTTCCACTTTATCTCGCAATGCATTATCATATTGTTCCACAAATTGTTTCAATGTTGTTTTGGAATTTATATGCATCGAAAAATGCATGCATACTTTCACTACATTGGGTAGTAGACATACCTGCCCAGAAAGTATCTTTAAGAAATGTAGGCACCCAACGTACTCTTTCTTTATACAATCCACATAACCATTCATTCTCATGAGGGTTATACACATCAATGAATTTGTTCCACCGTTCTTCGAACTCTTCACATATCAACGAATCATACACAATATTTTGTAACGTAAACTTTATAGTTTCATATTCCTTATACCCTTTTAACTTCTTAGGCAGTTTCTTCATTGTATGCCACAAACACCACCTATGTCTTGTACCGGGGAAAACAATCTCAATTGCATTTTGCATGGCCTTATCTTGATCAATGATAATTCCATTAGGAGCAAAATCCATGCATTCAAGCCAAGAACGAAATAGCCATACAAATGTCTCTGTGTCCTCATGTGAAATTAACCCACAATCTAACAATGTCAAATGTCCATGATGATCAACCCCCACAAAAGCAGCAAATGGCATATCATACTTATTCATCAGATACGTTGTGTCGAAGGTCACAACGTCACCAAAATATTTATATGCGGCCTTACATCTAGCATTAACCTATAGCACATTCTTTAATCGACTCTCTTCATTTACATCAATCATTTACCAGAAATTTGAATTCTCCTTTTGCATTTTCATAAAATACTCTAGTATTGTTGAAGCATCTCTAACTCCAAGTCGTTGCCTTCTAACTTTTTCAATGTAGTTCCTACAATGTTTTTATAGAAACGTCAAATTCTCTACACCTCCTGCCTCAACTGAACATGACTAAAATTTTTTACACAGTCTAATCCTAGCCTGATCATTAACTTCAAGCCTCCTTTTCACAAAAGGCTGTATCGTTCGGTTTACCTTGAAATATCTTCTTTTCGTCAAACTTGTAAGATCATGGTTATGTTCAAGCACAACTGATTTAATTTCCCATTTGTATTCACCATTCAAAGTTGCACTAATCCGACTCTTACAAATTGTTTTTGTAATAGGTTGTTTTTTCAAGGTATTTCTGCATTTACTTCTCTCCTTCCCAGAACAAGAACACACCACTATCATGTATCTCATCTCCCCATCATCTCCTTTCTTTGACGTACGTGTCATTGCTTTAAAATCGATTTTATTCACATACCTTCTGTAATACTGCACCAAACTATCAACTGAATCAAACACCATTCTAATATGAGGCTCCACTTCTTCCTCTACACATCCCATATCTTCTAATTCATCACATTCAGTTTCCTGATTCAATGGTTTTATAATAAACAAAACTAGAATGTACTAATACAACACATCATAATAAACAATAAAATACAACACATTTAAAAAAGTTTCAATCACAATTTACCTCAACATAATTGAAACAAGGCAAACTGGACTCTTCCATATTCCGTAATTTCAGGCACAACTAATACCAGTTTTCGCGTTCATGAATCTAGTTTACAACAGTCGCCAACAAATATTATCTATCAAACATATATTCAATCCAAAATAGAATATGAAACTAAATGAATATATAAAATAAGTCAAAAATTCTTTACCTTAACAAAAAATTCGGAGCTTTAAAATGTTTATATATGTTTGATATCCTTATTTTTGTTTCTCGGTTATCTTTATAAAAAGAGGTCTTGCTGCTACTACTTGGCTGTTGAGGAAGAAACTGGCATCGAAGCAAGGGAAACACAACACGCAGAGGAAGGAGAAGAGAAGAAAAACAAATAAAAATGAAAGTTTTTTCCCCTTATTATTTCACAAAAAAAATTTAGCGATTATTTGTAAAGCGTATTACACAAGCTATTCATTAAAATATAAAACAATTTTTTTTTTTCAACAAAGTATAGATGCCAGTCCATGTAATGCAGACGGCTATCCATTTATAAGGAATGGCCATCCACACTAGATGGACTGGTGTCCATTTACAAAGAACGGTCGTCCACACTAGATGGACTGGCATCCATATACAAGGAACGACCGTCCACACTAGATGGACTGGCATCCATATTATGTCCATTTTATTTTAAAATTATTTTTTAAAAAATAAAAATTTCACAACCGATGGACGACAGTCCATCTCATGCGGACGACCATCCCTATAAGATGGACGGCCATCCACAACAGATGGACTGGCATCCATCTACTGTGCTTTTTGGACGGTCGTCCATATAATTTGGATGACAGTCCATATTAACGGGACGCCCGTCCATAGAATTTGGACGAGAGTCCATTGTTTTTTATTCTTTTTTAAATACTTTTTATGGATCCCCGTCCATTCCACTGTGGACAGCCGTCCAGGAATTATGGACGGCAGTCCGAAAACTTTGGACGACCGTCCATAGAATTGTGATGGGAGTCCATTGTTTTTTATTTTATTTTTTTGGATACTTTTTATGGACCCTCGTCCATTCCATTATGGACGGCCGTCCAAAAATGTTGGACGGTCGTCCATTTACGTAAGTGTTCTATCGTCCAATGTGATGACGTCCGAGTCAGTTGCCACGTATTTCGGTGCAACTGTTCGATACCAATCTTTCGGTGGATATAATATTTTTGCTATCCAAAATACACTTTATTTCCTTATTCTTAAAATATCATTCTATATTATTCAATTCTTTTAAACCCCCTAGATTTGTATTCAATTCTTTTAAACACCCTAGATTTGCATTCAATTCTTTTTAAACCCGTAGATTTGTATTCAATTCTTTTTAAACCCCCTAGATTTGTTAATTTAACTAAACACCCCCAACTTAATTTTTAGGAATTGACAAAAACACCCCAGCAACCCACATTTGCCAGATTCCGACCACCACCATCGGAAGCTGGACGGAATCTGATATAATGGCACACTATCGGTTGGATCTGGTTGGTAGTGCGTAGATCTAGCCTTTTCTAGCCAAATCCACGATGGATCTGGCAGGAAAAGGCCAAATCTTTGGCCATAGCCACTTGTCAACGACGACTATATCTTTGGCAGTCGTTGACGACCATATCTTTGGCTAACCAGATATGGTCGTCAATGGCCAGATCTAGTTATAGATCTGGCCTTTTTCGACTAGATCCACCGTGGATTTGGCCGAAAAAGGCCATATCGGCGCATGACCGGCAAGATCCAACCAGTCGTGCATCGATACGGGGACTCCGGCCACCCTCGAGCAGCAGTGGCTGGCTGTCAATATTTAATGGGTGGATGGGAGTGTTTTTATTAATTTTCAATATTTTATTATAAGGGTGTTTAGTAAATAAACAAACATAGGGGGTATTTTTGTTAATTTCTAAATCCTACATCATAATACCCACCAAATTTTACTTTTTTCAAAATATTATTCTAGAAAGTATCAGAATAATGAATCAAGTGCACCTGAATCACCTTTCAAATTGAACTTCAATTATGGTACAATTTGAAGCCTAATAAAAGTCAAATAGATCCAAAAAAAAAAATAGTTTAACAGAACTTTAAGTCAAAGTTTTTTAACATTTCATAAAGATCTATTAAACTCAAATGGAAGGTTTTGAAGATGATTGGTTACCTTTTTTAATTCCTGTTTTTGTTTTTTGTTGTATGAAAATGAAGAAAATTCAAGTTTCTTTATGAATTAAGAAATGTTACATATACAAACTATTTTGTACAAACTAATATAACAATTTTATATGTATGACATATCATCTACTATAATTTATTTAAATAATCATTCAATCACATTACAAAATATCAGTTTGTATTCGTGAGTTTATATGAAGAGTTTGTATAGTATTATTCTTATGAATTTTCTATATTTCAATCCCCCAAAACATTAAAAATATAGATAATAAGAAGAATGTGGACCCCATATTTTATGTAAAATTAATATTTTAATAAAAAATTATATATATTCTTTTTTTTTTTTTTATACAAAACCTTTCATTTCAAATTCAAATCCGTTTGGTTTGTTATTTCCTACCCTACCCTAAACCCAATTTTCAGAGTAATGTTTGCTCTATTATTCAGATAATAGAATCCTGAAAATTGGATTTTGACAATTTTTTGACCGTTGAAGACAGAGTTTGCAGTGTTGTCTGCTTTTATTCCACTTTCTCTTTTCACTGGTTCACTGCTTCACCAACGTCACAAACCATCTTCCTACCCTTCCAACAAATTGTTCTCCAAACGATCTTCCACCTGCAAATACAAAACAAACCCACCGCCCATTGTCCAAACGACCTTCCACCTGAATCAGAAAACAACCCTATAGCACCACCCAATCGATCTTCTACCATCATCACAACAGAAACGCACTGCCACCACCCATCACCATCTGCCGCCATCATCACAACACAAACCCACCGTCACAAACCATCATCCACTGCCACCATCATCACAAACCATCCATGAAGACCCATCGTCGTCGATATGCCATGATCTGAAGCCCATCGTCACAAACCATCAATGAAGACCCACTGTCGTCGCCTATCTGCCACGATTAAGCCCCATCATCGTCGATCTGACTTCAGTGAATACCGTTGTCGCCGATCTGCCACAAAGAAGCCCCATCGTCACTGATCTGACTTCAGTGAATATCGTCGTCGCCGATCTACCACGATCCAAAGCCCATCATCACAAACCATCCATAAAGACCTACCGTCGTCGTCGATCTGCCACGATCAAGCCCTATCGTCACTGATCTTCCATGAAGCACCCTCCGTCGTCGCTGATCTGCCACGAAGCACCACCGTCATTGCCACAATACGAAGGGACCAAACTGCAGTTTTTAATAACCTATAAAGCCAATAATCATTCTGCACATATAAGAGGGTAATTAATAATAAACCCACCCAATTGAAAAATTGATTGTTTTTTAAATGTATGCCATGTACTTGTTTGTATATTGCATGGTGCCCGGTACATGAGTCCTATGATCTATAGTGAATGTTTTAAATTATTTTTGGGTATGTGTGGTTCTAAGTTTTAAAATAGGCCCTGCGTGTCCTACCTTCCTTCCCCTTTTCGATGTACATTCTCTTCTCATCTCATTCCCCTCGAATGTAAATTGAGGTTTCTAAATTTATTGATGTAAAATTACTTTAAGATTAATTTTATTGTAAATTTAGTATGATGTTTTTGTAATGTACTTGAGGCAGAGCAAAGGAAGAGGCAATCGTACTTAAAGACTAAGATATTCATTACAGCACCGACCTACCGATTCCTTAGGCTCGAGGAAATTGGTTTTAGTTGGGCCATGTACCGGCACGTTTTAATAGTTTGTTTAGAATGCATACTAAGGTTGAATGTTCAATAACATGCCAAATAATGTCATTCTAACAAAGATAATAATCTGGTGAGACACTAAATAACAAACCCTCAATAAAAGTATATTAAGTCGCATATGCCTTCCATCACTATGGTTTTAATCAAACCACTGTTCGTTGGAACCTTGTTCGCCAAAGCGAACACTTCTACCAGTGGTAGGTTAAAATTCATTGGAGTTTTCCTTAATGGTGATGGGTCAACTTAAAATAACGGTTTTGCTTGTTCGCCAAAGCGAAGGTTGACAAACGCGTCATAGGCATAGTAGAGAAGTACACTTATTGTGTGTACATGGTGGCATGTAGTGTTTAATTTATTGATACTGAGAATCACACTTGAGGACGATGGTTGGGGCCATCGGATTATGTGATTGGCTTGTTGGCTTCTTCACATTTGAGGTTGATAGTAGGAGCTATCAACTGATGTGGATTAAGTTTGTTGGCCTGCTTAATCAACTCATTTTGGCTTGTTTGCCAAAGTGAAGGTTTGAAATGGGCTAGATGGGATCTCAGTCCACTAGGAAAGCCAACGGGCTTTCCCGAGTTAATAATGAGGGCTATTGACTTGAGGAAAATAGTGGGAGCGTCGTTTAATAAAAAGACCATATTAAATAATAAGGAACTTTATAATGACTTCATTTTTTCTGCAATTGTAGATTCACCAAAATGAGTATTATGAGCCTACGACTGATAATCAAGAAAGAAAACATGTTGGATGGATCCAAATTCTTAGACTGGTATCGTAATCTTCGGATTATACTCAAGTTGGAAAAGAAATTGTATATCCTTGAAAAACCATACATGGCTGAGCCTGATCCTGATGCCACTCAGGAAGTAAAGAATACTTATCAAAAGTTCCTTGATGATGCTGATGGCGTTGAATGCTTGATGTTAGCATCGATGACACTAGTGCAACAAAAGCCGCATGAGAATATGGACGTTGTTGCCATTATTCTACACCTATTGGAGCTTTTCGAAGGGAATGCTCAACATAAGAGGTACAAGGTGTCAAAAGCACTGTTTGGAAGTCATCTGACTGAGGGAGCCCAAGTTGGTCTTCACGTGCTAAAGATGATCAAGCACATAGAAAGGCTTGAGACTTTGGGATTTGAGTTGGATGCAAAATTACAAATGGATTTAATTTTGCAATCCTTGCCTGACTCTTATGCACCGTTCATAATGAATTTCAATATTAACACAATGGTGAAAACCCTGTCAAAGCTTTTGAACATGCTGAGGATTGCAGAGCAAGACTTGAAGAAGTCTAAGCCTGTTTTACTGGTTGTTGTCAGTAAAGGAAAGGGTAACGGCAAGGGTAAGGCCAAACCCAAACCCAAAAGACAGGTTGCTCTTGGGCCTGAGAGTGGCATAGGGAAGGGCAAAGTAGCCTACTTCTATTGTGGCAAGCCTGACCACTGGAGGAAACACTGCAAGGCTTTCCTCGCAAGCAAGAAGAACTCAGATGCTACGACTTCAGGTATATTTATGATTGAGATTAAATTCTCTCCCTCAACATCTTGGGTCATTGACATTGGATGTGGTACTCACATTTGTACTGATGTGCAGGGACTAAGGTAGAGTAGAGTGCTCGCCAAAGAAGAGGTGGACCTACGAGTTGGAAATGGAGCACATGTGGCTACCTTGGCTATAGGGACTTACTGTTTATCTTTGCCTACGGGCTTGTTGTTGGAACTACATAACTGTTATCACGTACCTTCTATTTCTAGAAATATTATTTCAGTATCCGCTTTGGATAATATAGGGTATCATTTTGAGATATCTAATCGATTGTTATCCTTTAGTTTAAATGGTATTCTATTTGGAATTGCAAGGTTATATAATGGGTTATATGTTCTTGATTTAAACAATAAAGATATTCTCAATGTTGAAACCAAGAAAGCTAAACACAGCGATCAAAACCAGACATATCTCTGGCACTGTAGATTGGGTCATGTTAATAAGACCCGCATTGCAAAACTTCAAAGGGATGGAGTTTTGGACCCTTTTGACTTTCAGTTATTTGAGGTATGCGAGTCATGCCTGTTAGGCAAGATGACCAAGTCTCATTTCACAAGACAAGGTGAAAGGGCTACTGAACTGTTAGGCATCATCCATAGTGATGTATGTGGTCCACTAACAGTTGAAGCCAGAGATGGATATTCATACTTCATCACATTTACTGATGATTTCAGTAATATGGTTATGTCTACCTTATGAGACATAAATCTAAAGCCTTTGATAAGTTCAAAGAATTCAGGAATGAAGTACAAAATATGTTGGCCAAAAGTATTAAAGCTCTTTGGTTGGATCGAAGAGGTGAATACTTAAGCTCAGGGTTTTCTGAATTCCTGAAGGAATGTGAGATAGTATCACAAGTCACCCCTCCATATACACCCCAACACAATGTAGTGTCTGAAAGGAGGAATAGGACCTTACTTGACATGGTTAGGTCCATGATGAGTTTTAGTGATTTACCAGCATCATTCTAGGGTTATGCTCTAGAGACTGCGACTCACGTTTTGAACCCTGTGCCGTCAAAGTCTGTAGATAAGACTCCATATGAACTATGGAGTGGGCGAAAGCCCAACTTGTCTTATCTAAGGATTTGGGGTTATGAAGCTTATGTTAAGAAATTGACTTCGAACAAGCTGGGCCTAAACTCCTATAAATGTATATTTGTGTGGTATCCAAAGGAGACTATTTCTACCACCTAGAAGAGCACAAAAGTTTTGTTGCTCGTTCTGGTGTCTTCCTAGAAAAGGAATTTTTCCTAGGAAGTACTAGTGGGAGAAAAGTGGAACTCGATGAAGTTCTAGAACCACAAATTATACTAGACAAAGGACGGGATGATGTGCCACAGGAAGTGGTTGAACATCATGAGGAGTGTAACGCCTGCATTGAGGTACGTAGCTTTACTTATGCCCTTATACCCTTGGTTGAATTTTGTTAAAGTTATCTTGAAAAAAATGTGAAGAAAATCCTTTAAATTGTAATTAGGGGTAAAATAGTCTTTTCACTCATAATTAGTTGAAAATGTGGGGAGTGAAAAGTGATAGAATTTCATGGAGAATGCAATAAAAATGAGGGCATTATGGTAATTGACTAAGGGACATAGATGGAATTTTATAGTAAGTGCAAGGGTAAAATGGGAAACTATAAATAATATTATGTTATATCAAGAGTTGAAGAATGAAACCCTAGCCATTCTTCCTCCACTTTCACGCCACCTTCATCTGCAAATTCTCTCAATTTCTTCAATTCTTTTTCAAGGGAAATTCATAGATTTTGGGTTATTTTTAGTAGAATTTCAATCTCAAGCATCCTTAGGTAAGATCCTTGCACTAAGAAGTGAATTTTAATTTTTAAAGTGTTGAATTTTGATGATTTGTGTTCATAGGATTTAAGAGAAAGAGAGTTGGATCAAAGAAGAGTATTAAAGTGTTGGATTGCTCACATTTAAGGTAAGTAAATCCTACCCTAGTTATGATTGAAGCAATATTGTTTAGAGAATTTCTTTTATGCATGTATGTGTTTTATATGAAGAAATTGTGGGTGGATTTTATGTTGAATGATGGTTAGAACTTATCCATGAGAAGTAGTGTTTGTGTATTTGATGTTTGATGAGAGTTTGGATGAATTATGGAAGAATTGGAGTAGAAATTATGGAGGGTGCAATTTGGACAGGTTTGGCATTAATCTTGGAAGATTTTGTTCCAAATTTTGGTGGCTTAGAAAATAAGTAGAAGTGTAGCCAATTTAGAGCTTAGATGTGCACATAAGTTGTTTGATGAAATGTCAAAGAGAAGTGCATGTATGAGTATGGTTATGTGTTATTTTGAGATGAGCTAGTAGATGGTAGAGAATGACATGTTTGCATTCCATATTGCATTATTGCATCTAAACATGTGAATTTAGAAAGAATTATAAGCATGAGCCCATCTACATGCATACATATGCATAAGAGCATTAAAAAGCATTAAAGAACAGAGAAAGAATAGAGAAAGAACAGAGAAAGAGAGAAAGAACAGAGAAGAATAGAGAAGTGTGATGTAAGGAAAGAAATTCATAATTTAAGCAACGGAGAGAGAAGGGTAGCATAGCGGGTTTACTTACTAAGCAATTAGTGCTCACCCCATTGTTTTCAATGTTTTTGCAGGTAGTAGGTGAGATGCGGTTGCTTGGAACATCACGCAGCGGAAGGATTGGGCAACATTGTCGAGTTACTATTCTGTGACTTTATTATATTATGTAAAGATTTGTATACAAAGAAAAATTAATTATGGGCCCATTATTTCATACTCATCTATATTTATATATTTTCTTATAATATTGTTTATTTTCTGAGTATACTAGCTAGAAAGAAAGTATTACAAGGAGGTTACTCTACAAACTGTGGATCAAAGTGAACCACCTCAGGTAGCACAGGAGCTACATAGTGTTAGAGTAGATGCCCTAGAGCCAATCAATTATTGTAGAATTGACTCTTTGTAATAATGTTCATTAATCAATAATAAAAGGCATTTTATTCTATATCGCGTAAATCATTATTATTGCAATATGTATTGATATATGTCTTTAGAATGGTAGAACCGTGATGAGGGTATCAAGTGTTTCAAATCTTGATAGTGAGAACCTTATGAGCACATATGGTGGCCATTCTAGAAACGTCTGTAGCCCTAGTATTATTTTGAAGTAAAGGCACAGATAATACGGTAAGGCTATCATATTGTTGAACGACCCTGTCGAAAGGCAGTGACTGATCTCACTTGTTGAGGTTGTTTGGTGACAACTTGGTGCAACACATGGGTGCTTGCTGTAGGCGAATACACCGCAGCAAGTTCACTGAACAGACCCACCAAAGGATTCCATATGGATGGTAACCCCAGTTTCTATGGAACAAATCCTCTAACGAATGGTGGTGCATGTGATCCTTAGATTTGAGATCACCAGAGCGCCTTGTGCACTGATTGGTGTAGTTTGACACTAGTCTAACGCAGTTCTATTTAGAGCTGTCAATACGATAGTGATTGGCTGCATCAAGGAGTGTATCAAGACTATGGTGGATAAACAGAGGATTCATCACTCCCGGGTATGGGAGAAGTTATCTCATGGCGCAATTCAGTATATGGCAATGACACTAAAACTGTGGCCATAGTGAGATTGAGTTGTTGCTCTATCCAATTTATAGTATAGGTCATTGGTCCAGAAACTGAGTACATAATATCGAGAGTAACCGAAGGTTGACACTATTTCCATGCCTTCGTCTCGTCGAGATAACCTATGATGAAAGGATCGAATTGTACGGTAACCATATCGTTGATAGACAACTGCTTTGCTGAATCCGAATCTATCGGGTGGCCATGATGATTACTTTACCAAGTGGGTAGAGGCTGAACCCTTGGCTACTGTCACGTCGAACAAGCTAAAGGATTTTGTCTACAAAAATATTATTTTTCGGTTTGGAATCCCCCACACTATAATAGCCGACAATAGGAAATAGTACTTCAGATCTTCTGCGAACAACTCGGCATCAAGAAGAGCTTTGCCACTGTTTACCAACCTCAAGCCAAAGGTCAATTGGAGGCCGTAAACAAGGTCATCAAACATGCCATTAAAAAGAAGCTCAATGCCCTAAAGGGGAAGTGGGTCAAAGAATTGCCCGAAGCCTTGTGGTCCTATAGAACGATAGCCAGGAGTTTGACAGGTGAAACCCTGTTCTCTTTATCAAACGAGTGTGAAGCAGTGGCCCCGGTTGAGGTGGGAATCAATTCGTTCTGAAGGGAAGTTTACAACGAGAAAGTAAATGAAGACCTTCTCCATCTAAGGCTAGATTTAATTGAAGAGCACCAAGCCAAGTCTCAATTAAGGCTTGCCTCATATTAGCAGCGAGCCAAATGATATTTCAATACCAAAGTAAAAAACAAAGACTTTGAAGTGGGCGACCTGATTCTTAGAAAGGTCGTCCAAGGTACCCAAAACCCGAACTTGGGGGCACTTGGACCCAAATGGGTAGGTCCTTTTAGGATCTTAGAAAAGCTCGCACCAAGGTCTTTTCACCTAGAACACCTCAACGGCGAAGTAATACTGCGAGCTTGGAACGTCGACCATTTGCAAAGGTATTACCAATGCGCAGCTCGGGCCCCACTTACATTTCTCTTTTTTATTCGTTGTAAGGCCACTCACGGCCAAAGCACTTGATCAATAAAAGAGGTATTATTCATGATTTCTCTTTGTTCATTGTTAATGTTTTTAGCTTATTTAGCATTTATTTATTGCCTTAAAGATCGCGACCTACACGACGGTATTCCAAAAAGAGAACTCGGTGTAAAAAGTCTTGAAAAGGCAGCTTATCCCAAAAAGCCATGCCAAAATCCAATTCCTTAAGGATGAAACATCCTAAATCGACGAAGTTAAACTTGAAAAAAAAAATTCAAGTAAAAACATGTCGAAAGAAATCAGCCTTAAGCTGGCGACTAAAACCTAAAGCGGACAACTGTTCCAAAATAAGAGTTGCTTGTCGCAAAAGATTTCCTCGCTCACATCCGAAAAATCTCTTCAAGGAGCGAGCTATCCATAACTTAGAGTGAATTCAGATCTTCTATTACAAGTCCAACTAGGACGAATGAAATGACTCCGTAGAAATATAATAATCGTTACTTGATAAGGGCATACTGAGAAATTTCTTTTCCATTAATAAAATTATATTACATTAAAAAAAAAAAAAAAGAGAGAGAGAGAGAAGAAAAACAACAACAAAAGACAAAAAATGTATGATGCTTCAGACAGCTAGGGGAGCAGGGGGATCATCCTCGATCGGTCCAGGGAGCTCGGTACCAACGCAAAGAGATGGTTCTTCAACGGGAGGGATGACAACAATTTCTCCAAGGTTGGGAGCCTTGTTCAGGGGTAGTGTAGATAGGGGAGCCAGATCCTCAACTTCCAACTTGAGCCTGATCTCCTCTTCACACTTCTCGACCTCTTCTTGGCCCTTACCATCATCATAAGAGTCATCCAAGTACATGTAGGCCATTCCTTGGGCTTCAATCTTCATCCTCTCGACTTCCTTTTGGTAAGTTCGCGGAAGAAAAGAGAAGTCGATCGAAGGGTGGGCTTCCCATAGCTTTTGCATGAGGAAGACCAACGTCTGCCAGGCCCAAGTAGTGATGACCTAGTTTAGCTCCTCAATTTGAAGCCTGAGTTGCCCGGCCTTAGCTTCAGCTTTCCATTGACCTTCCGCCTCCTAGGCAAGGTTGAGCGAAGATTGCTTAGATTTGGCCTCCCAATTCGAGGCAGCCTTTTTAACCGAGGAAAGCTCGGAGTTTAACTTGTTATTGGCACCTCGTTGTTGTGCCAAATTCTTCTCGGCTTCCACTACCTTAGCTTCAGCCTTCACTCGAGCAGCCTCGCTCACATTGAGATTGTCAAGGACCTCTCTTCCCTTGACCCCTAAGGTCACCATTTCCCCGATAAGCCATTCGAGCTCAACCTACTTGGTTGCCTTATCTTTCTCTACAATCTCGACTCTAGCCAGAGCATCCTCTTTCATCGTCTTTACCAATTGCCATCCCTTGTGAGTGCCCTCCAAAGTGGCATAGCACTCATCATAAAGAAGCCTACTCGCCATGGCAGCCTAAAAAAAGAAAAAAAAAGAAAAAGAAAAAGAAAAAGGGAGAAAAGGGGGACAAGATGAAAAGTTAACAAGAAGCGAAGATAGCATGCAATGATAAAAGAAAAGAGGAGCGAATTATCGATACCTTCGCCGCGTAGCTGCACACGAAGACCAGCATATCGGTTGGAGTAGCATTTCTAACGGCCACGAAGGTTTGCGGAGTGATTCTATCCCCAGCTGCTACAGCCCCAACGCTAACATGGTCAGGGAGTTGATTGATCAGAGCATCGAGCATAGCTTAGGCCACTTCATCCATTTTCTTGCTTTTCAACCAGAACAAGCTAGATTTATTCCCCCTTACAGTTCCAGCTTTGCCCATAGGAGTGGACTTTTTCTAAGCCAAGTCCTCGACTGCTGTTTTCTTTAGGCCATCGGCCTGCACGACGACCTCTTTGCCCAAGCCACCTTGCTGCTCGGCCCCCTTTTATTTGCCCAAGCCCCCTAGAGGCTGGATTGCTTTCTTCTTACCCGAGCTATCATGCTACTCAAGTGCCTTCAGTTTTCCCGAGATTTCAATTAGCTTGGGAGTTTTCTTCGTCAGTCCCTTTTGGAGCTCAGGGACACTCTTTTCGCCTGCTAACTTTAGAGTAGTTATGGGCTTTTTTCGCGCTTAGGCCCTCCCCAAGCTCGCCACCAAGACATTTCACGCCGACGACATTAACGGGTTGCTTCGTCGCCAAAGCAGCTAGTGTCTTCTTGGCAGCTGCCGAAGCTGCTGTTTTCTTCTTAAGGCCTTTGGGTTTCTCAGTCCACATATCTGCAAGAAAGTAACAAATAGTAAACAACTTATCCACGTGGGAAAAAGTGCGAGCAAATGATAACTTAACCTTTTTCAAAGATCATAGGAAATATTGCGTCATCTCTACAAAAGCCATATGCTCGCAGGTGGGATAGCATAACGATCTCGTTAACGTTATGCTGTCTGTCGGGAAGGTCACTGAAACGCTGAAGCCTCTACAAGCTCGCGACAGGGAGATAGTTCTGTTCGACGTTAACTGCAAAACAAAGCAACTCAGTTAGGTAGAACACAAAGCTCGAAAGTGATCCTTGCATGTACGGTAAGTCAAAATCTTACTCGCTTCCGAGGCAAAGGCTCTGGTCTCTCAGGCTTCATAGAAGAAAAATTGTGAGTCCCAGTGTGGGACTTTTTTCAGGATATCAACAAGCCCATTGAAACGTACCTTCCTCGCCTTGGAAAGGTAGTACGTCTGGTCTTGCCCTTTTTAGAGCCTATACAGATGGACGAGCTCCTCAAAGGATGGCTCGCTCAACTCATCGATCATGTATGCTATGTATAGAGCGATAATAATTATGTAGGAATTTGCGAAAAGCTGGAGGGGAATGATGTCAAACCACATTAGCACGTTGTCAATAAAACGATGAGGGGGAATGGATACCCCGCATCTTAAGAGGGTCTCAAAGGTCGCCACCCATCCAAGCAGGGGATTCTTTCAAGAAATGTCCCCTGAGGCCATCAAATTAAACTACGGCACATAGACCGCTCTTATGCATTATAGATCCTTGACGGTAATCAAGGATTGTGGGTCTCTTGGCAGCCTATGGACTGGAGACCGCGCAGGTTAAGCCAACTGTATCGAGGCACGGTCGGAAGAGCCTGTCACAGCAGGGTCCGAGCTTTGTGTAACGATTTCCTCGAAAACCTCGGGAGTTGAATCCCCAAGGACTGCAGAGCCAATGGGCAAATCAAACATGTGGTCGATTGTGTGACTGCTAGAGGAAGACATGGTTATAGCTCACTTTTGGGTACTTGAAACAAAAGCGAACATGTGTCAGAGCTCAAAAAATTTGGCGACCATTTCACACTTGCTTTCAGTTCAGGCACCTAAGATAGCTCGCACCACACAACAAACACACGTGACCTACCCCAGGTTCCGACAGCCACCGCGTTAAACCCTTCTTAAACCTAGGACCGCCAAAGACGTATTCGAAAACCCTACTAAAGCCCTAGAACATCCAATGTGGCCACGATAGTAGCCACCCTTTAACGCGAAAATTGGGAAAACGAGTAAAGAAAGGGAAAAGAACCTTACCAAAATGAAAGAAGTGCAGAAACTCGTCGGAAAGAGCACTGTGACAATGGCAAAACAGTAGCAAAGTGGACAAAGATGTCAGAGAACTTTCATGGACTAAATGAGCATTCTAACGACTTCGCCACCTTTTATAATGGTTTGCATGAAAGACGAAGGGTGGGGTTTAATCGTAGCCATCAATCTGTAGTGAATCTCGACCCTTCATTAGTCGAGCAATCTTAGCCATTAGACGTGGCCACGTGTCATCCATCAGCGAAGGGCGACGAACCGTCGAACTGTTACATTGACAACCGTCGCCGCCAGTTGCCTCGACTTCGCTAGTGGGTAGCTATAGTCGCCCACGCGTGACTGACAAAGGTTACCGCATTTAATGCGACATGACCACTTGGAAATTACGTATTTGCCCTAACTTTTCATATTCTGAGTTTGGCAGGTACCGCGGGAAGTAAACAGGTGTGAAGCATGTCGACCGCATATGAGGTCGACACCAAGAGCTCGACCAAACCTGCATCCGGAGACCTGTTGTTAATGTTGACCTTGGTATCAAATCGAGCAATAGTCTTCGAAGCTCAAAACGAGCATCGAACACTAAGGGGCAGATGTTGTGTGTGATTTTTCCACCAAGCTCGAGCTACCGCGAGGATGTAACCCAGGATCAGTCTGACTCCACTGGTTGTCTGACTCAGCATAAGCTCGTCAACATATAGCTAGACCCAGCATAAGCTTGTCGTAAACAACCCAAATGATCATTCAATCAATTCCCGGATAGCTTCAGATCCCAAATGTTGCGGAAATGACTAAATCAACATCAATCTCTATGCAATCACAACGCCCAATCGCGAGAATATCATAATTGCAGTTCAGATCAATTGTAATCCCTTTATTTTTCACTCTTTCGTTTGTACAAACCTTGTATATAAACCCCCTCAAATGATGAAAAAGGGGTTACGACTTTCACACAGAATTCTCATTGTAAACTCTCACAGCAATACAAAAAAACAATGGACGTAGGCTCAAGTGTTTACCTCGCCGAACCATTTTGAAAATTCTCATTGTTATTTATTTTATTGCACTCAATATTTGTCTATTGTTGATTACCCATAATCACACGCACATCCATTCTGATCCCATTAAGGTCGATCGAAATTCTCTAGTTAGTGCAGATCTTTGTATCAACAAATTCTTATTTGATTCAAAATTAATATTTATAAAAATTAAACTCTTTTTTTTTTATAACTCATGTCTTAATAAAAAACAACAAATGGAGTGCCACCTTAGATTTTTCTTAGTTTTCATACATGATTTTAAGAAAAATTATAGTTTTTTTTTTAAAATAAAATTTAAAAATTGATCATATCTATGTAAATGATGTTTCCCGTAAGTGAAATTAATGAAAAACGAAAATGGTGGGCCAAACCTTGGTGATATTATGAGTTGTGAAAGGGGAGGATGGTCAAGGCAAGAGGCAAAGAAATGGTCCACATGGTTTGAAGCAAATACAAAGATGTGGATGGACTTCTACTTCTCATTGGTCCGTAATCTATCCACGACTCTTCCTCAGATTTCCTCTCCAGATTTCATTATCCTACCTGGCTCTCTAGAAATCCTCCCTTAGATCCTCACTAAGCCCAGCAACCTCTCTTAACATATTCTACACATTCATTTTCAACTCATTGTAGAGAAGAACACACATGGCTGCAACATCTGCCGCTGTCCTCAATGGGTTGGGTTCTTCATTTCTAAATGGAGGGAAGAAGAGCGCCAAAGGCCTATTGGGTGCTACTAGAGTGGGAAGTAGTGGAGCTGTTGGTTCTCGGAAGTCGGTTGTTGTAGCCGCTCTTCCGCCGAAGAAATCTTGGATTCCTGCCGTTAAAGGTGGCGGCAACTTCCTTGACCCCGAGTGGCTCGATGGCTCGTAAGTTTCTCTGTTAATTGTATTATTTACTCACTTTTTTTCCTTTCTTTCCCTATGTGTATATTGGAGCAAGAGATGGGTGCGACCATACCACCACCAGTACTAAGATTTGTGACCCTTAAATATTATATTCAATGCAGGCTCCCGGGCGACTATGGATTCGACCCACTAGGCCTGGGCAAGGATCCAGCGTTCCTTAAATGGTACAGAGAAGCAGAACTGATTCACGGGCGGTGGGCGATGGCAGCAGTCGTTGGTATCTTCGTGGGACAAGCATGGAGTGGGATCCCCTGGTTCGAGGCTGGGGCTGACCCGGGTGCAATAGCGCCATTCTCCTTCGGTTCGCTTCTCGGAACACAGCTTCTCCTGATGGGTTGGGTTGAGAGCAAGAGGTGGGTGGACTTTTTCAATCCAGAATCTCAGGCAGTAGAATGGGCGACTCCATGGTCAAGAACCGCTGAGAACTTTGCAAATGCGACAGGCGAACAGGGGTACCCGGGGGGAAAATTCTTTGATCCATTAGGTCTTGCAGGGACAATTAAGGATGGTGTGTACATTCCTGATACTGAGAAGCTAGACAGACTCAAGGTTGCTGAGATTAAGCATGCTAGAATTGCTATGTTGGCCATGTTGATTTTCTATTTTGAGGCTGGTCAAGGGAAGACACCACTTGGTGCCCTTGGTTTGTAAAACTATTACTTTATTTGATGTAGATAACTGGAAAGAAACAATGAACTCCGCCAATTTTAAATCTAATGTAATCAATCAATCTTTCTTTATGGACCATATTAGAAGTTCTCAAATTCTTTCTAGTTCTGTCTAACAGGAACGGGGTGAGTAGGGGCATGCCTTGGATAAATTTCAATTTGTACCTTGCTATTATATGTTGTTAAAGTAGCCTAAATCCAGCATTATCATCACTTTTATTTTATTTTGTCTACCTCAAATCTGAAAAATATTTTAATTATGTATCTTTTAATGTATTAAAAAGTCATTTTTTCATGAATAAATTTTTTATATTTAAATATTTTTTCTTTGCCCTCACTAAAAAAAAATGTTGCTTCGTCTTGCTGTAAAAGTAATTAGATAATTTAATTCTAATACTTGTTAATTGTTTTATTTAGGGAAAAAAAAAACGATAGAAGATAGAGAACAAGAGAGATTCTTATGGAAAATTTAATGAAGTTTGAAAGTACCAAAGGGATTTTATAAATTTTAGAAGATATTATGTAAATTTTCAACTCTATAGGGTTTCCTCGATGATCACCCAACTCCTTTTAAAGTTTCAAAATAAACAACGAAAATCCTTTTAAATCGATTTTTACTTGGGATACTTTGTATCTCTATCTTTAGATAAAAGCAAAGAGTAAAAAAATGCGTAGTCAGGTCAAGTTTAGGCAAACCAAAGTCCACCAAATAGGAGAATAAGATTCATGATGATGTTCATTGTTTTTGATTGTTGAGAAAATTGAAGGAAAAAGAAACCTTTATAGAATCTAGATATACATTAAAAGAATATATTCTGATCGGTCCCCATTTATTGTATCCTAAGTGAGTTTTTTTATTGGATCTCTCTTCTAATTGTGTCATATGGTAACCTAAATCCGAGGTGGAAAATGGGCCGGGTTAGGTGGGTCAACCTTTACCCAGCCCGGTATTTCCCGTCGGACAGGCTAGGCCTTCATAGGCCAATCTGACGACCCAACAGATCATTTTTTTTTTAAATACCCTCGTTAGGGTTGTCACCCAGCGAGTTGACCTGCAGGTTGGCGACAAAAAAGATTAATTTTTTTTTTCAAAAACTCATTTTACCCTTCAAATAGTCGTTTTATAGCAATTGGAGGGGTTTTTTTGGTCATTTCTTCTTCTTCCTCTTTTCTCTATAAATAAGGCCTAAACTTCTCATATTTCCTCACATCCCAAATTCTCTCATTCTCTCATTTTCTCTATAAAAATCTCTCAAATCTCTTGGTTGTCAATTTGTTCTCATTTTAATTTTTATTAGTTTTTGCAATTTTCAATTCATATTTCCAATTCCAATTCTCCTTCTTTATTTTTTTATATCCGATTTTTTTTTTTTTTTTTTAACTAGAATAGATAGTATTTCCATCATTGATGAAGAAAGTTATCATAATCCCCCTAAATTTACTAACATAAACGTAGTAGATTCAAACAGTCTCGCTTTCCCATTCTCAAAACCTTGCCACTCATAATATCTTCCACACCCCCCCCCCCCCCCCCCCCCCCTCCCCCTCCCTTTCCCACCCCATGCTGCTACAACTCCTAGTGGTTCTAGAGGTCGTTCTCATAATCGTTGTCCTCGTCCAACTCCATTTGAAGTAGAAGTGGGTTCATCAACTGTAGCTACCGGAACCAACGACAAGCACACATCAAATGTTTGGGTGCATTTCGAAAAGTTTTACGAGACAGAAAATGGAGTTCAACTGAAGAAAGCAAGATGCAAGTATTGTAGAAATATTTATAAAGCTAATGCAGGTGATGGTACCAGTACTTTAAAAATGCATGCTGGTAAACATATAAATCATCATGAAAATAGAGAAACCAATCAAATTCAAATAACTAGTATGGGTAATACTTGACGTTATAATTCTAATGTATATAAGGAATAATTAACTTTATATATTGCTGTAACTGATCAACCTATTAATATGGCTGAAGATAAATATTTTGAAAGATTTTTTTAAAAATTCATTTTTTCCATAATTTAAAACTTATTCTAAAACTTCAACAAGAAATGATTTAATAAATTTGTTTAAGAAAATGAAATTAGAGTTAAGAAATAAAATACATAGTTGTCATGTTAGTTTGGCTCTAACCGCGGATATTTGGAGTGGTAGAGCTAAACAAGATTATATTTGTGTGACTAGTCATTATTTTGATAACGAATGTAAATTAAATAAATCTTTATTGGGATTTAAATTAATGGATGTGGATCATAGTGGTCTACAAATTTATTATAAAATTGTTGAAGTTTTAGAAGAATATGATATTGTTCACAAAGTAATAAGTTTAACTTTAGATAATACAAGTACTAACAGTAGAGCTTATTAAAATAAATTTTTTTTTTTTTAATGACAATTTGAATCTTTTTCACCAACATTTTGCATGTCACATTATTAATTTAATTGTAAAAGTGGTCCGAAAGGAATTAGAAATAATATTGATAGAATTATGGATTCTTTAGCTTGGATTACTAGTAGTAATAAAAGAAATTCTAAATTTCAAGATGCTTGTAAAAAATCAAATTTGTCTATTAAAACTTTTGCATTAAACATGCCTGTTAGGTGGAATAGTACTTATTTAATTTTGTATTCATGTTTTACCTTACCCAAATTTAATGAGTTATTTTGTACCAAATAAGAGGGGTCCTTATCATTTGGTAGAGAGTGAGTAACATATAGCTCAAAAATTTCATTCTTTTCTTAAAACCTTTTAACTTGCAACTTTAAAACTTTCTGGTGTGTATTATCCTACTAGTTCATTGGTAATACATACAATTTTCAAAATTTCAAATTTATTTACTTGAAACAAAAACAATGAAATTTTAGCAGAACCAATAGAAGCAATGGAATTTAAATTTAAAAAATATTGGAAACTCATTCCTTTTCTTTATTGTTTAGCTACCATATTTGATCCTAGGATTAAATTAGCGGGTTTAGAAAATGTTTTAGACACATTAAGTGAAAATTTACAAGAAAAAGCGTATGCCAGTCAACCAAGAGAGATAAGAGAGTGTCTTGAAGAGGTATATTTGCAATATGAAAGCAGGTGTGGAAACCAACAAAGAGGTGCAATACCTAAGGAAGTACCAACAAAAGACACAAATGTAGACTTCAACTCCTGGAGTGCAATTAATAGGCGAAAGAAGACCTGAACGCGAAGCACAACCTCCTCTTTAGAAGCATTAACAAGGAATATAATGTTCTCCATGCGGTTGCAGAGTAATGAGCTTTACCAATATTTAGGAACCCTTGACTTGCTACTAGCGGATCCACAACAAGAGTCAACTTTGATGTCTTAGAATATTAGAAAACCAGAAAATGTATTTTTCCACTACTATCAAGACTTGCCTTTGATGTTTTCTCTGTTCCTGTCTCAATCGTCTCATCCGAACAAACATTTAGTGCAAGTGGAAGAATTTTAAATGAAAGGAGGACTAAACTTTCACAAAAAATGATTGAAGTCCTCACATGTCTTTGAGATTGGGAACGGTCACGCCATCAAGATTAATACGAAATTGTCGATGATACTTTAATATAATTATTTTAATTTTATAATTTAGATGATACAGATGAGGGAGGTCCTAGTCAACCCTCAAATTAGTTGTTTTGTAAATTGTAACTTTGTAATTNCCCCCCCCCCCCCCCCCCCCCCCCCCCCCCCCCCCAAATGCTGCTACAACTCCTAGTGGTTCTAGAGGTCATTCTCATAATCGTCGTCATCGTCCAACTCCATTTGAAGTAGAAATGGGTTCATCAACTGTAGCCACCGGAACCGACGACAAGCACACATCAAATGTTTGGATGCATTTCGAAAAGTTTTACGAGACAGAAAATGGAGTTCAACTGAAGAAAGCAAGATGCAAATATTGTGGAAATATTTATAAAGCTGATGCTGGTGATGGTACCAGTACTTTAAAAAGGCTTGCTGGTAAACATATAAATCATCATGGAAATAGAGAAACCAATCAAATTCAAATAACTAGTATGGGTAATACTTGACGTTATAATTCTAATGTATATAAGGAACAATTAACTTTATATATTGCTACAACTGATCAACCTATTAATATGACTGAAGATAAATATTTTGAAAGATTTTTTTAAAAATTCATTTTTTCCATAATTTAAAACTTATTCTAAAACTTCAACAAGAAATGATTTAATAAATTTGTTTAAGAAAATGAAATTAGAGTTAACAAATAAAATACATAGTTGTTATGTTAGTTTGGCTCTAACCGCGGATATTTGGAGTGGTAGAGCTAAACAAGATTATATTTGTGTGACTAGTCATTATTTTGATAATGAATGTAAATTAAATAAATCTTTATTGGGATTTAAATTAATGGATGTGGATCATAGTGGTCTACAAATTTATTGTAAAATTGTTGAAGTTTTAGAAGAATATGATATTGTCCACAAAGTAATAAGTTTAACTTTAGATAATACAAGTGCTAACAGCAGAGCTATAGATTTTATTAAAAGAAATTATGAATTTCAAGATACTTGTAAAAAATCAAATTTGTCTCCTAAAACTTTTGCATTAGATATGCCCCTTAAGTAGAATAGTACTTATTTAATGTTTCATTCATGTTTTTACCTTATACAAATTTAATGAGTTATTTTGTACCAAATAAGAGGGGTCATTATCATTTGGTAGAGAGTGATTGACATATAGCTCAAAAATTTCATTCTTTTCTTAAAACCTTTTAACTTGCCACTTTAAAACTTTCTGGTGTGTATTATCCTACTAGTTCATTGGTAATACATACAATTTTAAAAATTTCAAATTTATTTGCTTGAAACAAAAACAATGAAATTTTAGCAGAACCAATAGAAGCAATGGAATTTAAATTTAAAAAATATTGGAAACTCATTCCTTTTCTTTATTGTTTAGCTACCATATTTGATCCTAGGATTAAATTAGCGAGTTTAGAAAATGTTTTAGACACGTTAAGTGAAAATTTATAAGAAAAAACATATGCCAGTCAACCAAGAGAGATAAGAAAGTGTCTTAAAGAGGTATATTTGCAATATGAAAGCAGGTGTGGAAACCAGCAAAGAGGCACAATACCTGAGGAAGTACCAACAGAAGACACAAATGAAGACTTCAACTCCTGGAGTGCAATTAATAGGCAGAAGAAGACCCGAACGCGAAGCACAACCTCCTCTTCAGAAGCATCAACAACGAATATAATGTTCTCCATGCAGTTACATAGTAATGAGCTTTACCAATATTTAGGAACCCCTAACTTGCTACCAGCGGATCCACAACAAGAGTCAACTTTGATGTCTTAGAATATTAGAAAACCAGAAAATGTATTTTTCCACTAGTATCAAGACTTGCCTTTGATGTTTTCTCTATTCCTGTCTCAATCTTCTCATCCGAACAAACATTTAGTGCAAGTGGAAGAATTTTAAATGAAAGGAGGACTAAACTTTTACAAAAAATGATTGAAGTCCTCACATGTCTTTGAGATCGGGAACGGTCACGCTATCAAGATCAATACGAGATTGTCGATGATACTTTAATATAATTATTTTAATTTTATAATTTAGATGATACAGATGAGGGAGGTCCTAGTCAACCCTCAAATTAGTTGTTTTGTAAATTGTAACTTTGTAATTTATAAATTAACTATCAATTATTACACTTTTTTTTTTTCCTTGCCAAGTTTTTGTCCTAATTGAGTTTTTCTTGATAAGGTTTTTAACGAGACAATAATTGTTGTAATTTCTTACTTTATTTTTTGATAAATAAATAAATCTAATTTTTCTTATATTACAATTTAATTGTATTAAAATTGAAATAATATTTGAAATGTTAGCTAAAAAAAATTAATTTAACTGAAATGATATTTGAAAAGTTAACTAAAAAAATTACACAAAAGAAAAAAATAAAAAATAAAAAATAATTTTTTGCTGGGCCGTCCCACACAAAAACCTATTGGGTTAGGGTTGACGGGTCGGGCTGGGTTGACCCTTTTGGACAAAGAGGCGGGCCAGGTTAGGCCTGGCCTGCCATTTGCACCAACCTGCCACGAGTTGGGCCCTCTTTCCACCTTTATCCATCACACTTTACTCTCTAGGCTTTTATATTTTAAAAAGTTTTATCCATTAATTTTACACTCAAATATGTCAAGATAAAAGACATTGTTTATTGATAAAAAGGAAAAATTTGATCTCTTCAAAGTTAGGCCTTATAATACCATTGTGTTACAGATAAAAAAAAAAAGGGTAATATTATACTGACAAATGAATCTTATAAATTTTCTCTCATAAACTCGACATGGCACTGAGTTGGCGTGGTAAACTTTGACTAAACATGAACAGTTGTTCCTTAGGGAGGAACGATTGTTCATTCATAAGGAACGACTGTTCCATTCATAAAGAACAGACGTTCCTATAAGGAATGATTGTTTCTTATTAATAGAACAATCATTCCTTATGGAACAACCATCTATTCCTTATGAAGGAACGGTTGTTTGTCTCTAAGAACAATCATTCCTTCATAAGGAATGACCGTTCCTTATGAAGGAACAACCATTTGTCCTTAGGAACAGCCGTTTCTTTATACCTTCATACATGTTCCATAAGAGAGGAACGATCATTCCTTCCGTAAGAAACGACCACTCCTTTTATGAACGGTTATTTATTGGGTCTAGTCAAAATCATTTGCCATTAGGTGATGGTAAGAGCTGCCAACTCAACTGTCACATTAGATTTGTAAGATTCGTTTGTCAATCTATCTTTATTCATTAAAAAAAAAAAATTATCTAGCTTATTCATAACATGGCATGTTTCATCATTTGAAAGGCACGAGTTATTTACAATTTTATATTTTAAAGTTTGAAATACATTGTACTTATCTCTAAAATTGAAATACGAACAGTTTAGTCTAATCAGGTAAGACTTTCCAATAAAGAGTCCATATTAGCCCCAGTTTTTTTATTTATATGTAATTAGAAATAAAGAAAATATAAGAAATAAGAAAACAACCCAAAACACTAATTTCCTCTTGTTCAGCGTGCTAAATGCTCATATAACCATTTGCTTATTTTTATTTGATTTTTTTCATTTTGAACTACGAATCACAGGGATCTCAGTATCAATGAATTATCCAGAATTATTTTACGCATCATACGGCATAATCACACAGATATTTGTCGCTAAAATCATGAGCGAGGCAGGAATGAATAAGTTTCAGAAAGAGGAGTAAACATAACCAACCGGTGCTTAAATCAAACCACTGAAAACCACTTCTATGGATCATATCAATCAAGAGAATTCGAAGAGAAATAAGTTTGGAGTCGTTGCACAAAAGTTTGAGAAAGTGAGGGTGGGGAAAGTAGCAATCGAGGAAAACCTTACTAGTACTGCAACTGAATATTTCCCCCCCCAAAAAAAAAAAAGAGTAAATTAATTAAAAGCAGCAGCCATCAAAAATTCGCCCTCGCACACCACTTCACCTCCCACATAAGCTTTGCCTTCCATCTTTGCGATGCCGAAGCGTTTCTGTAGCTTCACAAGATTCATTCTCATAACCAAAGTGTCACCTGCAATTACTGGTTTCCGGAATCTTACTTTATCAACTCCAGCAAAGACAAAATTGTCACGAGAGCCTCCCACATCTGGTTGCAGCATAACCAAACCACCAACCTGAGCCATTGCCTGTATCCAAAACAGTGGCAAACATCTTTACTGACCCAGAATACATATACAGCGTATAAAACTGGGAACAGCTTTGGAAATTTTGAACTACAACGATTTAAAGTCCTTGTCGTGAGGCAAATGCCTAATTTTATATGAAATTCTAACAGGTTGGCCTTCATATTGATAGACTTCATTTTTGTGTGTGGGTATGTGTGCACAAGCTTGCGTGGTAATTTTGTCAATGATATTTTGCCTTCCTAAAACAAAGGAACCCTTTAATCATGACACATGAAAGTAAAGCCTTTTAATTAAAAGACCTTCAATCCCACAAACACTTCCACCAGGTCCTTTTTTGACCTTCACCACTCCAAACCACAAATATTATTTCTCATGCACAAGGCAGATCCCAGATGACAGAAGAGGTTTGAGTACTCACGCATGCCAATTGCCTAATTGCATCTCAATGTGTCTGTCTTCTATGCATATAATAGTTTCATTATTCTTGATTTCCACTGTAATTTCATTCTGTATAGTACTAGAAAAGGTGATTAAAACTAGAGAAAATAGAGGTTAAAAGAGTGAACCAGTGTCCTCTCATATTACAGCCACCTCCCTAAAAGCAGGGACAGAAAATCTGATCCTCTTGAGAACTAGTTGGGTGCACTGTTCCATGCCTACTACTTCTCGGGGATAGTTAGCAACATATAAAGAAGTCCTAATCAGTCCTAATCAAGTTACAGGATGTGAAGAAGATTAAAAACATCATTATCTGAAGCATTCTGCTTAACTAGGTGTTCACAGTGAATAGAACTTAAGAACTCAAATATCTATCAGATATGTTTGAAATGATACAAGAAGCATAAGTACAACTGAAGAATGGATAAAGTAACAGGAAGATCACAAATAACTGCAAAAAGGTCTCCCTTCACCCAGCAAAAGTGAGAGAGGAAACTAAAACAGAAGTTGCAAGCAACACTGCCTCAGAACAGAGTACTACAGTGAGCAATTCCCAGTTTGACAATTATCATTGATTAAGGTCTATGGAACCTGACTTAGATGGCTGATGTGGCAGAATAGAGTTAAAAATTAAGTTGGGGTTTAAAGGCCTGGGTATTACGGAGTAGGGTTTTGACATTATTGGGGAAAAGAAGTTATGTATAGGATTTTACTGATACAAAACAAAAATCAAAGCTCATTGTGAATGAATTGAGAAGGAGCAAAAGGAAAAGTTACATAAAATTTGAAATAAGGACGAAAAAAAAGTAAGAATTAGTGAGTGGGAGAAAATGTGCCACACACTAATGCATTCATTAAGCCAAACAACTCAGATCTTCCATGAAGCAAATGTATAGCACGATGAAGAGTTGAAATAATAAATAGATACATAGATCACTAACACTTGTCGTACTGTAGCAGTACTGCTCAAAGTAACAATAACAGATTATTTTGCTTTGGTTACGAGGGGCTAATTTTATTATGTTATTTAAACTGCTAAGATTTAATTTTTATAAATTTAATAATATATTAACATATAAAGGTTACCAAAATTGTAATCACTCTAGGTTCTGCAGACCTTAAAAAGTTTATAAACGGAATACATTTTATTTCTTTTTTGTTGCTGCATATACTAAAAGATGAGCATTTGATTATAGGTTTTGATCTCTTTTCCTCTCTCTTTAATTTACCAATCTCTAAAATCTGAGTTTTAGGTAGTGTCAATTCCATTATTATGGCATCATAAGCCAAATATAGATCTAGCTCCATAGCAAGTAGAACACAAATTGCCCATCAGACATGAATGTTTGAGCCCTGCAACAGATTAAGGATATATGACTGGAGATACTTGAAAACAACAGGTGGTGCTGAAGATGAACACTTAATAGGGATAATTCTGTTGATTGGATTCTCAATCAATCTATGATGTATACATTGACCTTATGATATGCTTGCGGTGAAGGTAAAACTTTTGCTGCCTATTAAAAAAACTAGAGACATATGTGACTTACCAAGTGTTTCATTAGTATGTAGTCTGCAATTGCTTCAGACATTATAATACTTTTTATATGTACCTTAGGATTTTCAAGAGCTTTTATGTCTTCCAAATTCTATTTTAGAGTTTAATTATTTACTAATTTATAAATTTTATTCATTCTTTTTTCTTTCCCTCTGTACTAGAAATCAGCCTTTGGTTGTGTTTTCTGGTATCTTTTGCTCTCTCTTTTCTAATATCAGATATGCATTCAGTAAGAATGATGTCATTAAAAACCTTAAAATTATTTAGAGAGCATAGATGTTAACCAGAACCCTCGGAATACAGCCTAAAAGCATGATGACATTCATGGTCGGCCAGATCTTTGTTCATCCAGTAACAAGCAGATATTAGCAGATTATAAAAATCATAAGAATACAAGGATTTTACACTGACAAAACCTACACAATTAACTTCCTCTATTGCCTTCTGTCCTCAATCCAACATTCCTCATACTTTGCTAAGGAAGGCCGTTCTCATACCTTTTTCCTCCTCTCTTACTTTCCATCGAAGAAAATTATTGGTAATTGTCACATTTCCTTAGGCTCCATAGTACTATACAATTATCCTCTATAACTACTCTGATTCATCTATAATCTAAGCAATGCAATCTCCCATATTAACCAAGGAACCCTTTAAAATACTTCAAAATGTCAATGCAGTAACATAGAACGACCACAAGAACTCCTATAATACCTAGTTGTGCATCTCATTCAGCCATAACATACTTATCTGCCAATACAATGAGAATAATTATCAGCTTCATTAATAAATTCGATTCAATCAAACATTCATCAAAATGTATGCGAGGAACTAATAAAACCAGTTTGGGCAGTTGGCCGTCCTTTCATATAAATGCTCAACCAGTCCCCAGAACCCCAAAACTTGTATGCTATGATTTATAGGGCACTTATGCTATTGAAAGTATAGTGAGTCATATAATTGAGGCCACCGCTCACTTCTCATGTTAGACCCTCATATTCACCATCATAAGATTATGAACCTTCATTTGCTTAAAAGAAATGTAACAATTTTGGCAGCATAAAAAATTTTACCATATAACTTTCACTTGCTGATAATTGTTTCACTTTCTATAATTGTTCTACAAGCAAACAAACACACAATCATACTTCCATACATATTTTTTTGCACAACTATGGTCCGCCTTGTCATGCCTAGACTATTTAGAACCACGTCCAACACCATATGTCTACGTCAAAGGTGAACAGATGCGTCCATGCACTGGATCATAGCTCAATTGTTTTGCATCTGAGACAGCATGCGTAGGATGATAAAGTAATCATCATATCTATAAAGTTGCAGCCTTTAGATTTTAAAGCAGCTAGGCAAACATGTAGTTCAATAAGTATGATTACGACAAAAGCAGTAAAGCACCAATGGAGTTAAACAGAGTATGGATTCATGTTAAAGAATAAATGGGATTACAATGTTAGAGAAAGAATTAATCATTGAATTCAATAAATACATATAATAATTATAATAATTAGGGCAAAAAAAAAAAAAATAGAATTACCTCAATCATGAGAACACCAGGCATAATAGGCCTTTCAGGAAAATGTCCAGGAAAAAAGTTATCATTGATGGTAACATTCTTGATACCCACAGCTGAAACTCCAGGATTGTATTCAATAACTCTATCCACTAAAAGAAATGGAAACCTAAAACAATAACCTAAATTACATTACAATCCAATCCAATTCATTCAGTCAAACAAAGTCAACATCAATACCACTCACTGACCTGTGAGGCAAAATCTCACGAATCTGGTTAATGTCCATAACTGTGGGAAACGCCTCGTATCCTGCAGAAAAACAAATAATAATAAACAAAAATAAATAAATAAGAGAAAATGAAAGTAAAACAAAATTCATACTTAGTTCAATAGGAGTATCTTGTTTAGGATCTTTAGCCTCCAGAGAACAAAATGTGGTGAAACGAGCGGTGTTATTGTTGTTCTTCTTGAATTGGAAAAATTGAAGATTGGATTTTGGAAGAGACAAAGCGTTTGGTCGTTGAGATTTCAAAGATAAAACTGAATTGGCCAAACAAGTAGTGGTAGTAGAAGCCATTGTCGAAAGTTTGAATTGAATGGAAAGAAAGAATGAATGAGAATGAGAGAGAATTAGGGGTTGAAGAAGAGAGAAATTGAAATGAATTTTATGTTAAATTAAATAATAAAAGAGTGAGGCAGGTGGGAGGTGGCGACATTAACGAGGTAGCTGTAGGGGAACTCTTTGTTTCAACCAGGAACTAACCAGCCAGGCTAACGGAGATCCCCATGGGAGGTTTTTCTCATTTTTTTTTTTTTTTTTTTCTTTTTTTAACTTTTTAAGAAAAAAATTATTATTAATCTTTCCGAGTATTTTAAAATATAATTTAAAGAGTAAACGACATGTTTCCACCCAAGGTTTAGTGAAATACCAAGTTTTTACCCCTAGTTTCATAAAATTCATATTCCCACCCTTAACTTAACAAAAAATATATTTAATATAACGATAAAGACTAAAATGGTCATTTAACTATGTATGAAAATAAAAATTTTAAAATAACTCCCAAAGTCTCAAAAATAGTTAAATAACCCTCCACAGAATGGAAGGGATGGTGAGTCGCTAGTGAGAGGAAACCGGTTAGAAAAAAAGCACCCAAACAGCACAAGCTAACGTGCGCCACCTCATGCTAAAATGGGTGGCTATTTTGGTGAAAAGAAGGTTGGAAAGGATGGTGGGGATGCTACTGGTGGTGAGGTGGTTGTGGTTGTGGAAGCTGGTTAGGTGGTTATGGTCGTGGAAGGTGTTGTGGTGGTGGTGGCCGTAAAAGGTGGTGGTGGCTACTGGGAAAATGTTTACAAGAGCGCAAGCTAGAGGGCAGGTCGTTGATTGTGACCTTTTATCAAACAGGTTGTGTTTGATCAGAAAAGGTCAAAGGAGAGAGCTTTCGGAGGTGCCGACGACTAGAAAAATCCAATAAGTCACAAACACTTCTAAGGAATCTCAATTTGCGTCCAAACATCCAACAAAATCAACTTAAAACAATCCTTCAAACTCAAACAAAACCCAAGGAAAATGGCCTTCAAGATGGTGAAAAAGGAGCAAAGAGGGTTGCAGGATAACGCGTTTTTGGAGAGGGTACATCGGGGAGTGGAATGGCTAGGTAGAGGGCTATTTCCGATGGGAAGGGCTGCCAGAAAAAGGCTCGGAAGTGGCGGCTGAAAAAAAGCTTGGAAGTGGGGGCAACCCAAAACAATCCTTTAAACTCAAACAAAACCCAAGGAAAATGGCCTTCAAGATGGTGAAAAAGGAGCAAAGAGGGTTGGGGGATAAGGAGGTTTTGGAGAGGGTACACCGGGGAGTGGAATGATTGGGTAAAGGGCTATTTTCAGTGGGAAGGGCAGCCCAAAAAAGGCTCAGAAGTGGCAGCTGAAAAAAGGCTTAGAAGTGGGGGTTATTTTTTAATTCTATTAATTTGGGGGTTAAAAGAATTTAAAAATGTTTTGTCAAGGGCAATATGGTAATATCACTTTCTGTACCTATGTCAGAGCCTAAAAGCTATTAACAGTGTTGGTTTAATGGTGGGAATATAGAATTTATGAAACCAGGAGTAGAAACTTGACATTTTGCCAAACATTGGGTAGGAACATGTCGTTTACTCTAATTGAAAATAAACCCTTTTGATCGTTTTTATCAAAAAAAATTCAGAAATTATATGAATTACCCATTTTTTAAGTGTTAGTTTGAGATTCTTGTAATTTTAAGTTTAATCAGTTTTCCTCCAACTTTAAAAATAATCTATAATGTGTTTGATAATAATATATGATTGTGTGTTTAATAAAATAGATTTTGAAATTATTGTTGTATGTATAATGATAAAAATAGACATTTTATTTCTTGAAACATTTTTATAATTCAAAATTTGTATTTTGAAAAGTATTTTAAAATGTGATTAAATAATTTACATCAGATAAATTATTAATTAATTAATAACTCATAAAAAACCAAAATATTGGATTTGGCTCGCAGTAGTCAACCGTTGGTTAACACTAGTCAAACCATCATTGACCAATGGTTAACGTTGATCAACGGTGGCACGTTCTAGCATAGCGAATTCCCATTGGGACTAGCAATTCTCGATGTACAGGAATCCAGTGAAACCATCGGACTCTGATACTTATTTAGGTCGCAATAGGTGGACAAATCATTTGCCACCTTTTACAACCAAAATAAGTTTCGAAAGCTGGTTTAATCTCTGGAAACCTGAAGATTAGAAATTTTTGGTACTGATGGGACCAATTGGGCTTCAAATAACAAGCACTGACCACCAATCAATGGTGGTTTGATTGGCATTGACTGTCAACAATAGTTAACCAACGGTTTGCCACCACCAATGTTGCAAGTAACCAATACTATTTCTATATTTTTTAATTTATAAATAAATTATAAAATTATTTATTAATGAATTAAGTGTTCATTAATGTTTATTTTGTAATTTGAAAATTATGCATGGGTATATTTGTTAATTTATAATGTAAAATCAGCTTTAGAAATAATTTGATTTTTAAAAGCTACTCATCCTAGCTTTTAGAATCATTTTATAACTAATTATTTTATAATCAGTGTTGAGTGTGAGTTTGCCAAAAAGCTCAGAGATCTCAGAAGCTCACAGAGTTGTAGTCTAACCCAGAATCAGTGCGACCCAGAATAGGCTCAACCCAGAATCAGAGCGATCCAAGTGAGCTCGACCCAGTTAAAGCTCATCAAGGTGACCAACCTTGATAGCTATTCGACAGATCAGAGGATATGCTTCAATCTTTGATACTTCAAAAAAGATAGGATTAGCATCATTGACAGCGCGATCTTAACGCTTAATCACTGAAATCACGGGATTGCATACCAAGTCTAATCGCAATCCCTGATTTGTCTCTCTTTCCTTAACTAAAAACTTGTATAAATACCCACTCAAACTATGATAGAAGGGTTAGCAAATTAGTATAGGCAATTACATATTTTCTTGTAAGCTCTCAAAGTAATAAGAGAACAATAGAAGTAGGTTTAAGTTCTAACTTACTGAACCACTTTAAAATTGCTCTTGTGTTCTTTAGTTTATGACATTTTTACCATTCATAGCTGATTTTTTGCTCTTGTGTTCTTTACATTACGACATTTTAATCACACACACATCTGTTCCAATTCCACCAAGGTCAATCAGACCTCCCTAGTTGGTACGAATTTTTGTATCAACATTTTGACGCTAGAAGGAGGGCCCCCGACTAGCTCTCCTATTCCCAACAAGGATAGACGATTTCAATGAACAATTACTCACCTAAAATCCTCCATGGCTCGTACGAGATCCAAGGCAACCTCCAGAAACCACGATAACGTGGACACCACCCACTAGGAAGTGAGTCAGATCGCCGCTCATGGCTATCCGCCACCAGTACCACCAGCACAGCAGGTCGCTAATCAATTGGGGGCAAGGACCTCTAACCCAGAAAATGGCCAGTTGATGGACATGATAAGGTCACTGGTTGTGCAAGTTGTGCAACAGAATGGGGCAAAGTTGAGGAAAGAGTAGCAGGCCAACCAGAACCTCGACTAGCCACACTTCACTAAGCCTACTCCCAACAAGCAGAATATGTCAGCTGGTGACCAATCTGGTTTGTCAGAGGCAAGGAGTGACTGTCATCCTCAATGAAAAAGGGCACATTCCGCTCATGAGCGTGAAGCCCAAAACAAGCTAATCTTGGGAGGCGATCAGGCAAGTAGCCCATATAGGAGAATGAGAATGGTCACCAGAGAAAGGCAAGAATTGAATACTAACATTTACACTTGGTTAAGCCCAACACAATTTTTCTACTTCAATTTTTGCTTTTCTCTAACCCTTTCTTCAATAGGGTTTAGCCAACTCATGCATGCATTTTCTCTTTGGATTTGCATCAAACACTTCATATGCACATGCAACTACCATGTTGTCTACACTTCCACATCTCTCTAAATCTACCAAAATTTGAGCTAAAAACTCACTAACTGTAGCATCAAACCTGGCCGTTTTCAACAATTCTCAACACTCCAAAATTTCATCACTAATTCTTCCATAAGTCCACCAATTCATCACATACTCATACACTACTTCTCATAGTTGGAAATTATGCATCATTAAACATAAAAAACAGCCAACAATTCTCACATACAATCACGTAAAAACATGCAAGAATCATTCTATATAAGTCTTGCTCAAATCAAGGCTAAAATTGGGTTTACTTACCTTGAATGTGTGATATCACCTCCTTTTGCTAAAAGGCTCTTCCTCATGGACCTAGATCATATAAAAACCATAAGAATTTAAAACTTTAAAGTTTAATCATACTCGTTGTGCTAGAATCTTACCTTTGGATGCTTTAGGATTGAAAATCTATAAAAATCCAAGCCAAATCCTATGAGTTCCTTTGGAAATTTGGTGAAGAAAATTAAGAGAAAAAGGGGTGAGGGTGGCGTGTACAAGGGCTAAAATATGTTAGGAAACGATCATCTATGGTAGCAGAAAACAAAACTAATTTACATGATAGATAGTTCCTTAGAACCAAGATCAGGGTACAAAAATTACAGTTTATATGTTACTATAGAATCTGCAGAAAAATCAGTTTAAAGTTTAGAAATCATACGCACGTTTGGAGGCTCCTCCAAGTTTGTCTCTGAACGGATTTCGCTACCGACCCAAGTGTAGGATCGAACCAATGTAGTCCACACAAAGACAACCCCAAGGAACTAGAGAGGGATTTGCTAGATCCTCTTTAGCCTTTAAGAACCAAGAAGCAATCAAATAAAATTTGATTTCAAGCAAAAATAAATCTGGCGTGGGAAGAGGAGAAAAGGGGCTGGAGTTTTTCTTTTGAATGAAAAATGAATTCTCTCTTTTATTTCACAAAGTGTTGCACTTATTGCACGTATATAGTGCAACACTATACCCTATTCCATCATGGAATGAGCTTGGACATCAACCCAAACAACTCCTTGTATCCAAACAGTCCCTTAAAGATATTTTATTTTAATTATTATTATTTCAATTCAATTAAATTAATATATATAATATATTAGCATTTAACAATAATGATAATTTGTTTAAATATATGCGAACACATATTTAAACGTAATCTCACTTATTTAATTTTAATATCAAATTAAATAAAGGCTACGACCTCAGCAAATTTAATTGCACTGTGAAATTACCAAAATACCCTTTTGCCTAAAAAGACGAAAACGCCCTTCTTGTAAACTGGTTCTTAAATTATCTTCTATGTGTGTGACCCGTAGGCTCCTTATCATACCAGTAGTGTATAGTATTGCGATTAACACCAATTAATCTCTCACTACACGCAGACCAAGATTGGCCCCTAGCAATGCATCATGGACACTTGATAGATTCGGATTTAGCGAAGCAGCTACCTGTCAACGATATGGTTATCGTACAATCCTATCATTTCATCATCCGTTATCTTGACGAGACTGGGGCATAGAAATAGTGTCAACCTTGGTTACTCTCGATATTATGTATTTAGTTACTGGACCAATGACCTGTATTATAAACTGGATAGAGCAACAACTCAATCCCACTGTGGCCATAGTTTTAGTGTCATTGCCATTTACTGAATTGTGCAGTGAGATAACTTCTTCCGTACTCGGGAGTGATGAATCCTTTGTCTATCCACCATAGTCTTGATACACTCTTTGATGCAGTCAATCACCATCGTATTGACAACTCTGAATAGAACTGCGTTAGGCTAGTGTTAAACTACACCAATCGGTGCACAAGGCGCTTCGGTGATCTCAAGTCTAAAGATCACGTGCACCACCATTCGTTAAAGGATTTGTTCCATAGACGCTGGGGTTACCATCCATATGGAATCTTTTGGTAGGTCAGTCCAATGAACTTGCCTACAGCAAGCACCCATGTGTTGCACCAGGTTGTCACCAAACAACCTTGACAAATGAGATCAGTCACTGCCTTTTCGATAAGGTTGTTAAATACTATGATAGCCTTACCGTATTATCTGTGTCCTTACTTCAGAACAATACTGAGGCTACGGACGTTTCTAGAATGGCCACCATATGTGCTCATAGGGTTTTCACTATCAAGATTTGAAACACTTGATACTCTCATCACAGTTCTACCATTCTAAAGACATATATCAATACATTCAATGATGATTTATGCGATATAATATAAAATGCCTTTTATTATTCAATGAACATTATTACAAAGAGTAAATTCTACAATAATTGATTGGCTCTAGGGCACCTACTCTAATAATCTCCCACTTGTACTATAGCCAATCATTCATGCACTCAACATTGAATGACCGAAGTGCTCATCATGCTTCTGCTACAATAGAAACTTCAATAGTGGGTTAGTAAGTATTCTACAAATCTGCACATTCCCTTTCTGATCGATATCTTAGATCAGATTGAATCAACGAAGTATTTGTTTGGATTACTAGTGAGACCATGATTCCTCAGCCACAACAATGGCTCCATTGTTATCATAATAGAACTATACTGGATCAGCAATGCTTGGAACCTTATCAAGTTCAGTAATGAACTTTTTAATCCAAACTGCCTACACGACTTCATTAAATAATGCGATATACTTACCATCAATTGTAGAATTTACTACAGTACACCGATTTGAGCTCTCACAGCTCACTGCAACTAGGGGTGTTCGGTTCTGGGTACACTGCATTTTTTGAAGGAATCAGAACCGACGGTTCCTTGAAATTTGGAACCAGAATCGGAACCGACGGTTCCTTGAAATTTGGAACTAGAACTGGAACCAACGGTTGCAGTTCCTAGGTATCCGAACAAAGACCTGTAACAACGATTCCGGTTCTGGGTACCCTATAATATTACAATGACCCCCCAAAAGTTTTTAAAATGGCAAAAAAACCCTTAAAAACTTACAAATACCCCCCCACCTGGCACTTGTTAACAAAAATAAAATTGCAAATTATAAATTCAAAATTACAAACTCCATTACTTTGTAAAGGTAAATTCTCAAAAGTCAAACCAACTTACTTTAAATGTTATGAAATATAAATATAAATGTATTCACATTACTTTTTCTACAAAAGTTTTTATCAACCCCCATAATTTTTAATTTTATTTTATATTAGTTTCGGTTCCTGGTTCTGATTCCAGTTCCTAACTATAGGAACCAGAACCGGAACCACACAGTAACGGTTCCAAAAATTTGGAACCGAAACCTACCCATTGACAGTTGGTCTAAGGTAGGAACTAGAACCAAACCCCTGGTACCCGCTGGTTCCGGTTCCAACCGGTTCTTTTGAACACCCCTAACTACAGCTATATTGAGACAAAATATTCAATCTCTAATTGTGATCAGTAATCATCTTTGTCTGTTTGGAAACTAGCATCACTATATCCTCTTACAGTGAGCTCATCTTCCCTTCCATTAACTAAGAACATATCCTTAGTCCTCTACAGGTACTTAAGAATATTCTTGACAACCATCTAGTGACGCTCACTTGGATCCGATTGATATCTACTGGAAGTGCTCAAAATACATGAGACATCAATCCAAGTACATAGCATGACATACATGATTGATCCAATTGCTGATGCATATGGGATCCTCTTCATCCTATCTCTCTCATCTTGTGTTCTAGGACACAATTCCTTAGAGAGATAAACATCATGTGACATCGGAAGAAATCCCTTCTTGGATTCTTCCATATTGAATCTTTTTAGTACTTTGTCAATATATGTGCTCTGACTTAGGCCAAGCAACCTATGAGATCTATCACGATAGATCTTTATTCCAAGGATATAGGCTGCTTCCCTTAAGTCCTTCATGGAGAAGCACTTGGATAACCAAGTCTTTACCGACTGCAAGTTCGGTATATCATTCTCTATCAAAAGTATGTCATCGACATACAACACTAGGAATGCCACTGCGCTCCCACTCACTTTCTTGTAAACACAAGGCTCATCTTCGTTCTTGATAAAACTGAATTCTTTTACGACTTCATCAAAACGAATGTTCCAGCTCCTAGAAGCTTGCTTGAGTCCATATATGGATCTCCGCAACTTGCATACATTATCAGCTTGCCCATCAAGAACGAAACCATCGGGTTGTGTCATATACACATCCTTTTCAAGGTTTCCGTTCAGGAAAGCTATTTTGACATCCATTTGCCAAATCTCATAGTCATGATATGCAGCAATCGCAAGCATAATCCGGATGGATTTAATCATGGCAACTAGCAAAAAGGATTCTTCATAGTCAATACCATGAATTTGTTTGAAACCTTTGGCAACCAGTCATGCCTTATAAGTATGCACCTTGCCATCCATGTCAGTCTTCTTCTTGAAGACCCATTTACACCCTATGGGTTTTACCCCTTCAGGTGGTTCCACCAAAGACTATACTTGGTTCTGGTACATGGAGTCCATCTTAGATTTCACGGCTTTAAGCCATTTAACGGAATCTAGATCCGATATAGCGTCTTCATAGGTTCTGGATTCATCGTCTTGGTAGACTAGTACGTCACCATGTTGAGTCACGAGATAACCGTATCTCTCGGGCTCATGGTGTACTCTCTCAAATCTACGTAGCTCTTGTGCTACCTAAGGTGGTTCACTTTGATCCACAAGTTGTGGAGTAACCTCCTCTTGATGTTCAACCACCTTCTATGGCACATCATCTCGTCCTTCGTCTAGTATATTTTGTGGTTATAGAACCTCATCGAGTTCTACTTTTTTCCTACTAGTACTTCTTAGAAAAAATTCCTTATCTAGGAAGTCACCAGAATGAGCAACAAAAATTTTGCGCTCTTCTGGGTGGTAGAAATAGTATCCTTTGGTCTCCTTTAGATACCCCATAAATATACATTTATAGGATTTTGGGCCCAGCTTGTTCGAAGTCAATTTTTTAACATAAGCTTCGCAACCCCAAATCCTTCGATAAGACAAGTTGGGCTTTCGCCCATTCCATAGTTCATATGGAGTCTTACCTACAGACTTTGACGGCACACAGTTCAAAATGTGAGCCGTAGTCTCTAGGGCATAACCCCAGAATGATGCAGGTAGATCACTAAAACTCATCATGGACCTAACCATATCAATTAAGGTCCTATTCCTCATTTCAGACACTCTATTGTGTTGGGGTGTATACAAAGGGGTGAGTTGTGATACTATCCAACATTCCTTCAAGTATTTAGAAAACCCTGAGCTTAAGTATTCACCTCCTCGATCCGACCGAAAAGCTTTAACACTTTTGCCCAACATATTATATACTTCATTCCTGAATTCTTTGAATTTATCAAAGGCTTCGGATTTATGTCTCATTAGGTAGACATAACCATATCTACTAAAATCATCAGTAAATATGATGAAGTATGAATATCCACCTCTGGCTTCAACTGTTAGTGGACCACATACATCACTGTGGATGATGCCTAACAGTTCAGTAGCCCTTTCACCTTGTCCTGTGAAAGGAGACTTGGTCATCTTGCCTAACAGGCATGACTCGCATACCTTAAATGACTGAAAGTCAAAAGGGTCCAAAACTCCATCCCTTTGAAGTTTTGCAATGCGGGTCTTATTAACATGACCTAATCTACGGTGCCAAAGATATGTTTGGTTTTGATCGCTATGTTTAGCTTTCTTGGTTTCAACAGTGAGAATATCTTTATTGTTAAATCAAGAACATATAATCCATTATATAACCTTGCAATCCAAATAGAATACCATTCAAACTAAAGGACAACAATCCATTAGATATCTCAAAATGATACCCCATATTATCCAAAGCAGATACTGAAATAATATTTCTAGAATAAAGGTACGTAATAACCATTATGTTCCAACAACAAGCCCGTAGGCAAAGATAAACAGTAAGTCCTTATAACCAATGCAACCACATGTGCTCCATTTCCAACTCGTAGGTCCACCTCTCCCTTGGCGAGCATCTACTCTGCCTAGTCCCTGCACATCAGTACAAGTAGGAGTACCACATCTTGTGTCAATGACCCAAGATGTTATGGGAGAAAAGTTAATCTCAATCATAAATATACCTGAAGTCATAGCCTCTGCACTTCTTCTTGCTTGCGAGGAAAGCCTGTAGTGTTTCCTCTAGTGGCCGGTTTGCCAACATAGAGAGCACTACTTTACCCTTCCCTATGCCATTTTCAGGCCCAAGAGCACCCTATTCTTTGGGTTTGGGCTTAGGCATAGGTTTGGCTTTACTTACCCTTACCATTACCCTTTCCTTTACTGGTAGCACCAGTAAAACAGGCTTGGACTTCTTCAAGTCCCGCTCTGCATGTCTATCATGTTTAAAAGCTCTGACAGGGTTTTCACTTTGTGTTCATATTGAAGTTCATTAGAACAGTGCATAAGAGTCTCAAATTACAAATCAACGGTTTGGGTTGGAGCCCAAGCCCATTCCATATGGGAATAGGGCACACTAAAATAAGACTTAAAAGAAAAGGTTTTAGTTGAAAGAAAGTGAGTGTTATTTATTAATTCATTCTTCAATTGAAAAGGAAAACCCTCAAACCCCAAATACTCTCCCACGCCACTTTACTGTTTGATTGAAAATCAACACTTTCTTTTGTTCTCTTGATTCTCAAGGCCAAGGAGGATCTAGCAAATCCCTCCTTGGTTCTTGTTGATTGTCTTCGTGTGGACCTCTACGGTTCGATCCTACACTTGGATCGGTAGCAAACACTTTAAGACAATATTGGTGGAGCCTCCAAACGTGGGTATGGTTTCTCAAACCTTGAACTAATTTTCTGCAGATTTGTTTATTTTAAATAAACTGTGATTTGTTACCCGAATCTGGGTTCTAAGGAACGATCCAAAGTGTAACTGGTTCGTTCTACAACAACCTCAGCAAATTTAATTGCACTGTGAAATTACCAAAATACACTTTCGCCTAAAAACGAAAACGCCCTTCTTTCTTCTTAGATCTTAAATTATCTTCTATGGGTGTGACCCATAGGCTGCTCATCATACCGCAGTGTATAGTATCCGCATTAACACCAATTAATCGTCTCACTGTACACAACTAAGATTGGCCCCTAGCAAGACATCATGGCCACCCGATAGATTCAGATTCAGCAAAGTAGCTACCTGTCAACGATATGGGGATTGTGCAATTCATCCTTTCATCATACGTTATCTCGACGAGATGAAGGCATAGAAATAATGTCAACCTTTGGTTACTCTCGATATTATGTATTCAGTTTCTAGACCAATGACCCGTATTATAACTGGATAGAGTACACTCAATCCTACTGTGGCCACAGTTTTAATGTCGTTGCCATATACTGATTGCGCCATGACATAACTTTCTCCCGTACCCAAAGTGATGAATCACTGTCAATCCACCATAGTCTTGATACACTCTTTGATGCAGCCAATCACCATCGTATTGACACTCTGAAAAGAACTGCGTTAGGCTAGTTGTCAAACTACACCAATCGGTGCACAAGGTACTCCGTGATCTCAAGTCTATGATCACATGCACCACCATTCGTTGGGATCTGTTCCACAACATTGGGGTTACCATCCATAGGAATCTTCTGGTGGGTCAGTCTAGTGAACTTGCTGCGATGTAATCGCCTACAGCAAGCACCATGGTTTGCACCAGATTGTCACCAAACAACCTTGACAAGTGAGATCAGTCATTGCCTTTCGACAGGTCATTCAACACTATGATACCTTACCTATTTCTGTGCCCTTACTTCAAAATAATACTGGGGCTACGGATGTTTCTAGAATGGCCACCATATTGCTCATAGGGTTCTCACTATCAAGATTTGAAACACTTGATACCCTCGTCATGGTTATACCATTCTAAGGACATATATCAATACATATTGCAATATAATGATTTACGCGATATAGAATAAATGCCTTTATTGATTAATGAACATTATTACAAAGATCAATTCTACAATAATTGATTGGCTCTAGGCTTTACTCTAACAATCTCCCACTTGCACTATAGCCAATCATTCATGCACTCAACACTGAGGACCCAGTGCCTGCACTATACCATCGCCATGCACTCAACATTGAATGACCCAAGTGCCCATCGCTTCTGTTACAACAGAAACTTTAATATGGGTTGGTATTTTGCAAATCTGCACATTCCCTTTCTTATCGATCCTTCAGATCAGATTGAATCAACTAAGTATGTTTGGATTACTGGTGAGACCGTGATTCCTCAGCCACAACAATGGCTCCATTGTTATCGTAGTACAACTATACTGGATTAGCAATGCTTGAAATCACAATTTCAGTAATGAACTCTTGATCCAAACCACTACACGGTTGCATTAATAATGCGTTACACTTAGCATCATTGTAGAATTCGCTGCGTACACTGATTCGAGCTCTTCCACTCACTACAGTAACATTAAGACAAAATTGTGTAATTCCAAATTGCGAACTATACATCCTTTTTCCCGTTAGGAACTAATGCCACTGTATCCTCTAACAGTGAGCTCATCTTTCCCTCCATAATCCAAGATTATATATTCTTAAGCCTTTTTCAAGTACTTAAGAATGTCCATTGACACTTTCAGTGTCATTCACTTGGATTTAGTTGATATTTCTACTAGTGCTGAATGCCCATAACACATCAATCTAGTACATAACATATTGCTCACTTGAGCCTAATTGATATCCATTACAAGTGCTGAATGCACATTAGATTCAATCTTAGCATACAAGATGGATCCACTTGCTAAGCATGTAGGATCCTCTTCATTCTATTCTCTCATTGTATGGTTAAAGACACATATCCTTCAAGAGATAGACACCATATGCCATTAGAAGAAATCCCTCTTGATTTTTCTATACTGAATGTGTTCAATACCTTATCTAGTACTTTGACTTATTTGAGCAACTTACATGATCTATCATGATAGATCTTATTCCAAGATATGCTGCTTCCCTTAAGTCCTTCATGAAAGCACTTGGATAACCAAGTCTTTACCGACTGCAAGTTCGGTATATTATCCCGATCAGAAGTATGTCATCGACATACAACACTGGGAATGCTACTATGCGCTCCCACTCACTTCTTGTAAACACAAGGCTCATCTTCTTTCTTGATAAAACTGAATTCTTTTACGGCTTCATCAAAACGAATGTTCCAGCTCCTTGAAGCTTGCTTGAGTCCATAAATGGATCTCTACTACTTGCAACCTTATTAGCTTGACTATCAAGAACGAAACCATCAGGTTGTGTCATATACACATCCTCCTCAAGGTTTCCGTTCAGGAAAGCAGTTTTGACATCCTTGTCCAAAACTCATAGTCATGATATGTACAATGCAAACATAATTCGGATGGATTAATCATGGCAACTGGCGAAAAGGTTTCTTCATAGTCAATGCCATGAATTTGTTTGAAACCTTGGCAACCAGCCGTGCTTTATAAGTATGCACGTTGCCATCCATGTCGTCTTCTTCTTGAAGACCCATTTACCACCCTATGGGTTTTACCCTTTCAGGTGGTTCCACCAAAGACCACACTTGGTTTTGGTACATGGTCCATCTCAGTTTCATGGCTTCAAGCCATTTAATGAAATCTAGATCGATATAGCATCTTCGCATGTTTTGGGTTCATCATCTTGGTAGACAGTACGTCACCATGTTGAGTCAAGAGATAACCGTATCTCTCGGGCTCATGGCTACTCCCTCCAGATCTACGTAGCTCCTGTGCTACCTGTGGTGGTTCACTTTGATCCACAAGTTGTGAAGTAACCTTCTCATGATCTCAACCACTTCCTGTGCCACATCATCCGTCCTCTTCTAGTATAACTCATGGTTCTAGAACTTCATCGAATCTACTTTTCTCCCACTAGTACTTCTTAGAAAATATTCCTTTTCTAGGAAGACACCAGTCGAGTAACAAAAATTTTGCGCTCTTCTGGTGGTAGAAATAGATCCTTTGGTCTCCTCTGGATACCCCACAAATATACATTACAGGATTTTGGGCCCAGCTTGTTCAAAGTCAATTTCTTACCATAATCTTCGCAACCCCAAACCCTTAGATAAGACAAGTTGGCTTTTGCCCACTCCATAGCTCATATGGAGTCTTATCTACGACTTTGATGGCACATGGTTCAAAACGTAGTCGTAGTCTCTAAGCATAACCCCATAACGATACAGGTAAATCACTAAAACTCATCATAGACCTAACATATCAAGTAAGGTCCTGTTCCTCCTTTTCGACACTCCTTTGTGTTGGAGTGTATAGAGGGGTGAGTTGTGATACTATCCCACATTCCTTCAGGTATGTCAGCTCAACTTGCCAAATTTGGCATAGTAGTCATTTTGAGATTATCCTTGTTGTCTTTCTTAAGAACATATTTATGAAACAGTTCCATAAGAATATTATTTATACTCAGGACATAATCCATTAGTAAACTAATATTCTCATTTGTCCTATGTAGACACAGAAATATAATTTCTAGAAACTGAAGAAAAACCATAATAATCCACCAGTTCCAAAAACAAGTCCATCGGCTAAATCAGACGATAAGACCTACAGCAAATGCAGCAGCACGTGCTTCATTTCCAACTGGTAGGTCCTCTCTCCCTCGGCGAGCAATCCACTCTACCGTAGTTCCTACACATCAATCAAATGTGAGTACCACATCTTGTGCAACTAGATGTTTACGAGAAGTTAATCTCATAACGTACCTGACGAAAAGTAACATTCTTCTTCCCTTTTGCTAGGAAGGCCTTGCAATGTTCCTCCAGTGGCTGGATTCCCCAGTGAGGACAAATGCCTTTCCTTTCTGCAACAGTTCTTCCATCGACTTCTGAGCCCTTTCCTTTTCACTTGAGTTGGCTTCAACCAACGTCAATGTTTCTGTATTTCCATGCCTGACTCAGTAGCCTTTACAAATCCAGAAGCTTGGAAAGGGTATTTTTCTTATCTCCTCATGAAGTCATAGACAATTGAGAATAAGAATCCGGTAATGACTGTAATATAGGTTTATTGCTAAACCTTCTTTAAGTCCACATCCCAAAATCTCAAGCTTGTTCATATACTCGGTCCACTTGAGTATATGATTGCCAATTTTGGTACCCTCTTCCATCCTACATCTGAATAATGACCAAGACACCTTCTCATTTCTTCAAAGAAAATGAAAAATAGAAGCTAAATCCATTTTCTGGCACTGTTGTCGTAGTAATGGTGTCATTGATGCAAGCACAATGATCTTGTCATTTCTGCTTTTGCATCATGTGTAGGCTCACATACATACCCAGTCTCATGATAGAACTATCAGCAGCTCTGGTGATAGAGCTTGCTCAATGGTGTATAATCTATCGCTTGACTAAGTATTATTATTATACTTCTATACCAGTCAATGAATTTTTCACCATTCCATTTCTCTCCCCAATTCGATGATTTGTCACAGTGTGTTGGGATCATTTTGCTCAAATTTAAGTGAATCTACAATGCAAAAAAATAACTATTACCATGTTCATTATTATTGTTTAATAAGTCTTTTATTAAACGAAGCTCCTACTATTTTACTCAAGTCAATAGCCTTTACCATTAACTCGGGAAAGTCGTTGACTTTCCTAGTGGACCAAGATCCCTTCCTGCCAATTTCAAACCTTCGCTTGGCGAACAACCAAAATGAGTTGATTAGGTAGGCCAACAAACTTAATCCAACACCAGATGATAGCTCCCACTATCAACCTCAAATGTGAGAAAGCCAACAAGCCAATCACACAATCCAATGGTCACAAATGCCATCATCCTCAAGTGTGATTCTCATTATTAGTAGAGTGGACACTACATGTCACCCACGTACATAGTATATGTTTACTGCTCTACTATGCCTATGACGCACGTTTATCAACCTTCGCTTTGGCGAACAAGCAAAACCATCATTTTAAGTTGACCCATCACCATTAAGGAAAACCCAATGCATTTTAACCCCCCACTGGTAGAAGTGTACCCTTCCTTTGGCGAACAAGGTTTCGACGAACAGTGGTTTGATTAAACCATGGTGATGAGCTTACTTGACTTAATATACTTTAATTGAGGGTTTGTTTATTTAATGTCTCACCAGATTATTATCTTTGTTAGAATGACATTGTTTGGCAGTTATTGAACATTCAACCTTATCATGCATTCTAAACAAAATATTAAAACGTGCGGTACATGGCCCAACTAAAACCGATTTGCTCGAGCCTGGAGGATCGGTCGGTCACCTAGGGGTCCATAATAAACATCATGAGTCTTCAAGTATGGTGCCTCATCCTTTGCTCCGTCTTCAGTACTTACAAAAAAAAAAAAAAATATCGTTCTAAATTTACAATAAATAATTATACAAATTCTTTACATCAATAAATTTAGAAACCTCGATTTACATTCGGGGAATGAGATGAGAAGAGAATGTACATCGAGAAGAGGAGAAAGGTAGGACACGCAGGCCCTATTTAATAAAAAATACAACCATACATACCCAAAATATTTTAAAACATTCACCCTTAGGTCTAATGCTCATGTACCGGGCACCATGCAATATACAAACAAGTACAAAGCATACATTTCAAAAACAATCAATTTTTGAAATTTGTGGGTTAATTACAATTTACCCCCTGACAATTTGTAAAACTTGTTTGGTCTAAAAGTTTTGAAACTTTACATTCTGGCCCCTGCGCACTCGGTCGTGCACTTGCTGCGGTGATGAGTTAGATCGCCGCGGCCTGCATTGATTACTTGACATTCATGCTTAACGTATCGCCGCGGCGATTTGGTACAGCGCCCATCCGAACGACGATCGCCGTGGCGATGCTTTATATCGTCGCGGCGAGCGTTGGTTTCGTCACCAGTGCCAGTGTGAACAACGCTCGCTGCAGCGATGGGTTATATCACCGCGGCGAACGTACACAGATCTATAGCTCCAGATCTGTTCATATAGCAACCAAAAACACTCTAAACGGATTTTGCAATCAACCAAACACATTGATCTCAACAAAAATCCATCATGCATTAAACCAAACTTGCAGTTCATCAACAAATTCAGATTAATTGATTAATCAATTTCTCAAAAACATGATTTAAGGCAGATTTTAGAAGGCAACATTATATCATCAAATACATGTTATCAACCATCCAAATAAAAATTGTAAAATTCAGTACCCTAGGCTCTGATACCACTGTTAGTAAACAGTCCCATATACGCAGCGGAAACAAAAAAAATATAATATAAAGATCGTTTACATGAGCCAAGATCAAGGGTATAATTCTACAATTCATATTAAAATAAAATCTGCAGAAAAATAAATCTGAGTTTAAAGAAAACAAACGCACGTTGGAGGCTCCTCCAAATTTGTCAACGAATGTTTTGCTACCGATCCAAGTGTAGGATCGAACCCACGTAGTCCACACGAAGACAATCTCAAAAGAACTAAGGAGGGATTTGCTAGATCCTTCTTAGCCTTAAGAATCAAGAAGACAAATCAAATGAATTGATTTTTGGGCAATATTGATTCTGCCGTGGGAGTGTATTGAGAAGGGCTATTGTGTGTGTTTTTCCTTTAAAAGAGAAAATCAATTAATTGAATAATCACACACTTTTCTTTTTATAGTAAAATAATCAAGTTGCCCTAATCCCATACGGAATAGGATTGGGCTCCAACCCAAATGCCCCGTGTTGCCAAACACTCCCAATTTAATATTTTTATTTTTTTCCATCATTATCTCAATTAAAATCAATTAATATATATTTAAATATATATTAACATTTAACAATAATGATAATATATTTAAATATGTGCGAACACACATTTAAACGTAATTTCACTTATTTAATTTTNAAGAACATATAATCCATTATATAACCTTGCAATTCCAAATAGAATACCATTCAAACTAAAGGACAACAATCCATTAGATATCTCAAAATGATACCCCATATTATCCAAAGCAGATACTGAAATAATATTTCTAGAAATAGAAGGTACGTAATAACCATTATGTAGTTCCAACAACAAGCCCGTAGGCAAAGATAAACAGTAAGTCCTTATAACCAATGCAACCACATGTGCTCCATTTCCAACTCGTAGGTCCACCTCTCCCTTGGCGAGCACTCTACTCTGCCTTAGTCCCTGCACATCAGTACAAGTATGAGTACCACATCTTGTGTCAATGACCCAAGATGTTATGGGAGAAAAGTTAATCTCAATCATAAATATACCTGAAGTCATAGCCTCTGACTTCTTCTTGCTTGCGAGGAAAGCCTTGTAGTGTTTCCTCTAGTGGCCAGGTTTGCCACAATAGAAGCAGACTACTTTACCCTTCCCTATGCCATTTTCAGGCCCAAGAGCACCCTATTCTTTGGGTTTGGGCTTAGGCATAGGTTTGGCTTTAGCCTTACCCTTACCATTACCCTTTCCTTTACTGGTAGCAACCAGTAAAACAGGCTTGGACTTCTTCAAGTCCCGCTCTGCAGTCCTCATCATGTTTAAAAGCTCTGACAGGGTTTTCACTATTGTGTTCATATTGAAGTTCATTATGAACAGTGCATAAGAGTCTGGCAAGGATTACAGAATCAACGGTTTGGGTTGGAGCCCAAGCCCATTCCATATGGGAATAGGGCAACTAAAATAAGACTATAAAAGAAAAGGTTTTAGTTGAAAGAAAGTGAGTGTTATTTTATTAATTCATTCTTCAATTGAAAAGGAAAAACCCTCAAACCCCAAATACTCTCCCACGCCACTTTACTGTTTGATTGAAAATCAAACACTTTCTTTTGTTCTTCTTGATTTCTCAAGGCCAAGGAGGATCTAGCAAATCCCTCCTTGGTTCTTGTTGATTGTCTTCGTGTGGACCTCTACGGTTCGATCCTACACTTGGATCGGTAGCAAACACGTTTAGAGACAATATTGGTGGAGCCTCCAAACGTGGGTATGGTTTCTCAAACCTTGAACTAATTTTCTGCAGATTTGTTTATTTTAAATAAACTGTGATTTTTGTACCCGAATCTTGGTTCTAAGGAACGATCCGAAAGTGTAACTGGGTCGTTTACTAACAACAACCTCAGCAAATTTAATTGCACTGTGAAATTACCAAAATACACTTTCGCCTAAAAAGACGAAAACGCCCTTCTTTCTTCTTAGATCTTAAATTATCTTCTATGTGTGTGACCCATAGGCTGCTCATCATACCGGCAGTGTATAGTATCGCGATTAACACCAATTAATCGTCTCACTGTACACAGACTAAGATTGGCCCCTAGCAAGACATCATGGCCACCCGATAGATTCAGATTCAGCAAAGTAGCTACCTGTCAACGATATGGGGATTGTGCAATTCAATCCTTTCATCATACGTTATCTCGACGAGATGAAGGCATAGAAATAATGTCAACCTTTGGTTACTCTCGATATTATGTATTCAGTTTCTAGACCAATGACCCGTATTATAAACTGGATAGAGTAACAACTCAATCCTACTGTGGCCACAGTTTTAATGTCGTTGCCATATACTGAATTGCGCCATGACATAACTTTCTCCCGTACCCAAGAGTGATGAATCATCTGTCAATCCACCATAGTCTTGATACACTCTTTGATGCAGCCAATCACCATCGTATTGACAGCTCTGAAAAGAACTGCGTTAGGCTAGTGTCAAACTACACCAATCGGTGCACAAGGTACTCCGGTGATCTCAAGTCTATGGATCACATGCACCACCATTCGTTAGAGGATCTGTTCCACAAACATTGGGGTTACCATCCATATGGAATCTTCTGGTGGGTCAGTCTAGTGAACTTGCTGCGATGTAATCGCCTACAGCAAGCACCCATGTGTTGCACCAGATTGTCACCAAACAACCTTGACAAGTGAGATCAGTCATTGCCTTTCGACAGGGTCATTCAACACTATGATAGCCTTACCGTATTATCTGTGCCCTTACTTCAAAATAATACTGGGNCCTTACTCTTTCCAAGAAATTCCATCTTTGTCCCTTAGAAAGCAATTCCATCTTTGTCCCTTAGTCAATTACCAAAATGCCGTCACTTTTATTGAATTCTCTATGATTTTCTATCTCTTTTCACTCCCCACAAAATCAACTAGTTTTGAGTGAAAAGACTATTTTACCCTTAATGCAAATTTAAGGCATTTTCTTCATATTCTCTTAAAATAATTCTAACAAAATTTAACTAAGTGCTATACAACATAATTTAAATCATGTACCTCAATGTTAGGTGTTACAATTGGCTAGCTAGCCTGATGGTACTCATGGTGCTTCCCATTTGCCTATAGCCCCTTGGGCATGGGTTCCAGCCATGGGGGAGGCGAAAGAAATCCCTTAAGGGGGGGGGACAGTACCTAGTGAGTCACGTACCTGTGTGGGCACCGCGAGGGACTCCTGTGTGGGGCTGCGGGCGTGACATCAAGAATGGAATTGCACGAATGTTGATCCGCACGAAGACAATCTAAAGAACCAAGGGTCAATTCAAAATGGCTTTAAGAATCAAAGAAGGCAGAATTTTGGTTCACCAAAATTGATGAACACGTGAGAGAGAAATATTGGGTGGCTAGGGTTTTTACTTATTTGTAAAAATCATATATTGTTTTAATTTAAGTTGCACTTATATTGTGCAACTAATTAAAAACCTAGTCCATATAGGAATAGCCATGGATTCTATTATTAATCCATTCTTGTAACCAAACAACCCATATTGGTATTTTAATTAATTAATTATTATTATTAAAATCCACAAATATTAATATATGTATATATATGTGTGTGTGTGTGTGTGTGTGTGTGTGTGTGTGTGTGTGTGTTAACATTAAATAATAATAATAATCCATTTAAATATATGCAAATATATTTAAATATAATCTCACCAATTTTAATTTCAACATTAAAATTTTAATGAATACAGGCAACAACCTCAACATATCTAATTGCACTGTGAGATTACCAAAATATCATTTCGTCTTAAAAGATGAAAATACCCCTATCACATATTGATTCTTAAATTATCTTCTAAGTCTGTGACCTGTAGGCTCTTTATAATATCGACAATGAGTAGTATCGTGATTAAAACCAATTAATCGTCTCGTTACACACAGACCAAGATTGGCCTCTAGCAAGGCATCATGACCACCCGATAGATTTAGATTCAGTGAAATAGCTACCTATCAACAATATGGTTATCATGCAATCAAATCCCTTCATCATTCATTTTCTAATCAAGGCTAAGGTACAAAAGTAGTGTCAACCTCATATATCCTTGATCTCTTTGTATTCGGTTACTAGGCCAATGACTATAATAGATTGAATTGAGCAACAACTCAATCCCACTATGGCCACAGATTTAGTGTCGTTGCCATTTACTGAATTAATCAGTGAGATAATTTCTCCCATACTCAGGAGTGTGCATCCTTTTTCAATCCACCATAGTCTTGATACACCCCTCGATATAGTCAATCATTATCGTTTTGATAGCTTTGAATAGAACTACATTAGGCTAGTTCAAACTACACCAATTGATGCACAAGGTGCTCTGATGGTTTCAAGTCTAAGGATCACATGCAACACCATCGGTTAGAGGATTTAGTCCACAGACAATGGGGTTACCATCTATGTGGAATCCTCTGGTGGGTCTGTCTAGTGAACTTGCCTATGACAAATAGCCATGTGTTGCACTAGGTTGTCGGCAAACAACCTTGACAAGTGAGATCAGTCACTACCTTATGACAATGTCATTCAATACTATGATAGTCTTACTGTATTATATGTGTCCTTGGTTAGAATAATATTAGGGCTACAGACATTTCTAGAATGGCCACCATATGTGATCACAAGGTTCTCATTATCAAGATTTGAACCACTTGATACCTTCATCATAGTTCTACCATCCTAAGGACATATATCAGGACATACAATTATGAATTACATAATATAGAAGAGAATGCTTTTTATTGACAAATAAACATTCTTACAAAGAGTCAATATTACATTAATTGATTGGCTTTAGGGCACCTACTCTAACAAAACAAGCTTTAGAGGATGACTGCTGGATTGCTGCCTTGCATGAGGAAATTGAACAATTCGAGAGGAATGATGTTTGGAGCTTGGTTCATAGACCTGAAGAAAGCAATTCTATTAGACAAAATAGATTTTTAAGAACAAGTCTGATGAGTTTGGAAACATTGTAAGGAAAAGGACAGACTTGTTGCTCAAGGATATACATAAGTAGAAGGAGTGGACTTTGATGAGACTTTTGCTCCAGTAGCTAAATTTGAATCAATCAGATTGTTGTTGGTTATTGCATGTTGTTTGAAGATTAAACTATATAAGTTGTATGTGAACAGTGCTTTTTTGAATGGGATGTTGATGGAGGAGGTTTATGTGGAGCAACCTACTAGATTTCAAGATCCACACAAACCAAATCATGTCTATAAGTTAAAGAAAGCACTTTATGGGCTGAAACAGGCCCCACGTGCTTAGTATGATAGACTTTCCTCCTTTCTCCTTGATCACAATTACGAGAGAGGTAATGCTGATGAAACCTTGTTCATTAAGCATGTTAATGGTGATGCCTTGTGTGCACAATTCTATTTAGATGACATTGTTTTTGGTTCAAAATCACACACACAATCTCAAGAATTTATTTGCTTAATGGAAAATGAATTTGAGATGAGCACGGTAGAGTAAATTAGTATGTTCTTGGGACTTCAATTAAACAATTTGAGAATAAAATGTTTGTCCCACAAACTAAATATGTCAAAAACATGCTAAAAAGATTTGGTCTTGAAAATGCAAAACATGCCAAACCTCCAATGAGTTATATCCTTAAATTGTCAAATGATGAACATGGGAAAAAGGTAGACACTAAGTTATAAAGGAGCATGATAGGAAATCGGTTGTACCTCACTTCTAGTAGATTAGATATATGCTTTAGTGTATGAATTTGTGAAAGGTATCAGGCTAACCCTTTTAAACTTCACCTGACAAGAGTAAAGAGGATTACGAAGTACATCTTAGGTACATGTGACTTAGGTCTATGGTTTTCATATGACACTAATACATCTCTTGTTGGTTTCAATAATGCTGACTGGGCTGGAAGCTTAGATGACATAAAAAGCACATCAGGTGGATGCTTTTATCTTGGTAACAGCCTAGGGACATGGCACAACAAAAAGTAGAACTCTATCTTCTTGTCAATTGTTAAAGTGAATACATTGCTATAGGGAGTTGTTGCACTCAGGTTTTGTGGCTTAAACAGATGTTAAGTGATTATGGTTTTGATCAAGAGTGTGTGACTATGTTTTGTGATAACACTAGTGCCATTAACATTTCAAAAAATCCTGTTCAAAACTCTAGGACTAAGCACATTGATATTAGACACCATCTCATTAGAGATTTAGTTGAGGAGAAAATCATTTCACTTGCACATGTGAACACAAACTCTCAACTAGAAGATTTCTTTACAAAAGCCTTAGATTTTCAATCATCTGTGAACTTGAGGAAGTCTATTGGACTGCTTCAACTTGTGTAAATTTTATATTTTCATTGAATAAATTCATAAGCAGATTTCCTTTGTTTTAATTTTGCAAGTATGCTAGATTTGTGGGTTGTAATGGAAATTATTTCTCTTTTGAGAAGTGTATGCTGTGATATATGTATCCACACAGTTTTCAACTCTTGAAGTATTAGGACCTTCTTTCATCTTAAATGTTTTTGCTGAAATCTTGTCACCTTGTGAAAGAACTATCTTGCTAGTAGTGTGAAAGTCATTTTTGAGTAATTTTCTAAGATGTATAGACCCCCGTGTTTTTGGAAATCTATCATTAAGAGGGCTACCTCCTTGCAAGTGTGAAAGCTACACTTGGTTACTTCTTAAGAGAATTTGACCATTTAATCTCTTGTGCTATGAAAAATAATTCAAAAATTGAGATTATGTTTAAAAGAAAGAAAAAAAATAGAAAAATGAAAAAAATGGCATGAGGGAATAGGGAGATCTATTTGTTTGTCTAACCAATGTGTCATAATTCTCCCTTGAGGACACAACACACACATATGTTAAAGAATCTCAACTATCTTACTCCTGTATGATTTGGGAATTGTTGCTTTGATTGTTGAATTATGTGGGATGAGATTCTCCTTGTGCATCAAGTATTAAAGATTGAGATTTGGATTCAATATTATTTGCTCAGATCTACATAATTTAAAAATATTTGCGAAGTGAAAACTTTCACTAAACCAAACAAGTTATAGACACACAACACCAACAAAGATAAGCAATAAATATGAATGATGTTAAACAATAAGTATGGACAAATGTTAAATAGTGAATCAGAGTGATTCAAACAATATGGGTAATCAATGATATAAAATAAATGAGTTATGAATGTAAGCAATGAATGTATGAGAATGATAATAATGCTTCAAGTAAATATGTAATGAATAATAATTGAGTTGATAGAGAAGAAATGCTTAGAGATTTATAGTGGTTCGGAGCTCTATCCTCAAGTCTCCTACGTCCACTTCTTCAAGGCAATCTCCTTGAAGTTCCACTACAATAGGATTGCATCTTTACACTAGTTTGACAGGATTTCGCCTCTAGTTTTATAGGATTTTGCCTTTAATGGTTGATACAAAGGTTAGTGAAAGATTGCCTCTAAGCTAGGCTGATACACTCAATGTTTTACAAGGTTTCTTGCTCTAAAGATAAAAGATTGAGTACAAAGAGAGTAAGGAAAGATCAATGTTGAGCTATGAGTATTGCAATAGATTTTTCGTGCTCTTCTCCCCTGCTTCTTTCTTCTTCAAAGTGTGCTTTTATACTCTGATTTGAAGACATATCCATTTATAGTTGCTGCTTCATTTAATGCACTATAAAACCTAGTGGAACAGGCATTCCATTATTGTGCACGACTGTTCCTAATTCCAACGGTCATAAAATTTGAAATCTGAATCTGCGAACGGTCATTCCATCACTATGAATGGTCGTACCACCATCACGCATGGTTGTTCCTTATTATTATATTTGAAAATTATATATCATTGGAAAGCTCTTTCATTCAACTTTCTAACATAGTTTACAGAGTTGAATTTGGAGTTCTGTAGAGAAAGTTATAGCCCAATCTCTGCAGCTTGTCTATATTTTCCAGAATGATGAACAACTTGGTGGAACGGTGTTGTTCAAGCATGGAATGGCTTGGGGACTTGATGAACGGTCGTTCCTTCATGATGAAAGGTCATTCCACTTTGAATATCCAACTTTCCAAAATTAATTATTATTATTAAAATCCACAAATATTAATATATATATTAACATTAAATAATAATATTAATCCATTTAAATATATGCAACATATATTTAAATATAATCTCACCAATTTTAATTTCAACATTAAAATTGAATACATGCAACAACCTCAACAAATCTAATTGCAAAGTGAGTTACCAAAATACCTTTTCGTTTTAAAAGATGAAAATACCCCTTTCACATATTGATTCTTAAATTATCTTCTAAGTGTGCGACCTGTAGGCTCCTTATCATATCGACAATGAGTAGTACCGCGATGAATACCAATTAATCGTCTCACTACACACATACCAAGATTGGCCTCTAGCAAGGCATCGTGGCCACCCAATAGATTCGAATTCAATGAAATAGGTACCTATCAATAATATGGTTATCATGCAATCAAATCCCTTCATCTTCCATTATCTCATCAAGGCTGAGGTACAGAAGTAGCGTCAACCTCATATATCCTTGCTCGTTTTATATTCGATTATTAGGCCAACGGCCAGAATAGATTGGATTAAGCAATAACTCAATCCCACTTTGGTTACAAGTTTAGTGTCGTTGCCATTTACCGAATTAATCAGTGAGATAATTTCTCCCGCACTGGGAGTGATGAATCTTTTTTCAATCCATCATAGTCTTGATACACTTCTCGATGTAGCCAATCATTACCATTCTGATAGCTCTAAATATAACTATGTTGGGCTAGTGTCAAACTACACCAATTGGTGCACAAGGCGCTATGATGGTTTCAAGTGTAAGGATCATATGCACCGCCATCCGTTTCAGGATTTAGTCTACAGACACTAGGGTTACCATCTATGTGGAATCCTCTAGTGGGTCTATCTGATGAATTTGCCTATGACAAGTAGCCATGTGTTGTACCAGGTTGTCAGCAAACAAGCTTGACAAGTGAGATTAGTCACTGCCTTATGACAGGGTTGTTTAACACTATGATAGCCTTACCATATTATCTATATCCTTGGTCAGGATAATACTAGAGCTATGGAAATTTCTAGAATGGCCACCATATGTGATCATAGGGTTCTCACTATCAAGATTTGAACCACTCAATACCCTCGTCACGGTTCTACAATTCTAAGGACATATATCAAGACATACAATTATGAATTACATGATATAGAAGAAAATGATTTTTATTGATAAATAAAAATTCTTACAAAGAGTCAATATTACAATAATTTATTAGCTTTAGGGCACCTACTCTAACAAAATAAGCTTTAGAGGATGATTGTTGGATTACTGCCATGCATGAGGAACTTGAACAATTCTAAAGGAATGGCATTTGGAGCTTGGTTCATAGACCTAAAGGAATCAATGTTATTGGACAAAATATATTTTTAAGAACAAGTCTGATAAGTTTGGAAACATAGTACGGAATAAGGACAGACTTGTTGCTTAAGGATATACACAAGTAAAATGAGTGGACTTTGATGAGACTTTTGCTCCAGTAGCTAAATTTGAATCATTCAGATTGTTGGTGGTTGTTGCATGTTGTTTGAAGATTAAACTATCTAAGTTGTATGTGAACAGTGCTTTTCTGAATGGGATGTTGATGGAGGATGTTCATGTGGAGCAACCTACTAGATTTCAGGATCCACACAAACCATATCATGTCTACAAGTTAAAGAAAGCACTCTATGGGCTGAAACAGGCCCCACGTGCTTGGTATGAGAGACTTTCCTCCTTTCTCCTTGATCACAATTACGAGAAAGTAATGCTAATAAAACCTTGTTCATTAAGCATGTTAATGGTGATGCCTTGTGTGCACAAATCTATGTAGGTGACATTGTTTTTGGTTCAACATCACACACATAATCTCAAATTTATTTGCTTAATGAAAAATGAGTTTGAGATGAGCATGATAGGGGAACTTAGTATGTTCTTAGGACTTCAAACTAAACAATTTGAGAATGAAATGTTTGTCTCACAAACTAAATATGTTAAAACATGCTAAAATGATTTGTTCATGAAAATGTAAAACATGCCAAACCTCTAATGAGTTATATCCTTAAATTGTCCAATGATGAACATGGGAAAATGGTAGACAACAACTTATATAGGAGCATGATAAGAAGTTTGTTGTACCTCACTTCTAGTAGACCATATATATGCTTTAGTGTAGGAATTTGTGCTAGGTATTAGGCTAACCCTTCTAAGCATCACTTGATAGGAGTAAAGAGGATTACGAAGTACATCTCAGGTACATGTGACTTAGGTCTATGGTTTTCATATGACACTAATACATCTCTTGTTGGTTTTAGTGCTGACTAGGCTGGAAGCTTAAACGACATGGTAAAACAAAAAGTAGAACTCTATCTCCTTGTCAATTGTTAAAGTGAATACATTGCTGCACTGAGTTGTTGTACTCAGGTTTTGTGGCTTAAATAGATGTTATGTTATTATGGTTTTGATCAAGAGTGTGTGACTATGTTTTGTGATAACACTAGTGCCATTAACATTTCAAAAAAATCTTGTTCAAAACTCTAGGACTAAGCGCATTGATATTAGGCACCATCTCATTAGAGATTTAGTTAAGGTGAAAATCATTTCACTTGCACATGTGAACACAAACTCTCAACTAGAAGATTTCTTTACAAAAGCCTTAAATTTTCAATCATTTGTGAATTTGAGGAAGTCTATTGGACTGCTTCAACTTGAGTAAATTTTTTGTTTTCATTGAATAAATTCATATGCAAATTTCCTTTGTTTTAATTTTGCAAGTATGCTAGATATGTGTGTTGTATTGGAAATTATTTCTCTCTTAAGAAGTGTATTGTGAGATATGTGTCCACATTGTTTTCAACTCCTGAAGTATTAGGACCTTCTTTCATCTTGAATGCTTTTTGCTGAAATTTGTCACCTTGAGAAAGAACTATCTTGCTAGCAGTGTGATGAGTAATTTTCTAAGATGTATAGACCCTCGTGTCTTTGGAAAATCTACCATTAAGAGGGCTACCTTTGGTTACTTCTTGAGAGAATTTGACCATTTAATCTCTTTTGCTATGAAAAATAATTCAAAAATTGAGATTATGTTCAAAAGAAAGAGAAAATAGAAAAATGAAAAAAAAAAAAAAGCATGAGGGAAAGGGGATATCTCTTTATTTGTCTGACCAATGTGTCATAATTCTCCCTTGAGAAAACAACACACACATATGATAAAGAATCTCAACTATCTTACTCTTGTATGATTTCAGGAATTGTTGCTTTAATTGTTGAATTATGTGGGATGAGATTTTCCTTGTGCATCAACTATTAAAGATTGAGATTTGGATTCACAATTATTTGCTCTGATCTACATAATTTAAAAATATTTGCGGAATGAAAACTTTTACCAACCCAAACAAGTTATAGACACACAACACCAACAAAGATAAGCAGTAAATATGAATGATGTTAAACAATAAGTATGGACAAATGTTAAACAATGAATCAGAGTGATTCAAACAATATGAAATGAGAGAGTTATGAATGTAAGCAATGAATGTATGAGAATGATAATGATACTTCAAGTAAATATGTAATGAATAATAAATGAGTTGATAGAGAAGAAATGCTCAGAGATTTATAGTGGTTCGGAGCTCTATCCACAAGTCTCCTACGTCCACTTCTTCAAGGCAATCTCCTTGAAGTTTCACTACAATAGGATTGCACCTTTACACTAGTTTGACAGGATTTCGCCTCTAGTTTTATAGGATTTTGCCTTTAAAGGTTGATACAAAGGTTAGTGAAAGATTGCCTCTAAGCTATGCTGATACACTCAATGTTTTACAAGGTTTCTCTCTCTAAAGATAGAACATTGAGTACAAAGAGAGTGGGGGAAGATCAATAATAAGCTATGAGTGTTGTAATAGATTTTTCGTGCTCTTTTCCCCCTGCTTCTTTCTTCTTCAAAGTGAACTTTTATACTCTTATTTGGAAGTATATCCATTTATAGTTGCTGCTTCATTTAATGCACTATAGAACCTAGTGGAACGGGAATTCCATTATTGCGCATGGTCGTTCCTAACTCCAACGATCATAAAATTTGAAATTTGAATCTGTGAACGGTCATTCCATCACCATAAACGGTCGTACCTTCTTATTATATTTACAATTATATATCATTGGAAAGCTCTTTCAATCAAATTTCTAACACAGTTTACAGAGTTGAATTTGGAGTTTTGTAGAGAAAGTTGTAGCCCAATCTCTGCAGCCAGTCTATATTCTCTAGAATGATGAATGATTGTAATATTCTTTCTAGCTAGTAGTTCTTTAGAAAATCATAAGTAAAACTCACTAAACATATTATAGAAAATATATATATGTATATGAGTATGAAATAGAGGGCCCATAACTAATTTTTCTTTATATACAAATCTCTACATCACGTAACAAGTTCTCAAAAATAAACTCAAAATACAGTCAGACAGTGTTGCCTTTCTCCTCTACTACTTGACGTTCCATCCAACCGCATCTCATCTACTACCTGCAAAAACAATGAAAACAACGGAGTGAGCACTAATTGCTCAGTAAGTAAACCCACAATACTTCTATTCTTTCTTCGTTACTCAGATTCTGGATTTTCTTTCCTTACACCAAGCTTCTCAATTCTTCTCTGCTCTTTCTAAGATTCTGGTTTCTCACTTATCGATATGTAAGTACAAAAAAGGAAACTAACTCAGGACAGTAGAAATGGCATGATGCATATGCACAAATGCATAAACTTTTTCTATGCAATGCATTTTCTTTTCTGTTTATTCTGTTTTCTATTTCTCACTTTGTTTTCTGTTTCTTTTCTGTTCTCTTTCTTTTTCTGCGTTTCTTTCTTTTTTCTATTTTTGTTCTTTCTTTTCTGTTTTCTATTCCTTCCTTTCTTCTCTATTCTTTCTTTCTTTTCTATTCTTTCTTTTCTTTTCTATTCTTTCTTTCTTTTCTATTCTTTCTTTTCTATTCTTTCTTTGCCGATCGGACTCGATTGAGGCATGAATTCGGAACCTTGGCCTTGTGAGTGTATTCTCAAATTCTTTCTAGGTACAGTCCTCATCCACATGCACTTCTAACAAACTGTACAAATTTTTCTTTCTTATTCTGAGGCCGCTCACTAAAGGCAGCGTGCATTATCACTCATGGGCTCCCCATCACAGCAACCTTCTCTTTTCTTATCTTTTTATATTTCTTTAAATAAAATTTCAGATTTGAACTATTCTTTAATTATATTCTTTAGAGGATGATTCTACAATTTATTTCTTTTATTTCTTTCTCTTTATTCTTTAATGTTCTCATACATGTATATGTGCATGTAAATATGCTCATTCTTTGCTATTCTTTCTAAATGCAAATGTAAGAATGTAAGAATGCATTATGGCATATAAAGATATCAATATGGAACTAATATTCTCTACCAACAACATTTCCATAACAAGGTAATAATCTAACATACTCATATATATGCACTTTCTTTGAAATTTCATCAAACACCTTACATGCACATACAAACCCTAAATTGGTTACACTTCCACATATTTCTCAAGCCCCCAAAAATTGGAGCAGAAACTCCCTAGGGCCAACAACCACCCTAGCCGAATTTCATCCTCCACTATTCCACATCTATTCTTTCATATTTCATCCAAAATCCCATCAACTCAACACATATAAATACATCACTTCTCATGGCCTTGAGATTCACATATCAAACAACCTCAATTTCAATCCATATTTCTCATCATCCAAACACACATACAACATACAATAATTTTCTCTACGCAAGTATTTATCAAATCAAAGCTAAAGTTGGATTTACTTACCTTGAATTTGAGCAACTCTGACACTATAATCTCTCTTTGGTAGAATTCTCTTTCCTCTTAAACCCTAAGCATATAAAACCACAAGAATTCAAAACTTTAAAATTTAATCTCACATCTTGGTATAAGAATCTTACCTTTGGATGCTTAGGATTGAAAATCTATTAAAATTTAGCCAAAATCCTATGAATTTCCTTGAAATTAGTGGAAGAAAAATTGAGAGAATTTGGGATAAAGGTGGCGTGAACAATGGGTGGAGTGGCTAAGGTTTCAATTCTTGAACTCTTATTACTACATAATAATAATAATAATAATATATATATTCCCATTTTACCCTTGCACTTTCTAAAAATTCCATCTATGTCCCTTAGTCAATTACAAGAATGCCCTCATTTATATTATCTTCTCCATGTTATTCTATTTCTTTCACTCCCCACTCTTTCATCTAATTATGAGTGAAATGACCATTTTACCCCTAATAACATTTTAAAGAATTTCCTTCGCACTTGTTCAAGATAACTCTAACTAGATTCTACTAAGAGTATTAGGGCATAAATAAAGCTACGTACCTTGATGTGGGCGTTACAATTCTCCCCCTCTTATAAGAATTGCGTCCCTGAAACTCAAACGAACAATTCGGGATAAAGGCTCCGCATATCTTACTCTACTTCCCATGTAGCTTCTTCTACTTTATGATTCCTCCATAGAACTTTTACTAACGAAATATTCTTGTTTCGGAGCTCTTTAACCTTTCTATCCAATATCTATGCTAGACGCTCCTCATAAACAAGGTTCTCTTCTAAATCTACTTCTTCTACCTTTAAGATATTGGAGGGATCACTAACATACCTCCAAAACATTGAGACATGTAACACATTATGCACTTTATCCATATTTGGTGGTAGCGCCAATTTGTAAGCCACCTTTCTCACTTGTTGCAACACTTCAAAGGGACCAATGTACCTTGGAGTTAGCTTCCCTTTTTCACCAAAACGCATTACTTGATTGTAGGGAGAAATTTTAATAGGGTTAAAATGGTCAAGCAATAATTAATTGTATTTAATTATTATATCTTAAAACGTTAAGATAAATGAGATGAACTAAAATAACATTTTAATAGTTAAAGGGCAAAAGGGTAAACTTATGGGTTGTTAATGTAAACTAGTTTAGTTTACATGGGCCCTTGAATAATACTGATTATTCAAAGGGAAAATTAATAAATGCTTGGGCTCCTTTTAGAATAAGATTTTATTGGGGCATGCAAGTGAAAAACAACTAATTACAAAATGGCCCATGTATATAAAAATGCAAATGGTTGCATTTTAGGTTAAGGTTTCATTTTGTTCACTCAAAAGAAAATCAATCTCTCTCTTTTAGGGTTTGGCCACTCTCTCAAGGTGGTGTTAAAGTGTGGAGGATTCATCCTTTTGTTGAATCTTGGCTTCATCAAACTTAAGCAAAGGAGAAGGTATAATGTTTTCAAGCTTTATTTAAAGTTTTGAATCCTATTAATCCAACCCTTTCATGCTTTCTATCTACATTTTCCACCACCTCTTCATGTTATTCTTTCAAATGGTATCAGAGCTAAAAGCTCCTTGCATGTCGAATTTATAAGCAATAATGACATTTTCCAAGTGTTCTTGTGTATATCATGTATGAAAGTGACATGCATGTTCTTGTTTTGGCTTAGTAATAAGATAATGAAATGTTTATTGTTTTTCCTTGGAATGAGATTCGGCCATGACATAAAATGTATAAAGATGTTTTTGATTTTTTGATTTTTTTTTTTAATTTGAAGCATGCAAGAATCATTATATGTTTAATTTATATATACTATTTATGGTGACAAAAGTGTTCATGCATTCCTTGATTAGTGCATATAATTTTTCTTGCTAAATTCGGCCATGCATGTTTTTTGTTCATTTGATTCTTGTTTTATTCAAATGAGTTTGTAATGTGTTTTGGAAGTTGTTCCATAAAGGGTCTAAATGTATGCTTGGATGATGGTTATTGCATGAGATGTATTAAGAAATAATCATGCATGTTCATTTTCATGACTTTGATTAAATTGTTTATGCTTTGACATGCTAAAAGTGTTATCCTTTAATTTGATTAAAGTGTATTTTGTATGAAGAGTATGCAAATGTTGCAAGTGTTTAGTGGTGGAAAATAATGTTGGCATAAAGTTATGGATTATTAATTCATATGATGAATTATGATATTATGTATACATGATGATGGTAATTTTAATGTATGATATTTAATTTGATTAAATTATCATATAATGCATCATTGCATAGCATAAATTATTATATTTTTGAAATGTAATAATTTGGTTTTTTGAATAGTTTCAAAATTTGATTATGCAAGATGATATGATTGTCTTTGAAAAGATAAATGTGTCATAAAAAATATTATTTTATTTAAAGTAACTTGTGTCATAGAATGATTACTCTTGGAGTAATAAAACCCATTTATCTATGCCACGCATGACTCTTGTTAAAAGTATTAAAATGATGTTAATAATTAAATAATAAATTCATTATTATATCTTTGGGTGGAATATGACAAAAGTGTTTGTGTAATGATTCCCTTGAAATGTGTAATTGTTGCATGCCCCAAAATTATGATTAAGTTACCGCATGCATATATATAATATCTATTAATATATGAGATATATATATATATATATATATATATATTAAATTGTTTATATTCATGTCTTTAAATAATTGTTTATTATATTTGGTATGAATGTTTAATATTTATTTATGTAATGGATGAATATTAGATTAGAGGGTTGATCATGGGCGCCATTTAGTTTTCAAAATATTCAAAAGTGTTTGTAATATTCTTTTATTAAATGGCTTGTAATAATTAAATTTTATTTATTTATTTTAATCGGGCCTGCGTGCCTAAGATCCAATATGTAATGGAATCGGCTAGACGAGAACCGAAGAGCATCCGGATGACGATCCAATCGAAGATATAGTATTAGGGTAAATAGTTTGCCTTTAGGATGTATTTTCGAAAAGCCCCATGGTCAACCCACATGCTTTAATTTATGCATATATGTGATATGTATGAATTGTTAATTAAACATGGCATGCTAAAATGAATTAACTAAAGGTTAAACCTAAATCTCCCCAATTTAAAATTATTAAATCCAAGTCTCCCATTGTGGGATAACTAAATTCTTTGATATAAATTTTAATATCCCAAGATTTCTATTATGTGAGGGATACAATCTTTATATCATAGAATTAAGTTGATCTTGTTCTTGGATGGATATTTTCACCTTGACCAAGAATTCTATTATGTGAGGACATGATGAAAATGCCATCCTAAGAAAGCACAATGGTTCGGATTTAACTAGCCTAGGGTACCAAGAATTCTATTATGTGAGGTATCCGAAGCTAGGACAAGGAATATGAATCAAACCTTATATAGTGATATAAAAGGAAAAGAGTTTCCTACTTATTAGACTTAATTAACCAAGAATTCTATTATGTGAGGTTAATTGAATTTGATAAGAAATTGATTCCCCACTAAGAAATTTAATCCAACGAAAATTTCCGGATCCTATTTAAGGGAGTGTAGGACTCGAATAAAATAGTGGGAGCTAATTTGATTATGCATTAAAAGGTTTAAAAGATTACAAGACACTAATAAAATTACTTTTCTTTGCAGTTTCATCTTTGTGATAAATAATCGAAAAATGGCCAACAATGTTCTCCTAAGGATAATGGACAATAACATGTTAACCGGACCCAACCTAAAAGATTGGCTAAGAAATCTTAGAATTGTTCTAGATTTTGAAAGAATTGCTTATGTCCTAGAAGCACCTCTTCCACTTGATATTGGACCGGATGCTCCACAAGCTGAGCTTGATGCTCTTGAAAAGTGGAGAGAGGATAGTAGGAGGGCTAAAAATTACATGTTAGCCTCCATGAATAGAGAACTTCAAACTAAGCATGAAGAGGTTTCAAATGCTTATGATATCCTCATAGCTCTACAAGAGTTGTATAGCGAAAATCCAAGAGTGGTTGAGTATGAATTGTGTGCATCCCTCTTTAGCATGAAGTTGAGGGAAGGGGAACCTCCAGCTGATCATACTCTTAAAATGATCAATGGATTAGATCGACTGGATGGATATGGGGTGGTCATGCCAGACCGCCTCAAAGTGAATTTGATTCTACAATCCCTTCCTCCAAGTTATAAACCGTTTATAACTAACTACAATCTCAATAGGATTGAGAGAAACCTCTCTGAACTGCTAAATGAGCTTAAAGAATTTCACAGACAGAATGTGAAAGGGAAAGGACATGAGGATGTCTTTGCCGCCTCCACTAGCAGGGCCAATAAAAAGCCCAAAGTGCTACCAAAGAGAGGTCCAAAAGTTGGACCCAAGAATAAGAGCTTCAAGAAGCCAGCGGCAAAGGCAGAGAAGGCCGATGCAAAGGGAAAATGTTTCCACTGTGGAAAAGATGGACACTGGAAGAGGAACTGTCCTCAATACCTGAACAGTCTGAAGAAAGGCAAAGGAAAAGCAGGTACGAACCAATGTCTTATGATTGAATATGAATTAAGTGTTAATTCAGATAGTCATTCCTGGATATTAGATTCAGCAGCAACATCTCATGTTTGTATGTCTTTGCAGGTACTTCAGAATAGTTCTGAGGTGACAAAGGGCGAGATCATTTTGAGGATGGCAAATGGGGCACGAGTTGCAGCCGAGGCCATGGGGACTTGCCCACTAAGACTACCTTCAGGACATGTTTTGAATTTGTTTAAAGTATTGTACTTTGAAAAGGCCACAAGAAACATCATTTCTATTTCTGCTTTGTGTAAAGCAGGTTATTATGTACTGTTTAATGGAAATGAATGTTCAATACATTTTGGAAATGTTTTAGTTGGTAAAGCTGTGAATACAAATGGTTTGTATGTCTTAGAATTGAATGACTATGCTTCAATCAATACCATTTCTAATAAAAGAACTCGATCTGAATCAAATCCTAAAATTCTATGGCATCATAGATTGGGTCATATAGGAGAGAGAAGATTAATACAGCTTGGAGAAAGTGGGATCCTAAACTCATTGGGTTCTGAACCCTATCCAACCTGTGAATCATGTCTCCAAGGAAAGATGACCAAGTCTCCCTTTAAGAGTAAAGGAGAGCGAGCTAAAGAACTTTTAGAACTCATACATACAGATGTGTGTGGACCATTTAGTACTTTAGCTAGGGGAGGATTTGAATACTTCATTACCTTTACAGATGATATGTCACGATATGGGTATTTGTATTTAATGAAATACAAATCTGAATCCTTTGAAAAATTCAGAGAATTCAAGAATGAAGTAGAAAATCAAACTGGAAAGAGTATTAAAATACTACGATCAGATCGTGGGGGTGAATACTTGAGTACAGAGTTTCAAGAGTTCTTAAAAGAAAATGGGATCATCTCACAATTGACTCCTCCTTATACACCCCAGCTTAATGGAGTGTCTGAAAGGAGAAATCGTACCTTATTGGATATGGTACGATCGATGGTGAGTTTTACAGACTTACCAATGTCTCTGTGGGGGTACGCTCTCCAGACCGCTGTGCACATCCTTAATAGGGTCCCGTCTAAAACTGTCCAGAAAACACCGTATGAGATATGGTATGGAAAACGTCCAAGTCTGAATTATATGAAGATTTGGGGCTGCCCAGCTTATGTTAAATTGGTTAAATCTGATAAGCTGGATGTTAAATCCGAGAAGGGTCGGTTCATTGGATATCCTAAAGATAGTTTAGGATATTGCTTTTACTTCCCAAGTGATCAAAGAGTTTGGATCAGTAGAAATGCGCGCTTCCTCGAGAACGAGTTCTTGGAGGAAGGCGGCGTTGGAAGAAATATTGAACTCAAGGAAGAGTTCGAAGAGCCAAGAACCGAGATTGCTGAAGATGGAACGTCCACTCAGCGAACCTCAGTATCAGATACTATGGTTCCAGTACGAAAGTCTTCTAGAATGTCGAAACCTCCAGAGAGATATGGGTTCCTACATGAGCAAGATTTTGAATCTTACTTAGTGGGAGTAGATGATCATGGTGATGATCCTAGAAGCTACAAAGAAGCAATACTGGATAGAAATTCAGGAAAATGACTGGAAGCGATGGATTCTGAGATAGAATCAATGCATGCCAATCAAGTATGTTCACTTGTCAATCCACCAGAGGGAATAATTTCTATAGGTTGCAAATGGGTCTACAAGAGAAAAGTTGGCAAGGATGGGGAGGTAGAGACCTTCAAAGCTCGATTGGTAGCGAAAGGTTATACTCAGAAACAAGGATTGGATTATGAGGAAACCTTCTCGCCTGTAGCTATGATTAAATCCATCCGCATAATGCTAGCCATCGCAGCATACTATGATTATGAAATTTGGCAGATGGATGTCAAAACAGCTTTCCTCAATGGGTCTATTGAGGAAAACATCTATATGGAACAACTAATAGGTTTTGTATCCTCTACTGAAAGACATAAGGTATGCAAATTGCATCGATCCATTTATGGATTGAAGCAAGCTTCTAGAAGCTGGAAAATTCGATTTGACGACATAATCAAATCGTTTGGTTTTGTCAAGAATCCGGATGAGCCCTGTGTATACAAATGGGTTAAAGATCATGCCATCACATTTCTCATATTATATATAGATGACGTACTTTTGATGGGAAATGATATAAGCATGATGACAGAGGTTAAGGTTTTGTTGTCCAAAACCTTCTCGATGAAAGACTTAGGAGAAGCGACCTATGTCCTTGGCATTCGTGTCTATAGAGATAGAACGAAAAGGCTAATTGGATTATCCCAGAAATTGTACATAGAGAAAATGCTAAAAAGATTTATCATGGAGAACTCTAAGCGAGGTCTCTTGCCCTTCACTCACGGTCTTTATCTTTCTAAGGAGATGGGTCCAAAGACCAATGAAGAGCAACAGCGGATGCGTAATGTGCCTTATGCCTCTGCCGTAGGCAGCTTAATTCACACAATGTTATGTACAAGACCTAATATAGCTTCTGCTATAAGTGTTACGAGCAGATATCAATCAAACCCAGGGGAGAAACATTGGTCGGTTGTAAAATCGATCCTTAAGTACTTGAGAAGAACTAAAGATCTAGTTCTGAGTTATGGATGTTTCGAGTTAAACATTCAAGGATACTCAGATTCTGATTTCTAATCAGATACTGATTATAGAAAGTCTATGTCAGGGTACATTTTTATATGTAATGGAGGTGCTGTTAGTTAGAAAAGTTCCAAACAGACAACCACAGCTGACTCCACTACAGAAGCTGAATACATTGCTGCTTCGGAAGCAGCGAATGAGGCTGTTTGGATGTGAAAGTTCGTAATTGAACTTGGTGTGGTTTTGAACATGGCTTACCTAATAAGCATGTTCTGTGACAATACTAGAGCTATTGCACAGGCAAAGGAACCAAGGGCACACCAAAAATCCAAACACATTCAGCGTAAGTATCACATTTTGAGGGAATTCATTGGAGCTGGAGAGATTATGATTTTGAAGACTCCTTTAGCGGAAAATGTAGCTGATCCACTGACTAAGGCGATGACACTGGAGCAATTGGACCATCATCTTGAGAAGATGGGTATGAGATACAACACTGAATGGCTTTAGTGCAAGTGGGAGTTTGTTAGTGTATATTAGTGTATGCCCTAGAAACCATTCGTGTTGTCGGTTTTAGAGCATTTTGTCTTGTATCTATGTATATCATAAATAATAGAAGAAAGAGTTCTTCAATTCATATTTATAAATTGCTTCCTTTATTCAGTCATGCATTTAAAATAAAGTATGTGTATGAATTGTCCAGATGATTCATTTAATCGGTAAATGAATTATCGAAAAAGGGTTCCCTACAGAAGCAATATAATTTGGGCAACTATATTGCACAGTAGGCATATCGGATGCTTCCGAAAGATATCATGAGTTTATATAAGTACAGATGACGATGATAGTCATGTCACTGGGGCATTGGTATGAATTAACGATTGGTGAACTATTTTTCGAACGTGACCGAATAACGACAAATCACTTGGAAAAGCATGTAGTCAATGATTTATCGTTTGGTTATATCAGTGCAGAATGAAGTACTTTGACCTAAGACATTGTAGTCAGATCCGATATGGATACGTATGGTTCATACGGTGTATAAGTACGAGACTAATCATGTTTCGTATAATAAAGCCTATTTGGTCATGCGTTGTTCAATGCGAAAATGAACGATGGTCAAGAGGGGGTCCATTGACTTGGAAATATAGGATCGAGAGTACCGTTGACTCCATCCGGATTCGAGTTCCTAGACGAACATCGATAAATGTCGAAAAACGGAATCTCTGGCCAGAGTCTATTATTCGTCATACAAAAGCAAGTTTGTGATGACGAGATCTGGACATATTGAACGACGATTCGGTAGAAGATCGAGTTTAGGATTTTGACGTTCCATGAATCCATGCTCGATCAGGATATCTCAATGGAGGGACTTTACTTGCATGATACGTATGATCTGAAATGGGTTCGGTGAAGTATTTCTTCATCATGGTTTAGGGACTATGACACATTGCTAGATATTTACCATAGTTGTTGGGCCCCCGGACAGGTTTCTGGATTCATCCAGAACTGGCTTACGGCTAATCCATGGTGGACCTACATGGTCACACCAATAGCCTTGAGAAGTTAGAGAAGGATGAGAGAGAGAAATGATTATCCGAAGAGGGCTAGCACTTTCTGAGGGTAATGACGGGATTTCTATGGTAATAGTTACATAGAAAATTGTTAGTGACATTTTAAGGGTTAAAATGGTCAAGTAATAATTAATTATATTTAATTATTATATCTTAAAGTGTNCACAAAGAAAAACAATGGGGTGAGCACAAAATAATGCTCAGTAAGTAAATCCTTTACTCGACTATCCCCGTAACTCTTTCTCTTAATTCTTTCCTTACACTTTTTCTCATCTCATTTATTTTCTCTATCACACAGCTCTCTTCTTAACTTCTACTATATGTCACGGCCTCATCTTACCGGAGGCACGGCCGGGTGGAGTTCACACAGCACCAACCCACTCTTCGTGACTTTCGGGTGGAGATCACAAAGCACCAACCCGTTTTGAGTATTTTCCTCATTCTCTCTACTCTTAGAGTGGTTCATACACATAGTTCTCTACTATTTCTCAAGCCACTTCTCAATGCATAATTAATCTTCTCCACTAATGTACTCATGAAATGCCAACATGCAATGTTGCAAGAATTAAGGTTTACTACTCATGATTCTCTTAGGCATTTCATCAAACAACTAGTATGCATACATAAACTCTACTTTATCTATGGTTCTATCCCTCTCTTGAACCATCCAAAATGGGAGAAAACTCCCTCACATAACTATAATTTTTGTCATAAAAGAACACTCCCAAAGAAAGTATTCAATCTCCTCCAACTTCATTTCAAACCACATCCTCTCATCACTATATTCATCACATATTAACACTTCTCATCAATGAAGTGTAATCAATAACCATAAAACAAATACTCATCTCAATCCAATTTCTCAATAGCATAACATACACATGCATATATAAATCTCTACTCAAAAGATTTCTCAATTTCAACTTGGGATGGATTTACTTACCTTATAATGGAGAGATCCCACTAGCACTTTCCTTTAGATTGCTTGTCTCTTCTCTACCCTTAAAAACAAGAACACCATAAGACTTCAATATACAATATATGCCAAACTTCACATCTAAAGCAAGAATCCTTACCTTAGGATGCCTTAGATTAATGCTCTACCAAGATCCAACTAAAAACTCTCAAAGATCCTTGAAAGATGGAAGGAAGAGTTGAGAGGAAATGGTGAAAGAGTATGGCGGTGGAAGAAGAATGAATGAAGGGTTTATGAAGCTTATCTCCTTTTTAGCTCAAACTTTATTCATTCATTCCCATATTGCCCTTGCTCTTCCTTGGAAATTCCATCCTTGACCTTTAAATCATTACAATCACACCCCCACTCTAACATATTCTCCATCAAATTTCCTTACAATTCACTCCCCACTTTTCCTGCTAATTGAGGGTAGAAAGGTCATTTTACCCCATATGGACAATTCTCTAGAAACCGCACTAAACTTTTCAGCCGACCCGTCGCCGCAGCGAAGACAATTCCGTCGCCCCGGTGAAAACTTACAGAGATGACACCACACTTACCAAGCCAACGTCGCCGCGACGAAGGCTATTCTTCGCCTCGGCGAAGACCGAAATTCCACACTTCGCCAAAACTCAACTAAAATCAGGGCAAACACTCAACCAAACCAACTAAAGGCCAACCAACTGAAAATAATGACATACAAGCTCAAATGAGAACAAAGCAATAAACATTCATACATACAACATAATTTACTACGTACCTCAAGTGGAGTGTTACAGCCATGCATTTTTTTTTTTTTCATTTGATTCTTGTTTTATTCAAATGAATTTGTAATGTGTTTTGGAAGTTGTTCCATAAAGGGTCTAAATGTATGCCTTGGATGATGGTTGTTGCATGATGATTTATTTGGAAAAATGTTCATGCATGTTTATTTCCAGACTTTGATTAAATGGTCTATGCTATGATATGCTAAATGTGTTATCTTTAATTTGATTAAAGTATATTTTTGCATGAAGTATATGCAAATGTTGCAAGTGTTTAGTGGTGGATTTCATGTTAGGATAAAGTTATGGATTATTAATTCATATGATGAATATGATATTAATATGATGGTGGTATTTTATTGTAGGATATTTAATTTGATTAAATTATCTTATAATGCTCATTGCATGGCATAAATATTTATATTTTTGAAATGTAAAATTTGGTTGTTTGAATGGTTTCAAAAATTGATGATGCAAGATGACATGATTATCTTCGAGAAGATAAATGTGTCATAAAAAGTATTACTTTAGTTAAAAGTAACTGTGTCATAGAATAAACTCTTGGAGTAATATAACCCATTATCTATGTCATGCATGACTTTTGGGAAAAGTATTGAAATGATGATAATAGTAAAATAATATACTTTGGGTGAATATGACAAAAGTTTTTGTGTAATGATTCCTATGAAATGTGTAATTGTTGCATGGCCAACATTATAATTAAATTACCATGAATATATATAATATCTATTTATATAGAGATCTATTATATTTAATTATATTATATTAGTGATATATATATGTTTTAAATAATTGTTTATATTCATGCCTTTAAATATTTGTTTATATATTGGTATGAATGTTTAATATTTATTTATGTGATGAATGAATATTGATTGGGGGTTGACCATGGGCGCCATTGGTTTTCAAAAATATTCAAAAGTGTTTGTAATATTCTTTTATTAATGGCATGTAATAATTAAATTTATTTATTTATTTTTAATCGGGCTTGCGTGCCTAAGATCCAATATGTAAGGAATCGGCTAGACAGGAACCGAAGAGCATTCGGATGATGATCCAATCGAAGATAGAGTATTAGGGTAAATAGTTTGCCTATGGATGATTTTTCGAGAAGCCTCATGGTCAACCCACATGCTTATTTATGCATATATGTGATATGTATGAATGGTTAATTAAAAATGGCATGCTAAAAATGAATTAACTAAGGTAAACCTAAATCTCCGCAATTTAAATTATTAAATCCAAGTCTCCCATTGTGGGATAAATAAATTCTTTGAATAAATTTAATATCCCAAGATTTCTATTATGTGAGGGATATAATCTTTATATCATAAAATTAAGTTGATCTTGTTCTTGGACGGATATTTTCACCATGTAATAACTGCTTGATACTACTACACTCATAAAAAAAAATAGTATAATAAAATACGCAGTACATTAATAAAAATAGTTGGGCAACAATTTTCTTTTATTTAATATACATATTCTTTTACAAAAGTCAGTATCTTTTACAAAGTTCACAAAAGTGTGGTGGACAGTGTAATCTCCTCCTTGCCCGCCGCACATCCATCAACTGCGTCCTCATCTAGAACTTGCAAAAACTAGAAAAACAACAGGTGAGCAAAATAATGCTCAGTAAGTAAATCCTCTACTTGTCTATCCCCGTAACTCTTTCTCTTAATTCTTTCCTTACTCTATTCTCTTCTCATTTCTGTTCTCTTTCGTTTCTGTTTTCATACTCTTTTCTATATACTCTTTGGTGTATGTCACGGCCTCATCTTACTGGAGGCACAGCTGAGGACTCAACCCACTCTTCATGACTCTACTCATTTTTTCTTTGTTCTTTCTATTTCTCTGTTTTCCCATTCCACTCAGGGAATGTCACAGCCTCATCTTACCGAAGGCACGGCCGGGAACTCTCCCACTCTACATGAGTTCTACTCATTTCTGTACCGATCTGATTCGGTTATGCATGGATCGAAACCTTTGGCCATGTGAGTGTACATTCTTCTCTCTCTCTCTCGAATGTCACGACCCCTTCTTACCAGAGGCACAGCTGGAACTCATGTTCCTTTCTGTGATGGTCATGACCTATCTGACCGGAGGCATGACTGGGGATCACAAAGCACCCACTCTCGTGACTTTACTCATCACTCATGGGTTCCCCATCGCACAACCACTCTTATTCTCTTCTTTAGCTCTTAGTAGTTTAAGCACAAAGGTCTACTCTTTCTAAGCTAATACTCATAGTGTAGAAATTCTACCCTTTCTCAAGCTATTCTTAATGCACAATTAATGCATATGGATGGTTCATACTCATTAATGCACTTAGGAAATGCCAATATGCAATGTTGCAAGAATTAAGGTTCATAATCATTCTCATACTTCTCTTAGGAATTTCATCAAACAACTCGTGTGCATACAAAAACTCTTCTCTAACTACAATTCTTTTTCTCTTTGTAACCATCCAAAATGGGAAGAAAATGCCCTTCTATGGACATAACTCCTATCATAGAAGAACACTTCCAAATATATACTCAATCCCCAACATCATCTCAACTCATCACACATTAACACTTCCCATAAAGAAAGCATATCCAATACCACAACATAAATACTTATCTCAACTCAATTCTCAACACACAAACATATATCTCTACTCAATTTCTCAACAAGCAATTTATACATGCATAAAGAAATCTCTACTCAAGGATCTCTTAAACTTTAGCTTGAGTTGGATTTACTTACCTTGTGTGGTGTGATTCCACTAGCACTTCTCTTTTCCTTGGTAGATGTCTTTTCTCTACATTTTAAACAATAACACAATAAGACATTAACACCTTTATAGCTAAATTTCACATCTAGAATAAAGGTCCTTACCTTAGGATGCCTTAAATCACCTCTTTACCCAAAAACTACTCAAAAGCCCTTTAAAATCCTTGGAGGATTGGATGAAAGAGAGAAAATGGTGAGAGTATGGCGGTGGAAGAAGAAAATGAAAGGGTTTAAGACTTAACCCTTATTTACTCATATTTTACACCTTCTTTCCCAATTTACCCTTACTCTTGCTTAGGAATTTAACCTTTGCCCTGTTAATTCTTGCAAATGCACCCCCATTTAAACTATCTCTATGCAATTTCCTTGCATTCCACTCCCATTTTTCCTGCTATTAGGGGTAGAATGGTCATTGTGCCCCAAAGGAAGAATCCTGTAGAAACTTAATAAACATTTTTGTCAGGCCCTTCGCCACGGCGAAGAATCTTTCTTCGCCCCGGCGAAAACTTACGAAACCTACACCGTAGGTTGCAGGACTTCCTCACCGCGGTGAAGCTTCTTCTTCGCCCCAACGAAGTTTGTAACACAAAAATTTGCCAAGTCTTTAAAATTTCAGGGCAACACTCAACCAACTCACAATATCAATTCAACCAAGGACCAACCAACATAACAACAACAAACACCTCAAATGAGGACAAAACAATAAGCATTCAAGTAATACAACACAATTAAACTACATACCTCAAGTGGTGTATTACACACCATGACCAAGAATTCTATTAGTGAGGACATGAGAAAATGCCATCCTTAGAAAGCACATGGTTCGGATTAACTAGCCTAGGGTATCAAGAATTTATTATGTAAGGTATCTGAAGCTAGGACAAGGAATATGAATCAAACCTTTATAGTGATATAAAGGAAAAGAGTTTCCCACTTATTAGACTTAATTAACCAAAAATTCTATTATGTGAGGTTAATTGAATTTGATAAGAAATGATTCCCCACTAAGAAATTAATCCAACGAAATTTCCGAATCCTATTTAAGGGAGTGTAGGACTCGAAAAAATAGGGAGCTAATTTGATTATGCATTAAAATGTTTAAAGATTACAAGACACTAATAAAATTACTTTTCTTTGCAGTTTCATTTTTGTGAAATAATCAAAAAAATGGCCAACAATGTTCTCCTAAGGATATGGACAATAATATGTTAACCAGACCCAACTAAAGATTGGCTAAGAAATCTTAGAATTGTTCTAGATATAAAAGATTGCTTATGTCCTGGAAGCACCTTCCACTTGATATTGGACGGATGCCACAAGCTGGGTGATGCTCTTGAAAAGTTGAGAGAGGTAGTAGAAGGGCTAAAAATTACATGCTAGCCTCCATGAATAGAGAACTTCAAACTAAGCATGAAGAGGTTTCAATGCTTATGATATCCTCATAGCTCTACAAGGTGTACAGCGAAAATCCAAGAGTGGTTGAGTTTGAGTTATGTGCATCCCTCTTTAGCATGAAGTTGAGGGAAGGGGTACCTCCAAATGATCATTCTCTTAAATGATCAATGGATTAGGTCGACTGGATGGATATGAGGTGGTCATGCCAGACCATCTCGAAGTGACTTTGATTCTACAATCCCTTCCTCCAAGTTATAAACCGTTTATAACTAACTATAATCTTAATAGGATTGAGAGAAACCACTCTGAATTGCTAAATGAGCTTAAAGAATTTCACAGGCAGAATGTGAAAGGGAAAGGACATGAAGACGTCTTTGCCGCCTCCACCAGCAGGGCCAATAAAAGGCCCACAAAGCTACCAAAGAGAGGTCCAAAAGTTGGACAAGAATAAGAGCTTCAAGAAGCCAGTGGCAAAGGCAGAGAAGGCCAATGCAAGGGAAGGTGTTTTCTACTATGGGAAGATGGATACTGGAAGAGGAACTATCCTCAATACCTAAACATTCTAAAGAAAGGCAAAGGAAAAGCAGGTACGAACCAATGTCTTATGATTGATATGAATTAGTGTTAATTCAGATAGTCATTCCTGGATATTAGATTCAGCAGCAACATCTCATGTTCGTATGTTTTGCAGGTATTCAGAATGGTTTTGAGGTGACAAAGGGCGAGTCATTTTGAGGATGGCAAATGGGGTATGAGTTACAGCCGAGGCCATGGGGACTTGCCCACAAAGACTACCTTCAGGACATGTTTTGAATTGTTGAGGATTGTACTTTGAAAAAGCCACTAGACATCATTTCTATTCTGCTTTGTGTAAAGCATGTTACTTGTACTGTTTAATGGAAATGAATGTTCAATACATTTGGAAATGTTTTAGTTAGTAAAGCTTGAATACAATGTGTGTATGTCTTAAAATTGAATGACTATGCTTCAATCATACCATTTCTAATAAAAGAACTCGTATGAAAAATCTAAATTCTAGCTATATGAGTTGGTCATATAGGAAAGAGAAGATTAGTACAGCTTGGGGAAAGTGGGATCCTAAACTCATTGGGTTTGATGTGATGTAATATGTTCCAAGGAAGATGACCAAGTCTCCCTTTAAGAGTAAAGGAGTGCGAGCTAAAGAACCTTTAAAACTCTACATACAGATGTGGTGGACCATTTGTACTTTAGCATGGGAGGATTTGAAACTTCATTACCTTTACAGATGATATGTCACGATATGGGTATTTGTATTTAATGAAATACAAATCTGAATCCTTTGAAAAATTTAGAGAATTCAAGAATGAAGTAGAAATCAAACTTGAAGAGTATTTAAATACTACGATCGATCATGGGGGTGAATACTTGAGTACAGAGTTTCAAGAGTTCTAAAAGAAAATGGAATCATCTCACAATTGACTCCTCCTTATACACCTACCTTAATGGAGTGTCTGAAAGGAGAAATCGTACCTTATTGGATATGGTACGATCGATGGTGAGTTTTACAGACTTACCAATGTCACTGTGGGGGTACGCTTCCCAGACCGCTGTGCGCATCCTTAATAGGGTCCCGTCTAAAAATGTCCAGAAAACACCGTATGAGTATGGTATGGAAAACGTCTAAGTCTGAACTATATGAAGATTTGGGTTGCCAACTTATGTCAAATTGGTTAATATGATAAGCGGATGTTAAATCCGAGAAGGGTCGGTTCATTGGATACTAAATATAGTTTAGGATATTACTTTTACTTCCCAAGTGATCAAAGAGTTTGGATCAGTAGAAATGTGTGCTTCCTCAAGAACGAGTTCTTGGAGGAAGGCGGTGTTGGAAGAAATATTGAACTCAGGGAAGAGTTCGAAGAGCCAAGAACCAAGATTGTTGAAGATGGAACGTCCATAGTGAACCTCAGTATCAAATACTATGGTTCTAGTACGAAAGTCTTCTAGAATATCAAAACCTCCAGAGAGATATGGGTTCCTACATGAGCAAGATTTTGAATCTTACTTAGTGGGAGTAGATGATCATGGTATGATCCTAGAAGCTCAAAGAAGCAATACTGGATAGAAATTCAGGAAAATGACTGGAAGCGATGGATTCTGAGATAGAATCAATGCATGCCAATCAGTATGTTCACTTGTCAATCCACCGAGGGAATAATTTCTATAGGTTGCAAATGGGTCTACAAGAGAAAAGTTGGCAAGGATGGGGAGGTAGAGCCTTCAAAGCTCGATTGGTAGCGAAAGGTTATACTCAAGAACAAGGATGGATTATGAGGAAACCTTCTCGCTTGTAGCTATGATAAATCATCCGCTAATGCTAGCCATCGCAGCATACTATGATTATGAAATTTGGCAATGGATGTCAAAACGCTTTCCTCAATGGGTCTATTGAGGAAAACATCTATATGGAAAACTAATAGGTTTTGTATCCTCTACTGAAAGACATAAGGTATGCAAATTGCATCGATCATTTATGGATTGAAGCAAGCTTCTAGAAGCTGGAAAATTCGATTTGACGACATAATCAAATCGTTTGGTTTTGTCAAGAATCCGGATGAGCCCTGTGTATACAAATGGGTTAAAGATCATGCCATCACATTTCTCATATTATATATAGATGACGTACTTTTGATGGAAATGATATAAGCATGATGACAGAGGTTAAGGTTTTGTTGTCCAAAACCTTCTCGATGAAAGACTTAGAGAGAAGCGACCTATGTCCTTGGCATTCGTGTCTATAGAGATAGAACGAAAAGGCTAATTGGATTATCCCAGAAATTGTACATAGAGAAAATGCTAAAAAGATTATCATGGAGAACTCTAAGCGAGGTCTCTTGCCCTTCACTCACGGTTTTATCTTTCTAAGGAGATGGGTCCAAAGACCAAGAAGAGCAACAGCGGATGCGTAATGTGCCTTAGCCTCGCCGTAGGCAGCTTAATTCACAATGTTATGTACAAGACCTAATATAGCTTCTGCTATAAGTGTTACGAGCAGATATCAATCAAACCAGGGGAGAAACATTGGTCGGTTGTAAAATCGATCCTTAAGTACTTGAGAAGAACTAAAGATCTAGTTCTGAGTTTTGGATGTTTCGAGTTAAACATTCAAGGATACTCAGATTCTGATTCTAATCAGATACGATATAGAAAGTCTATGTCAGGGTACATTTTATATGTAATGGAGGTGCTGTTAGTTAGAAAAGTTCCAAACAGACAACCACAGCTGACTCCACTACAGAAGCTGAATACATTGCTGCTTCGGAAGCAGCGAATGAGGCTGTTTGGATGTGAAAGTTCGTAATTGAACTTGGTGTGGTTTTGAACATGGCTACCTAAAGCATGTTCTGTGACAATACTAGAGCTATTGCAGGCAAAGGAACCAAGGGCACACCAAAAATCCAACACATTCAGCGTAAGTATCACTTTTGAGGGAATTCATTGGAGCTGGAGAGATTATGATTTTGAAGACCCTTTAGGGAAATGTAGCTGATCACTGACTAAGGCGATGACACTGGAGCAATTGGACCATCATCTTGAGAAGATGGGTATGAGATACACACTGAATGGCTTTAGTGCAAGTGGGAGTTTGTTAGTAGTATAGTGTATGCCCTAGAAACCATTCGTGTTGTGTTTTAGAGCATTTTGTCTTGTATCTATGTATATCATAAATAATAGAAGAAAGAGTTCTTCAATTCATATTATAAATTGCTTCCTTTATTCAGTCATGCATTTAAAATAAAGTATGTGTATGAATTGTCCAGATGATTCATTTAATCGGTAAATGAATTATCGAAAAGGGTTCCCTAGAAAGCAATATAATTTGGGCAACTATATTGCACAGTAGGCATATCGGATGCTTCCGAAAGATAATGATTTTATATAAGATAAGATGACGATGATAGTCATGTCACTGGGGCATTGGTATGAATTAACGTTGGTGAACTATTTTTCGAACGTGACCGAATAACGACAAATCACTTGGAAAAGCATGTAGTCAATGATTTACGTTGGTTATATCAGTGCAGAATGAAGTACTTTGACCTAAGACATTGTAGCAGATCCGATATGGATACGTATGGTTCATACGGTGTTAAGTAAGAGACTAATCATGTTTCGTATAATAAAGCTATTTGGTCATGCGTTGTTCAATGCGAAAATGAACGATGGTCAAGAGGGGGTCCATTGACTTGGAAATATAGGATCGAGAGTACCGTTGACTCCATCCGGATTCGAGTTCCTAGACGAACATCGATAAATGTCGAAAAAAGGAATCTCTGGCCAGAGTCTATTATTCGTCATACAAAAGCAAGTTTTTGATGACGAGATCTGGACTATTGAACGACGATTCGGTAGAAGATCGAGTTAGGATTTTGACGTTCCATGAATCCATGCTCGATCAGGATATCTCAATGGAGGGACTTTACTTGCATGATACGTATGATCTGAAATGGGTTCGGTGAGTATTTCTTCATATGGTTTAGGGACTATGACACATTGCTAGAATTTACCATAGTTGTTGGGCCCCCGGACAGGTTTTGGATTCATCCAGAACTGGCTTACGGCTAATCCATGGTGGACCTACATGGTCACACCAATAGCCTTGAGAAGTTAGAGAAGAGAGAGAGAGAGAAATGATTATCCGAAGGGGCTAGCACTTTCTGAGGGTAATGAAGGGATTTTCTGGTAATAGTTACATAGAAAATTGTTAGTGCATTTTAAGGGTTAAAATGGTCAAGTAATAATTAATTATATTTAATTATTATATCTTAAAGCGTTAAGATTAATGAGATGAACAAAATTAACCTTTTAATAGTAAAGGGTAAAAGGGTAAATTTATGGGTTGTTATGTAAACTAGTTTAGTTTACATGGGCCCTTGAATAATATGACTATTCAAAGGGTAGCATAATAATTCGTGGGCTCCCTTTTAAAATAAGATTTTATTGGTCTTGGAAGTGAAAAAAAATAATTACAAAAATTGCCCAAGTATATATAAATGCAAAAGGTTGCATTTTAGTTCATTCTTCACTTGTTCACTCAAACACAAACTAAAAGCTCTCTCTCCCTAGCCACGGCAACTCTCTAATCCTCTCAAGGTGGTGTTAAAGTGTGGAGGTCTCATCTTTTTTAGGCTAATCTTCATCAATTCAAAGCAAAGGAGTAGGTATAATCTCTTTTCAAGTTTTGTTTTAAAAACCATTTTTTTTAATCGATCCTTTCATGCTTTCTTCTCCATTTCCACCACTCTTCATGCATGCATGCTGATTCTTTCAATAAGCAGCCGAATCAGTGCGTATGGTTGGCCAGTAGTATCCAGCGATGATCACCCAGTGTGCAAGGCTACGTCCCCGAGTATGGTTTTCAAATTCGCCTTCATGGAGTTTGGTGAGAACACGTTCGACCTCCTCTGGGCTTGTGCACTTGAGATAGGGACCCGAGAATGATTTCCTAAGGAGTTGGCCCTTATAGATGGTGAATCTAGTGGCTCTTGCTCTCAGTCGGCATGCTTCGTTCTTGTCAGCCAGGAGTTCGTTGTGTTCTAAGTACTTCACTATCGGGGTCATCTAGCAATTGGCTAGCTCAATATTCATTGCTTCCTTGGGCGACTTGTTTGGTGGTTTCTCCTTCCAGTTGGCTGGCCATTACAAGAATAACAGAGGGATGGATGACTGGGAAGAACATTGGAGCACTGAGCCGAGGTTGGCAAGGGCATCAGCGTGAGAGTTCTCCGCCCTTGGGACTTAGGCGATGGAAAACTCTTCGAATTGGGCCTACAGTTCTTTGACCAGGTTCAAGTATGCCATCATCTTCGAGTCGCGTGCTTGGTAAGTGCCTTACAGCTGTCTGACTACGAGTTGGGAGTCAGACTTCACCTCCAGTCTCCTCGCTCTGACTTCTTTGGCCAGAGAGAGTCCAACGATGAGAGCCTCATATTTGGCTTCGTTGTTCGTGTACTTAAACCCACATCATATTGCCCGCTAGATGACGTCTTCCTCTAGTGTAGTCAGTACGAGCCCGAGCCCGCTCCCATTCACATTGCTTGAACCATCCACTGAGAGAGTCCACTTGGAAGGTGACCTATTGTTCATGCATAATAACTTTCTTTCTGCTTGGACGATGGTGCACGGGGTGAAATCTGCGATGAAGTCTGCCAATGCTTGGGACTTGACGGTAGTACGAGGCTGGTATGATATGTCAAACTCACTAAGCTCTACTGTCCATTGCATGAATCGGCCTTATAGCTCTGGCTTGTGCAATATCTTCTTGAGTCGGAAGGAGGTAAGCATGACTATGGAGTGGCACTGAAAGTACGGCCTGAGCTTCCTAGATGCATGGATGAGTGCGAGGACCAGTTTCTCCAACTGACTGTACCGTGTTTCTGCGTTGAGGAGTGACTTGCTTACATAGTAGACCGATAGCTGTTTCGCATCCTCTTCCTGGACTAACACTGCTGAGATTGTTGTCTCCAAGATCGCCAGATAGGTGTAAAGCTTCTCCCCATCCACAAGCTTGGAAAGGAGCGGAGGGGAGGTTAGGTACATTTTCAACTGTTACAAGGCTTCCTCGTAGGAGGGGGTCCACTCGAACTTGTTGGATTTCTTGAGTGCATGGAAGAAAAATGTGGCACTTGCCGGCGGATCTGGAGATGAAACGACTCAAGTTAGCTACTCATCCTGCAAGACGCTTGACGTTTTTTATGCAAGCTGGGGATGGTATACTGAGGATCCCTCTGATCTAGTCAGGGTTGGCTTCTATCCCTCGCTGAGTTACCATATAGCCCAAGAATTTACCTGACGAGACGCCGAATGGCCATTTGCCTGGATTCAACTTCATGTTATACTTCCTTAGGATGGCGAACACCTGGCTAAGGTGGTCAAGGTGCTGTTCGGCTATCAGGGACTTGACTTGCATGTCGTCGATGTAATCCTCTATAGTGTTCCTGAGGTGTTTGGCAAACATCCTATTGACTAGTCGCTGATAGGTAGCCCCGGTGTTCTTCAGACCGAATTGCATCACTTTGTAGCAGTAGGTTCCCATCTTTGTGATAAAGGTTGTCTTCTCTTGGTCGTCTGGGTGCATTAAAATTTGGTTGTAACCTGAGAAAGCATCCATGAAACTAAGGAGCTCATGGCCTATCGTCACATCAACCATCATGTCGATATGTGGGAGTGGGAAGGAATCCTTAGGGCACACTTTGTTCAAGTTCGTGAAGTCGATGTAGACTCTCCACTTTTCGTTCTTTTTCTTTACAACCACGACGTTTGCCAGCCATTCGGGGTAGTGGACCTCTCTGATCATACCATTGCTCAGTAGCTTTTCAACCTCTTCATTGACGATCCGGTTGCGCTCTGGTGCAAATTTCCTTCTCCTCTGCTTCACTGGCTAGTGATCCGGATCTACTTTGAGGTGGTAGACCATTGCCTTTGGACTAATTCTTGTCATGTCGACGTGGGACCAAGCGAAACAGTCTTGATTCTGTTTGAGGAATTCTATTAGCTTCTCTCTTGTCTTGGGCCTGAGGTGGGAACCTATCTGTGTCTTTTTCTCAGGGTCATCCGGGTGTATCTGCACTTCATCCAACTTTTCAATAGATGGTTGATCTAGCTCGGTCGGAGGGGTTGGATGGGATTGTAATTGCTATGAAGCGTTACCTGTGCCCTTGAAGGCATTCTTGTAACAATTTCTGAAAGCTTTCGGGTCACCCTTGATTTCTCGTACTCCCCATTTGGTAGGAAACCCAATTGTTTGGTGGAAAGTGGATGGGACAGCTCGCATGTCATGGATCCAAGGTCAGCCCAAGATGACATTGTAGGGTGAATGACAGTCGATCACTAGAAAGACGATCTGTTTGTTTACTCCACTGGCATAGATAGGAAGGATGATCTCTCCGATGGTGTACTTCTGCTCAGAACTGAAGCCAACCAATAAGGTCAACCTTTTGTTGATGTTTTCTTCTTCCATACCTATAGCCTTCACTACTGCAAGGAACAGAATGTTCGCTGATAACCCCCCGTTTATGAATACCCTCTTGACTAGGATGTTGGCGATCTTGAGGGAGATGACCAGAGCATCGTGATAAGGAGAGGCCAGGGTGACCGGCTCATCATCTTCAAACTGAATTACCTGATAGGAACATGACCGAGAAGCCAGATCGATAGACTGGATCTCATGGTGGCTGTTGGCTCTGGCATAGCGTTTGGCTAAGGAGTAGTTGACCTTGCTGATTTCTGACCCTCCGGAGATGAGTGAGCAGAATCCTTTCGATGTGGGCTCTCGCGGGCATGGAGATGTTTCTTTAGTGCTTTTTTGGCTGATGGTGTGTTTCCCTTTATCTGTCAGTAGATCTCAGAGGTGTCCCCTTTTTAATAATGCGATAACCTCCAAACGTAGGGTGTTATATCCATGGTCGCTGTGGAACTCGCACCACTGGTCGTGTCTCTCCTTGCTTCGGCATTGATCTAAATTATGGCCTTCTATCATTCCGCCTTCGGCCATACCTGGTGATAATCCATAAATTATACAGTTTTTATTAGATCTTTTTGTCGGATTTCAGGTACTTTCTAGTGCATTTTGACCTAAATTGATACTAAATTCTTTACTTTTCGTGTTTCAGGTTAAAATGGACTTTTTGAGCAAATAAAGACAAAATTGGATAGTTTTGACTCAGAAATTAGCGGATCTCAGAAGATAGGAGCCGGAGCAGGATAAAGCACGATGAAGCTTGTTCCCAAGGAAGAGACCGAGAATCGAAGAATCGAACGAAGAAGCAAGCAGAGTGGCAGTTCTGTAATTTCAGAACTTTTCAAGGAGCTTCGCGCCGGCGAAGGAATTGTCTTCGTCGCGGCGAAGTAAGCCAAAGACGATTGGGATTTCTTCATTATTCGCCGCGGCGAAGAATTCTTCTTCGCCGCGGCGACAGTCAATTTATTCAGTTTTGTTAAACGCACAGTTTCGTGTTGTGCGTTTTTTTTTTTTTTGGCTGGGTTATTTGGACTAAGTATAAAAGAAAAACTTAGCCTTTTTCCCAGGGGTCTTGATCTTTTTAGGGTTAGCTATTTTTATATTTTTTTGGAGAAAAACTTTAAGCTTTTTGGGTTGTTAAAGGGAGAAGATTCGGATTTGACTGAAGGATTCATCTTTTGGGGAGATTTCTTATCTTTCATCTCAGTTTCATTATGTTGAACTTGTTTATTTCCATTTTTAGTTTTTGTGTTATTAATTTAGCTATGAACTAATCTATTTTGGGTTAGGGTTTTGATTGTAGTTTGGATTAAAATGGGTTAAGTGTTTGATTGTGTATTTTCATATGAATATGCTTTGGTTGTGTGTTACTCTGAATTTGAATGTTGTATGTGATGAACATGATGAGATTGAGAAATAATTCATGTTAGGCTTCTTGGGTAATCACCATTATAGTATTGGATGCTAGAGATAGATTCAAGAATTAATGAAATCAATTTAGGATTCTTGTGCTTAATGAGTTTAGAATTATTAACCTTCAATTTGTTGAGTGCGGAATGTTAATAAGGATGAATAGGAAAACATAGCCCGAGAGGGTATGTTTAACATATTAGTGAATTCGATTTACAACCATTGCGCATGAATGTGAATATAGTGTAATTTTTAGGTTTAACCCATAAAAATCCAAACGAAGTCAAAACCCTACCCGTTTTGCTTGAATTGATATTCCGTGTTTCATTTTGCTTTCTTAATTAAGTTTTAATTCTTTGTTTAATTTCACTGTTGTTTTTAATTAAAATTTGCTCCCACCAATCCAAAGAATTCGATTGCTTCAACTTGATAACATTAGGAAACTTAGTGCTTTACTAACAATCCTCGTGGGAACGATATCCTACCCATCATTTTATTACTTGAGCGACTAGTGCACTTGCTAGTTTTGCATGTTGTAAGAAACACGCACCACCTGGCGTGTACTACTCAATTCATCTCATCTTCTTCCTACCTTATCTGAATCACTACTTTGGCCAACGCGTCATCTATCGTGGTGCAGCCAAGCTTTATCTGCTCTTTGTATAACTCTCCATTCGGGAGGAAACCCTTCCTAGGAATCTACGGCTGTCTGAGGGTTACAAGAAGGGATGAAAATTTTCTCCTTGTTGAATCTGCTAACATACTCTCTCAGTGGCTCCCCCTTTCTCTGGTATACTCTGTATAATTTAGCCGATAGTTTTTCAAGTTTTTTGCTGCTGGCGAACTGCTCTACAAAGGTGTCGGTGAGCTGTGCGAATGAGTCGATGGAACCATTTAGGAGATTTGTGTACTACTGAAGTGTTGGACCAGATAAGCTTGAACTGAAACTCTTACACATGCAGGCTTCCCTCAGCGCTTGGGGTATCGAAACAGTGAACATTCGCTGCTTGTATGAGGCTATGTGATCATCTGGGTCAGTTGTGCTGTCATAGGGCTTCATGCCAGGGATAGTAAATTTGTGGGGCATGTCGGCTAGGGCGATGGCATCTACAAAAGGCGAATTAGAGTAGCAATGGAGCTTGCTCTTCGTGGTGGGGATCGACATCCCTGGTATGCACCTCATCACTGCCTTTACATCAGCCAGCCTCTTGGCCAGAATCTCTTCCATAGGAGAGGGTGATACCACTAGGTCATCCCGTTTGACTCAGTCGGCCATTGCATTTGGCAAATTTTGTTGGGTCATCCCGCGTGGTGTTGCCTAGTGGATCATTCCTTCATGTATCGCTTGGTAGCTTGGATCACTGTTCACTCCCTCCAGTTGGATGACTCCCATTGTAACTAATCGAGTGTTTCGCCCTACATGGATAGTTAGGGGGGTTGTTTGGTACTCGCTAGGTCTGTCAGGATGGATGGACTCGAGGGGGATGGTTTGATGTGGATGGCCATTCAACCTACGAGGGTGAGCCGAGCTGAATGGGTTTTGTGTAGGGATGGCTAGGATGGGTGGTTCTTCTTAGAGTGGGCTTTCTGTCGCTTGGACACCTTGATCTTGTGATGGTTCGGCTGAGCGGGGTTCTGTTGGCAAATCTTTTTCTCCATGGGTTAGGACCGAATCGTCGACCACTGACGAACATAGTTGACGCGACCTTTTATCTGAGGCCACGGGTTTGGGCTCTGGGGTTTGGAGAGGTTGCATAGATGGAACCGAGGTGCGAAATCGATTGGGTGGTACCTGAGAAGGCAGAAGCTCAAGGTCATAAAACTAACTTACCTTCTCTTTCAGAGACTGGTTTTCGGCCCTGATGGAGGCGTTTTCAGTCCGGATGGCAGTGTTCTCAGCTTCTAGTGCAGCCACCTTATCTGAATTCTGCTGCATGAGGGCAGTCAGAGCTTCCAGTTTGGCCTCGAGGTCGGGGTTAGCGTTGTCAGAATTGTCAGCCATGGAAAGTTCCTTTACATAGCAAGGTTTGTCGAACCGAATGATTGCTAGAGTCCCCACAATGGGCACCAAACTATAAACATAAAAATCTACCTGTACGAAAAGAGGGATTGATCCCGTGAGGTTGAAGCCACTAATGATCTGCTGTACCTACACACGTAAGAGAAACAAACGTCAAGCGACTCAAGTCAGCAAGGCTGAAAGAGGATGATTTAGTGAGGGCTAGGGAGTAGAGAGGTTACTAGAAGTCTAGTCAGGGATTGTGACTACGACTGTGATGTAAAGTTCTCAAGCTAGAACTCCAGGGTCTGAAGGTGTAGTGTAATCTGCCTTGTGAGAGGGATGGTCTCTGTTTAAATAGTGACTATTTGGTCTCCCAATCTTGGTGGAATTGGGAGTTCTCGTAGCAATCCATTCCCTCCAGGGATATATCCTTTGTTCCGCTTATCTTGGCCTGCAAGGGAGTCCAAGTATGACTCTGACACAGACCTTAGAGGAGTTGGGGTTGTAGTGGACTACTTTACTAGTGTTCAAATAGGAATGTGATATGTAGGTGACAATGGGCTCTGAATTCGTTCATAGATCTAGGAAGTGAACTGGGACTAGCAGGCTTGTGTCCGGACGGTTTGGGCCAACTGTACCTCGTATCAAATGGGCCTAATCCGGTGAGTTTTTGTATGAATAGCATACATGCATGAAGAGTGGTGGAAATGGAGAAGAAAGCATGAAATGATGGATTCAAAAACCGGTTTTTAAACAAAGCATGGAAATGAGATTATAACTTCTCCTTTGCTTTGGATTGATGAAAATTAGCCCCAAAAAGATGAGACCTCCACACTTTAACACCACCTTGAGAGGATTAGAGAGTGGTCGTGGCTAGAGAGAGTGGTCGTGGCTAGGGAGAGAGAGCTTTTAGTTTGTGTTTGAGTGAACAAGTGAAGAATCAACAAAAATGCAACCTTTTGCACTTATATATACTTGGGCAATTTTGCAATTATTTATTTTTCACTTCCAACCCCAATAAAATTTTATTTTATAAAGGGACCCCATGAATTTAATATGCTACCCTTTGAATAATCAATATTATTCAAGGGCCCATGTAAACTAAACTAGTTTACATTAACAACCCATAAATTTACCCTTTTTACCCTTTAACTATTAAAAGGTTATTTTTGTTCATCTCATTAATCTTAACACTTTAAGATATAATAATTAAATATAATTAATTATTGCTTGACCATTTTAACCCTTAAAATGTCACAAATAATTTTCTATGTATAGGATGCGTAATGTGCCTTATGCGTCTGCCGTAGGTAGCTTAATGTACGCAATGCTATGTACAAGACCTGATATAGCTTATGCTGTCATCCATCCATGGCTCCAAATCACCAATCCATAAAGATTTCCCGAATTCCCGGAAGTTTGTGGCTGTTGGGAGCTGATGGAGGCAATGTTTAATGTTTTGGCTTGGGTTGGGGGCGGCATGGTGTTATTTGGGAGTAAGGGGTTTGGTTCGGACATTTTGTCGAACACTTGGAGGCAGGAAAAAAATGTGTGATTTAGGTGAGTTTAAAAGTTTAAAACAGCGGGGATTTGTGAAAAAATACTAGGGGTGAAGAGGTTTTGGTGTTGGAAAGGGGAAGATGGTCAGGAGGGCCAAAGAGTGGGAAGGCTGGGCGCTGGGCCGGGTTTAGGGTTTAGGCATTTCATTAAACAACTCATGTGCATACAAAAACTCTTCTCTAACTACAATTCTCTTTCTCTTTGTAACCATCCAAAATGGGAAGAAACTCCCTTCAATGGATATAATTCCTATCATAGAAGAACACTCCCCAATATGTCTACTCAATTTCCTCCAACTTCATCTCAAACTCATCACACATCAACACTTCCCATAAAGGAAATATATCCAACAAACATAACATGAATACTCATCTCAACTCAATTTCTCAACAAACAAACATATATCTCTACTCAATTTCTCAACAAGCATCATATATACATGCATAAAGAAATCTCTACTCAAGGATTTCTCAAACTTTAGCTTGAGTTGGATTTACTTACCTTGTGATGGTGTGATTCCACTAGCACCTCTGTTTTCCTTTGGTAGATGTCTTTTCTCTACACTTTTAAACAACAACACAATAAGACCTTAACACCTTTATAGCTAAATTCACATCTAGAATAAAGATCCTTACCTTAGGATGGCTTAAATCACCTCTCTACTCAAAATTACTCAAAAGCCCTTTAAACTCCTTGAAGAATTGGATGGAAAGTAGAGAGAAAATGGTGAATGAGTATGGCGGTGGAAGAAGAAGAATGAAAGGGTTTCTAAGACTAAACCCTTATTTACTCATATTTTACACCTTCTTTCCCATTTTACCCTTACTCTTTCTTAGGAATTCCACCTTTGTCCTTTTAATTCTTTGCAAATGCACCCCCATTTAAACTATTCTTCATGCAATTTCCTTGCATTTCACTCCCCACTTTTCTTGCTAATTAGGGGTAGAATGGTCATTGCGCCCCAAAGGAAGAATTCTCTAGAAACTTAATAAACATTTTGTCATGCCCTTCGCCGTGGTGAAGAATCTTTCTTCGCCCCGGCAAAAACTTACGAAACCTACACCATAGGTTGCAAGGCTTCATCGCCGCGGCGAAGATTCTTCTTCACCCCTGCGAAGATTCTTCTTCGCCCCAGCGAAGACTGTAACACAAAAATTCGCCAAGTCTTTACAAATTTCAAGGCAATAACTCAACCAACTCACAATATCAATTCAACCAAGAACCAAACAATAAGCATTCAAGTAATACAACACAATTAAACTACGTACCTCAAGTGGGGCGTTACACGCGTGCGCAAGGCTTGCAGATTTTTATCAAACACTTTGCGTGCATGATAAATGCATCCAAAACTCGATCAAATGCAACCAAGTTTTCCAGGAATCTACAAAATCAAAACCCAGCAAGAAACCACAAAAAAAACTGCAGAAAATCACAACAAAAACACATCAAAATAGGTCCACAAAATGGGCACAAAAAACCCAACCCAAACAGCACGTTCCCGGGAAAAAATTGTGAGTTTTTTGGGGAACCAGAGGTCAAAAAGGTGCAAACAGATGTGGGGATTTTCAATCCTACCCGGAAGAGTCAGTCTTGGCACTCCATTGCAATTCCCGATTGAAAAACCCACTGCGAAAGAAATTCCATATTTGCAGTTTTCGTCAATTTCAACGGCCAAATCCCGATGACCAGAACCCCTAATAGAGGCAGCGATGAAACGATAAGAAAGAATGTTGAACGAGCTTTCCAACAATGGGTGGTGTAATAACTGCTTCATACTAGGATACGTATAGAAATACATCACGTAAATATATTTATATTAGCAAAAGTAAATGGGCCCACAATTTTCTTTTAATACATTTAATCATTCTTTATACAAAGTAAGGCATCATAAGTAAAGGTTAACAAAAACAGTGGACAGTGTAGCTATTACTCCTCGCTTGCCATTCCATCTGACTGCTCCTCACCTAGTCCTGCAAACACAAAGAAAACAACGGGGTGAGCACAAAATAATGCTCAGTAAGTAAATCCTCTACTCGTCTATCCCCGTAACTCTTTCTCTTAATTCTTTCCTTACACTCTTCTCATCTCATTTATTTTCTCTTTCTATTTCTCTTTCACAAGCTCTTTTCTATTAACTTTCTGTTGTATGTCACGGCCTCATCTTACCAGAGGCACGGCTGAGTGGAGATCACAAAGCACCCCACCCACTCTTCGTGACTTCTACTCTTTCTCTTCCTCTATTCTTTCTATATTTTCTCATTCTTTCTCACTGGAATGTCACGGCCTCATCTTACCGGAGGCACGGCCGGGTGGAGTTCACAAAGCACCAACCCACTCTTCGTGACTCCGGTTGGAGTTCACAAAGCACCAACCCACTCTTCGTAACTTCCAGTTGGAGTTCACAAAGCACCAACCCATTCTTAGATTTTGCTCATTCTCTTTACTTTTAAGTAGCCCATTCACAAAGTTCTCTACTCTTTCTCAAACTACTTCTCAATGCACAATTTATGCATAGGATGGTTCATGCTTAAAGTTTCTTTTAATCACTTTTGAAATGCACAAAATGCAATATTGTATCAAAACTGTCATTCTGCGCAGGTCACACTCAAGAAGGCATAACTTGAGTTTCACCTCGGATTGCTACGGTTTTGGTCTCGTTTTAAAGCTTAGAGACAGACTACAACTTTTATTTTTGGTCTAAACCCAGTTCAATCCGTAAGATGCTCAAAAATCACTCAGAAAGTCACGGCTGTGACAGGGCAGTTTGGTAACATGTTTTCACTTAGGCATTTCATCAAACATTAATTGTGCATAAACAAACCCTAATTCAATTATCATTCTATTTAGTTCTCAAACCATCCAAATGAGAGAAAAACTCTCTGTAGCATCACATACCTACATGGCAAACCACTCCACAAAATTTCTCCAATTCTTCCAATTTCAACCCATCATCAATCATCACATATATTCTCATATTCAAATATATCCAACAACAAGCATAATTCATCATCAATCTCATCTCAATTTCCAATATCAAACATATGCTATTTAGAAGAAATCTCTACTCACTTGAATTCTTAAATTTTAGCTTGAGTTGGATTTTGAGTGGAATTTACTTACCTTGTCTTGAGTAGTCTCCCTAAGCTCTCTATTCTTGTTGGATTCTAATCTTCTCTTAACCCTAAGCATAAACTTCATAAGAACCAAACTTTACACAAATAAATCATAGATAAGAGCTTGATTCCTTACCTTTGGATGCCTTGAATCAAACCCTATGAAAATCTACTCAAAAGCCCCAAATTCCTTGGAAAAGTGAATGAAAACTTGAGAGAAAAAGGAGGAGGAGTGTGGGGGGTGGAATGAACGAAAATGAGGTTTCAAACCCTAACACTTTAATTTATAACCACACTTTCCCATTTGTCCCTTGCTCTTTCTTAGAAATTCCATCTATGTCCCTTAGTCAATTACAATAATGCCCTCATTTTAATGCTTCTCTATTAAATTCTATCTCTTTTCACTCCCCACAAGTTCAACCATTTGAGTGAAAAGACCATTTTACCCTAATGAAAGTTTAAGGGATTTTCTTACATTTTTCGCAAAATAACTTTAACAAAATCAACTAAGGGCCAACCAACCATATAAACAATATATCGACCCAATAAAAACAAAACAATACATTTAAGCAATACACCATAACTTAACTATGTACCTCAAGTGGGGCGTTACAGGTGATCGCTGGATTCCGGGGCCGAACGCGCCTAGAAGAAGATGGCAAAGTTCCAACGGTGACCACTATGATACCTACAGCAAGCACCCATGTGTGGTACTAGGTTGTCACCAAATATCTTGACAAGTGAGATCAGTCACTACCTTTCGACATGGTCGTTCAACACTATGATAGCCTTATCGTATTATATGTGCCCTTACTTCAGAATAATACTAGGGCTATGGACGCTTTTAGAATGGCCACCTTATGTGCTCAAGTTCTCACTATCAAGATTTGAAACACTTAATATCCTCATCAGTTTCTACCATTCTAAGGATATAATCAATACATACAATGATGATTTACATGATATATAATAAAATGCCTTTTATTGATCAATGAACATTATTACAAAGAGTCAATTCTACAATATTGATTGGCTCTAGGGCATTTACTCTAACATTACTTGCGTAGGGATTCTTTGATGATATGCTTGAAGATTAGGTTTGAAACCTATTAGAGTGACTCAACCCATTAAGATAGAGTTACCCGATGGGTTAGTGTTTTGACTCAAGAGATTTTGTTAAGAGTCCTTGTTGATCCGGGTTGAAGTTAACAGTTGACTTAATAGTTTTTGATATGCCCGACTTTGTTGTATTGGCATGGATTTCCTAGGAGATATGGAGTAGAGATTGACTATCGGAAAGAAGGCGAGATTAATCTCGATAGTGGAGATAAGTTGTTTTGGAGAGGGCCTAGTTGAGCATGCTGATTAGTAGTGTGAAAGCTAGAAAGATGTTGAGAAAGGGTGTTCGGGATATATTGCCCATTTGGTGCAGAGTGGTGATGTTCCACGCTAGAGATTCAAGGGGGTGCCAGTATTTCAGACTTTTTAGATGTGTTTCCAGAAGAGTTACCGGGTTTGCCTCCAGAGAGGGTAGTAGAATTTAGTATCGACTAGCACCAGGGACAACACCAATATCTAAGCCCCTTATCGAATGGCCCCAGCTGAGCTCCAAGAATTAAAGAAGCAACTCCAAGGCTTTTAGATAAAGGCTTTATCCGACCGAGTAATTCTCTGGGGAGCTCCAATCCTTTTGTAAAAAGAGGGATGGATCACTAAGGATGTTATTGATTATAGGGAGTTGATAAAGTTATAGTGAAGAATAAGTACCCGCTACCCCATATGACCTTTTTGATCAGTTAATGGAGCGGCAGTGTTCTCCAAAATTGATTTAGGTCCGGGTATCATCAGTAAGAGTGGTTGAGCAGATGGTGCTAAGACTGCCTTCGTACAAAGAATTTGTAGTGATGCCTTTTGGCTTGACTAATGCCCCAGCAGTTTTATGACTTGATGAACATGGTATTCCATGAGTATTTGGATCAGTTTATTGTTGTCTTCATTGCCGACATTTCTGATTTACTCAAAGTCAAGAGAAGAACATGAACACTGAGATTAGTATTGCACGGCTGAGAGAAAAGAATTTGTGTGCTAAATTTTCTAAGTGTGAGTTTTGGCTTAATCAAGTGATATTCCTGGGTCATACCGTGTCGAGAAGGGATTTCGGTAGATCCAGTAAAGTGTAGGCAACCTGAATGGCAGAAGCCGAGAACAGTGAAAGAAATCAGGAGTTTCTTAGGCTTACAGGTTACTACCGGCGATTTGTAGCGGGATTCGCCCAGTTGGCTAAACCGTTGACAACTCTTACCAAATAGAACCTCCTTTGTCTGGTCAACAGCATGTGAAGAAAGCTTCCAAGAGTTGAAGAAGAGGTTAACAACAGCTCCGTATTAGTGTTACCACATGAGGTGTAGATTATGACATTTATACAGACGCCTCTCTGCAGGACTGGGCACCGTGCTGATGCAGTTAGGTAGGGTTATAGCTTATGTTTCTCGTCAATTAAAGGTACGAGACCAGATACCCTACGCATGACTTAGAATTAGCACCGTGGTCTTTGCACTAAAGATTTGGAGGCATTACCTTTATGGTGTGAAGAGTAATATCTACACCGATCATAAGAGTTTAAAGTACTTCTCACTCAAAAGGAGTTGAATATGAGGCAGAGAAAGTGGTTAGAACTGGTTAAGGATATATTGTGAGATCAAGTATCAACCGGAAGAGCCAATGTAGTAGCCGATGCCTTAAGTAGAAAGCCATTTATTCCGGCTTACCAGCATAAAGAGTTAATAGAAGAATTGTCTAAGGAACAGTGAAGTGGTTCCGAGAAGAATTGCCAGTCTAGAGGTACAGTTTTCTTTACTGAAGGAAATCAGAGAAAAGCAAGTGGCCGATGAGCGGTGTCAGAAAACAGTTCAGCAAGTGCTTGAGGGCAAACATGCGTTTTTTTGTGAGAGATGGTGTGCTCTATTTAAGCATCGGTTGTGCATTCCTCCGAATGAGGATTTGAAACAGAAAATTCTTATGAGGCTCATACACACCTTACACCGCTCATCGGGAGCAACCAAGATGTATCAAGATGTAAAGAAAGGCTATTGGTGGTCAGGTATGAAGAAGACATTGCAGAGTTTGTGGCTAGATGTCTAACTTGTCAGCAAGTGAAAGGAACACCAACGGCCATCAGGGTTGCTTCAACCATTGAGTATTCCAAGTGGAAATGGGAGAGCATTTCGATGGATTTTATCACGGGTTTCCCCAGATTACGAAAGGGTGTATGCTATATGGGTGATTGTGGATAGATTAACAATCAGCCAATTTCCTTCCTGTAAAGGAGAGCACCAATGCAGATCAGTTGGCTCATTTACCTCAAGGAGATAGTCAGATTACATGTGTGCCCAAGACTATAGTGTCAGATAGAGATTCCAGAATTGTTTCAGCCTTCTGGACGAGTTTACAGAGGAGTTTGGTACCCGTTTAGCTTTCAGTACTGCCTATCACCTCAGACGATGGCCAAACCGAGAGACGAATCAGGTGCTCGGGATATGTTGAAAGCCGTTGTATGGATTAAGAGTATCCTGGCATGAGATGTTACCCTTAGTGGAATCGCCTACAACAACAGTTATCAGTCAACAATTAGAATGGCGCCTTACGAGGCTCTATATGGTAGACGGTGTAGGTCCCCGCTTCATTGGGATGAAGTAGGCGAAAAAGATGAGTTGAGTACCGCTCTTGCCAGAGATGACTCAGAAACTAGTAGAAGATGTGAAGTTAATTAGAAATAGAATGAAAAAGCCCAAGATCGCAAGAGTTATGCTGACTTGAAGAGGAAAAGGGTGGAATCCAAGTGGGCGACAAAGGTGTTTGAAAGTTTCCCCTTACAAGCGAGTAATGCGCTTCGGAAGCAATGGAAGTTAGCACCAAGATATGTGGGTCCATTTGAGGTCTTACAACGAGTGGGAAAGGTGGCCTACAATTGGCACTACCACCTAGCATGGATAGGGTGCATGATGTCTTCCATGTCTCAATGCTATAGAAATATGTAAGTGATCCCCTCCAATCTTAGTGTAGAGGACGTTGAAGTAACAGAGAATCTAGTATATGAGAACGTCCATTCAGATTTAAGATCGAAGGGTTAGAGCTTCGGAACAAGAGTGTTCCGTTAGTGAAGATCCTTTGGAGGAATCACAAAGTGGAAGAGGCCACTTGGAAGTAGAGCGGGACATGCAGAATCGCTTTCCAGAGTTATTTGTATGAATTTCGGGGACGAAATTCTTTTAAGGGGGAAGAATTGTAACGCCCCACTTGAGGTAGGTAGTTATTGTTTCTTCTTTTGCTCTTATTTGAGTTGGTTTCTTGGTATATTGTTTGTTGACCTTTGATTGAGTGTATGTTGAAGACTTGCCCTGAAAGTGGTTGAAAATAGAGAAGTTCAGTGTTCCAAGCTTCGCTGGGGCGAAGAAGAATCTTCGCCGCGGCGAAGTGGTTAAGCCACGGGAAGCTGCTGAACAGTTTCACCGGGGCGACAAAAGTTTCCTCGCCGCGGCGACAGGCCCGACCAAAATATTTGTTAAGTTTTAGATATTTTCTTCCCTAAGGGCAATTTGACCATTCTACCCCTAATTAGTAGGAAAAGTGGGGAGTAAAATGTAAGGAATTTTCATGGAGAATATGTTGCTATGGGGGTGTGTTTGTAATGAATCAAAGGATATAGATAGAATTCCTAAAGAAGAGTAGGGCAAATGGGAATGCTTGTGTATAAATTTCATTAAAAGAATTAAGACATTGCAAACCCTTCATTCTTCTTCTCCAACGCCACTCTCCTCTCTTGCTTCCTCTCAATTTCTCTTTCTTTTGATCAAGGAGTTTTAAGGCTTTTGAGTGATTTGGGGTAGAAAATCAACCAAGGCATCCTAAGGTAAGGATTCTGCCTTGGTTGTGAAGTCTTGTGAGTTTTTGTATATATTGAGTATTGAGGGTTTTTGTTCTATTGTTAAGAGTAGAGAAAAAGTCAAGCAAACCAAGTGAAAGGAGGAGTTAGTGAAGTCTCTCCATAACAAGGTAAGTAAACCCCAACCCAAGTTGAGATTGGGAATTTTCTTGATTAGGGTTTTGATAGCACTTTGTATGTATGTTATATACAGTTATATGCCTGTTATGAGGCTTAAATAGAGATTTCATGTGCTTTGTGGTTATTTATACATTGCAAATATAAGAAGTGGCATGTGGGTTGGAAAGGTAGTTTGAGATTGAATTAAAGGATATTGAGAAATCCTTTTTGGAAGTGTCTTTCTTTGGCAAGTTATGTGGCTATGTGAGGGGGTTTCTCCCCATTTTGGATGGTTAGAGAAAGATTTAGAATTATTGTTATAGTAGAGTTTTATGATGCACTTGAGTTGTTTGATGAAATGCCTAATAGAGGTTTGAGTATGAGTAGTGAACCTTAATTCTTGCAACATTGCATGTTGGTATTTCATAAGTGCATTAATGGAGATGAACCATCCATATGCATTATTTGTGCATTGAGAAGTGTCTTCAGAAAGAGTAGGAAACTTTGTGTATGCACTTGCTCTATGAGTAGAGAACTTTGTGGATGCAACTACTCTAAGGGTAGAGAGAATGAGAAGTGCTAGAATAGAGTGAATAAGAAGAGGATTAGAAAAGGGTAGATGCTTTGTGATCATCACCCGAAAGTTATGAGAATCGAGTTGATGCTTTGTGATCACCACCCGAATAGCCATTAGAAATGGGCTGATGCTTTGTGATCATCACCCGATAGTTAGTAGAAATGGGTGGATGCTTTGTGATCATCACCCGACATTTATTAGAAGTGGGTTGATGCTTTGTGATCATCACCCTACAGTGATTAGGAATGGGTTAATGCTTGGTGATCGTTACCCAAAAGTAATGAGGAACGGGTAAGTGCTATGTGGTCTCCACCCGATAGTTACGAAAACCGGGTAAGTGCTTTGTGATCCCCACTCAGTAGTCACTAAGAACGGGTTGGTGCTGTGTGAATTCCACCTAATAGTCATGAAGAGTGAGATGGTGCTGTGTGAACGCCATCCGGCTGTACCTCCGATAAGATGAGGCCATGACGTTTAGTAAGAAACAATAGAAAGTGTGAGGAAAGAATTAAGAGTAATACATACAGGGATAGACAGATAGAGGGTTTTACTTACTGAGCATTATTTTGTGCTCACCCGGTTATTTTCCTTTGTGGATGCAGGATCTAGGTGATGATGCAGTCGGAGGGCGTCGGCAAGCGAGGAGCAATAGCTACACTGTTTCCCCTGTTTTGTCTTTTAAAATGACTTTTTGTAAACAATACTCTTTGTGTATAAAAGACATATGACTCATAATGAAAAAAAAGTTTTTGGGCCCAATTTTCTATTGTTATTATGCATGCCTTGTATTAGTTTACACCAGTTGTTACAAGACATTTCACATGCAATATATAATATAATATAAATGAAGCAGAAAATCAACATATGAAATAAGAACACTTTCTTTTATTCATAATACATTTACAAGATATAATGTCTTGAAACCGACAACACGATTGGTTCCTAGGGCATACACTAACAATGTCTCACCAGATTATTATCTTCGTTAGAATGACATTGTTTGGCATGTTATTGAGCATTCAACCTTAGCATGCATTCTAAACAAAATATTAAAATGTGCCAGTACATGGCCCAACTAAAACCGATTTCCTTGAGCCTAGAGGAATCGGTAGGTCACCTAGGGGTCCTATAATAAAATCTTAAGTCTTCAAGTAATAATCGTCTCTTCCTTAATCCGTCTTCAAGTACATTACAAAAACATCATTCTAAATTTATAGTGAGAATAATTATACAAAATTCTTTACATCAATAAATTTAGAAACCTCGATTTACATTCGAGGGGAATGAGATGAGAAAAGAACGTACATCGAGAATGGGAGAAAGCCAGGACATGCAGGCCCTATTTAATAAATTACAACCACACATACCCAAAAAATTTAAAACATTCACCATAGGTTTAAGGCTCATGTACCAGGCACCATGCAATATACAAACAAGTACATGGCATACATTTCAAAAACAATCAATTTTTGAACTGGGTGGGTGAATTATAATTACCCCCTAACAATTTACAGATCTACATTTGGTCCAAAAGTTTTAAAACTTTTCACTTTGGCCCCTACGCACTCGAAAGTGCGCTTGCTACGGTGATGGATTAGATCATCGCGGCGTGCACTGATTTGCGTCGTGTACATGCACCATGTGTGATTGCCATAGCGATGGATTATATCGCCACAGCGAGCGTTGATTTTTGTCAGCACGCACGTTAGACTACGATTGCCGCGGCAAGCGCTGATATTAAATCAGCGATTGCGCTAAGGACGATTGTCTTGGCGATGGGTTATATCGTCACGGCGAGCGCTGATTTTGCAATCAGCGAGTACACAAAACAACGCACGTCATGACGATGGGTTATATCGCCGCAGCGAGCATACACTGATCTATAGCATCAAATCAGTTCAACCAGCCACCAAAAATACGCCAAACAGATTTTGTAATCAATCTTAGCTACTGATTTCAACAAAAATCCATAACCCATTATATTCCAAAATTGCAGATCATCAACAAATTAAATTAATCAATTAATTGATTTTTTTTAAAACATGCTTTCATGGCAGATTTTGTGCAGATTCATCAAGGCAACATGTTATCAATCGAATACATGTAATCAATGATTCACAAATAACTGTAAAACCTGATACCCTATGCTCTGATACCACTGTTAGGAAATGATCAAGTCATGGCAGCGGAAAACAACAATTATTTACAACATAGATTGTTCCTTAGAACCAATATCAGGGCACAAATTTACAGTTTATATAATAAATTAGAATCTGCAAAAAATTCAGTCTAGAGTTAAAGAATCATACGCACGTTTGGAGGCTCCTCCAACTTGTCTATAAACGGATTTCGCTACCGACCCAAGGGTAGGATCGAACCAATGTAGTCCACACGAAGATAACCCCAAGGAACTAAAGAGGGATTTGCTAGATCCTCTTTAGCCTTACGAACCAAAAACAAATCAAATAATATTTGATTCTAGCTAAAAGGCAAACTGGCATGGGAAGAAAAGAAAAGGGGCTGGAATTTTATAATCTTAATGATTGAATGAATAACTTATTTAATTCACAAAGTGTTGCACTTATATAGTGCACAATTTTCCTTATTCCATCATGGAATAGGCTTGGGCACCAACCCAAACACCCCTTATATCCAAACAGCCCCCATTTAGATATTTTAATTTTAATTATCATTATTTCAATTAAATTCAATTAATATATTAATATATTAACATTTAACAATAACGATAATTCATTTGAGTATATGCGAACACATATTTAAACATAATCTCACTTATTTAATTTTAATATCAAATTAAATAAAGGCTACGACCTCAGCAAATTTAATTGCACTGTGAGATTACTAAAATACCCTTTTGCCTAAAAAGATGAAAATGCCCTTCTTATAAACTGGTTCTTAAATTATCTTCTATGTGTGTAACCTATAGGCTCCTTATCATACTAGTAGTGTGTAGTATCGCGATTAACACCAATTAATCGTCTCACTACACACAAACCAAGATTGGCCCCTAGTAAGGAATCATGGCCACCTGATAGATTCGAATTCAGTAAAGCAACTACTTGTCAATGATATGGTTACCGTACAATCCAATTGTTTCATCAACCTTTATCTCAATGAGACCAAGGCATAGAAATAGTGCCAACCTCAGTTACTCTCGATATGTATATATTTAGTTACTGGACCAATGACCTGAATAATAATCTAGATAGAGCAACAACTCAATCCCACTGTGGCCACAGTTTTAGTGTCATTGTCATTTACTAAATTGCGCCATGAGATAACTTCCCCCGTACACGGGAGTGATGAATCCTCTGTCGATCCACCATAGTCTTGATACACTTCTTCATGTAGCCAATCACTACCGTATTGACAGCTCTGAATAGAACTGTGTTGGGCTAGTGTCAAACTACACTAATCGGTGCACAAGGTGCTCCGGTGATCTCAAGTCTAAGGATCACATGCACCACCATTTGTTAAAGGATTTGTTCCATAGACACTGGGGTTACCATCCATATGGAATCCTCTGGTGGGTCAGTCCAACGAACTTGCCTACAGCAAGCACCCATGTGTTGCACCAGGTTGTCACCAAACAACCTTGACAAGTGAGATCAGTCACTATTTTTCGACAGGGTCGTTCAACACTATGATAGCCTTATTGCATTATCTATGCCCTTACTTTAGAATAATACTGGGGCTGCGAACGCTTCTAGAATGGCCACCATATGTGCTCATAGGGTTCTCACTATCAAGATTTGAAACACTTGATACCATCGTCATGGTTCTACCATTCTAAGGACATTTATCAATACATACAATAATGATTTACGCGATATAGAATAAAATGCCTTTTATTGATCAATGAACATTATTACAAATAGTCAATTCTACAATAATTGATTGGCTCTAGGGCACCTACTCTAGTAAGTGGTAGGGAAACTGATCCAAATAAGGTGGCATCTAGCGTCTAGAGATCATCACTATGCAGAACAAGCGAGGCAAACCTATTGGAGGAAGTAGATTGCCTGCTCCCAGAACTCGAAAAGGAAGCCTGAGTGTTTTCCGTGTAGTTTGTGAAGCCCATAATGTAGTCCTACTCATCTTCAATAGGAAAAGGCATGTCAAGATGCGACCCAAATCAGAGTTGGAGAATTCACCTCTACTGGCACGGACAGTTTGCTCATATGGGATCAAAGCCAAAGAAACATCCCCAACTGTAGCTAAACTAGAATGTATAGTAGTAGCCCCATCCAGAACTGAAACCCTAACTGATGCTAAAACATCCCTTTTCTGCTCCTTTTCCATCTCCCTAATAAGATCAGTAGTAGCTGATTGTCTCAAAGGCTCACAGTCCTTAGATCGCACTACAATACCACTCCCCGATGCCTTTTGCAAGCTAATAACTGTCTTACTCTTACCCTGAGCCATAGCTGCAGTAGGTACCTCTGGTTGGTGACAAACATGCCAAAATCGCAACACTTGTGGCATCTCTTGGGGGTCCACTCATATTCCACTGTAATCTGAATGGGTTTAGTAGATAACCGGCATTGAAATTCAAATTGGCGCTTAAAGGCTTGGCTGCATCTATCTTAACACATACTCGTGCATAATCTAAACGGGTCTGTTCAGAAGTTATCTTATCAATCGACAACGGCCGACCCAACATAGAAGAAACAATGCAAAGTCCTTTGTGAGACCATAAAGGAAAAGGCAACCAATGCAAATGAGCCCATACAGGAACCTTGGAGATGTGGCTTTTATCAAAGGAAAATTGAGCATGCCATTGTTGCAGAATAATCGGCTTGCCCCCAAACATCCACAACCCTTTCTAGGATTGAATGCACCGCATCCTCGTCCCTAAATCTAAAGATAAAGAAACCAGTACCAGTGGACATAATATCCTCCAAACCTGCAGCTTCCCATGCACGGAACACTAAACCCCAAACCCTAAAACCTAAACCCTAAACCCCTAAACCCTAACCCTAACCCCTACACCCCTAAACGCTAACCCCTGAACCCAAAACCCTAAACCTTGAACCTTAAACCCTAAACCCTAAACTCTGAACCCTGAACCCTAAACCCTAAAACCCTAAACCCTAAACTTTTTTTTTTTTTTTGGAAAGGTAAGAATTTTATAAAAGAGACAAAATTTGTACAAATACAAGGGGCATACCCCCAAAAGAAAGACTGATAAATCTCAGTCAAAAAAACACATGGAAGAAAACCACAGAGCCACAAATTGGCATAAAAGAGCACACAGGCTCCCCACAAAAATCAACAAGAAGATGCCATAAACCACAAAGCCACAAACCGGCATAAAAGAGCATGCAAGCTCCCCACAAAGCTAAGGAAGATGCCATAACGAATGGAGTTGGGCCAAGATATCATACTTGGGTGCTAAACCCAATATCTTAGCCTGGTCTAAATCACAAATAGCTAAGACCATATCTCTGCGAGAGCTACAATGCTGACGAAACACATGGTTATTCTGTCTGAACCATAGGAAATAAACAGTAGCTAAAAGGACTAACCGAGAAAAAAGGTGTCTGAAGTCCCCTTTGCGTCTAAGATGCAAGCTAGCCCACTGGAGCAAAGGGAGCCAAGAGAGAGTAAGCCATGTAAAGAGCGTCCTTGTAGTGACCTCCCGCCAAAAATAACTAGAGAAGTCACAACTGAAAAACAAATGGTCATGGGTCTCTGTAGCCGACTTGCACAAAACACACAAGGAGGATGTAATGACACCATGAGAGCTGAGCCGATCCATGGTGTGAAGCCGACTAAGAGAAGCAAACCATATAATGAAAGAGTGGCATGGAATATGCCTTGGAAACCACAACAGATGATGAATCGAGTTCACATCCCGTTTGTCCCGCAACACATTCCAGGCTGAATCAATAGAGAATCTTCCTCTAAGCCATGAGAGCTGAGCCGATCCATGGTGTGAAGCCGACTAAGAGAAGCAAACCATATAATGAAAGAGTGGCATGGAATATGCCTTGGAAACCACAACAGATGATGAATCGAGTTCACATCCCGTTTGTCCCGCAACACATTCCAGGTTGAATCAATAGAGAATCTTCCTCTAAGCCCATGAAGCCCTAGATGTAACTTGAATATGCTAAAAAGACCGGCCACGGAGGAGAACCAAACAGGCCCAAGAGGACCATACAGAAGACCTATCATTAAGCAGTCTCCGGACGTGCTTAAGAATAGCCGCTCTATTCCAATCTTGGATCCTCTTAATCCCCAGACCACCCTCTCCCAATGGATAGCAAACAGAAGACCATGCAACCTTGGCACCCAAAGGGGACAGAGGAGTACCCTTCCAGAGAAACAAGGCCAAAATACTCTCAATCCATCTAACTATAGTTGTCGGCAAAAGAAACATGGATGACTAATAGATTTGTATAGAGAAAAGCACTAACTTGATCAACTGAAGTCGGCTTGCATAGGTTAGAGATGTCGACGTCCATAGCCTAATCCGAGATAGAATTCGCTCTAATAGAGGCCTACAATTAGAATGTTGAAGCCAGGTAGAGATTAGAAGAACCCCTAGATATCTGATCGGTAACACCCCAAACTGGAAACCCGAAATAGACTGTAAACCAACTTGCTCCTCATCTGTAACTCCAGAAAGAAACAATTGGCTCTTCTTTACGTTAGTCACCAACCTAGAAACCTTGGCAAAAGAATCCAAGGCCGATTTTATCACGCTAACAGACGAAGCATCTTTTTAACAAAACACCATCAGATTATCCGCAAAGCACAAATGAGTAATAGTTGCCTGCCTACACCTCCAATGATAATGAAACCCAGGGCTTTGAGAGGTTTTCCGAAGGATACCAGCTAACCCCTCTATAGCCAACACAAATAAGTAAGGAGAAAGAGGGTACCCCTACCGAACACCCTAGGAGGACCTAAAAAAACTGTAAAGCTCTCCGTTCAGGGCAACAAAGAAATACGGTGTAGAGATACATGTCATGATCCACCTAACCATACGCTCGAGAATCCCAACAGTACGCAACCCCAAAAGGATGAAATCCCAACTCACAGTATCGAAAGCTTTCCGAATATCAAATTTAAGGGCACATCGAGGTGAAGTGCCCCCAAGATGATAATTTCGCAAAAGCTCCCGAGTCAGTAGAATATTATCAAAAATCCTTCGACCCGGGACAAAAGCAGACTGAGAACTCCTAATAACATCCAGAAGCACTACTTTAAACCGATTCACTATCACTTTAGTAATGCACTTGTATAGTACATTATAACAAGATATCGATCTAAAGTCAATCATACCACTCGGGTTCTCCACCTTAGGGACCAAAGCAATCCTGGTAACATTAACACATCTTGGCATTTCATTAGTAACAAAGAAATATCTCACTGCGTCTCTGAAATCTTTACTAATAATGTCCCATGCCTACTTAAAAAATAAAGAAGTGTATCCATCTGGACCAAGGGCTTTATCATTCGAGATAGAGAATAAAGCAATCCTAATCTCATCATCAATGATAGGAGCAGTCAAGGGAGAAATCATATCAGAAGAAATGTGCCTAGAAAAATACCTGGAAGCCTCTGCGATCCAAGGTTGAGTAGGGGCAGCAAGAAGATCCTAAAAAAACCCATCGCCAGGCGCCCTAAACCCTGATTGTCAGTAATATGAGTACCATTCCCATCAGTCAAATCGTGGATGTGGTTCCAAACCTACCTGTGAATCAACAACTTATGAAAGAACTTAGTATTTTGATCCCCTAAGTTCAACCATTGAACATGAGATTACTGCTTAAAAAAACCTCCTCATCTTAACAAAGACTAAAATACTGATTGGCAAGGTTCCTCTCCTGAGAGATAGACTTAATAGAAAGGGGGTCTTGGTCCAAATCTGCTTGGGATGTCGCCCACTAAGCATGAGCCTCAATCACCCTGCTGGAGATATGGATGGAATCGCTAACATGTAGAGATTTGAGCTTCCGTTTCAATAACCCCAATTTTTGCATAAGACGGAACATAGGATTGCCTACAATAGGCTCATCCCAAACTGTCTGAACAATATCCATAAAATCTACACGATCAGCCCAAAAATTCAGAAATTTAGATGGTACCTTGCCACGACAAGAGCCAAATCGGACAACCATAGAGCTATGATCTGAGACATCCCGAGGTCAAAACTCTAAAACTGTGGTCGGGCTGATCAATAAACCAAGAAAGCGATGTAAAGACCCAATCGAGCCTCCATAGAATAATTCCATCGCTCTGCTGACTGTTATGTCGAGTATACTGAAGCCCAGATAAGGTAGCATCTAGCGGTTGGAGATCATCACTATGTCGAACAAGCGAGGCAAACTTGTTAGAGGAAGTAGATTGCTTGCTCCCAGAACTCGAAAAGGAAGCCTGAGCGTTTTCCATGCAGTTTGTGAAGCCCATAATGCTGTCCTGGTCTTCTTCAATAGGAAAAGGCATGTCAAGATCTGACCAAGAATCAGAGTTGGAGAATTCACCTCTACTGGCACAGACAGTCTGCTCATACAGGATCAAAGCCAAAGAAACATCCCAACTGTAACTACACTAGAATGTATGGTAGTAGCCCCATTTGAAATTGAAACCCTAAATGGTGCTGAAACATCCCTTTCCTGCTGCATCTCCTTCTCCCTAATATCATCAGTAGTAGCTGATTGTCTCAAAGGCTTGCGATCCTTAGATCGCACTACAATACCACTCCTCGATGCCTTTTGGAAGCTAATAACTATCTTACTCTTACCCTAAGCCATAGGTGCAGTAGGTACCTCTGGTTGGTGACAAACATGGTCAAAAACATAGCACTTGGGGCATCTCTTGGGGGTCTACATATTTCACTATAATCTGAATGGGTTCAGTAGATAACCGGCATTGAAATTCAAATTGGCGCTTGAAAGGCTTGGCTACAGCTATCTCAACACATACCTATGCATAATCTAAACAGGTCCGTTCAGAAGTTGTCTTATCACTCGACAACGGCTGACCCAACATAGAAGAAACCATGCAAAGTCCTTTGTGAGACCATAAAGGATAAGGCAACCCATGCAAACGAGCCCATACTGGAACCTTGGAGATGCGGCTTTTATCAAAGGAAAACGTAGCATGCCATCGTTGCAGAACAATAGACTTGCCCCCAAACATCCACGACCCTCTCTCTAGGATTGAATGCACCGCATCCTTATCCCTAAATCTGAAGATAAAGAAACCAGTACCAGTGGACATAACATCCTCCAAACTCGCAAGTTCACATGCACAAAAAGCAATTGAGCGGGTAGCATGAAATGGCATAAAATACCCCGGGAAATAACCCACAGTACAGCAAAGACACTCAACATCATTGTCATCAATAACATCATCCGAGATATGTAAGATGTCATCCTTAATATCAAGGTCCACAACCTTAAGGGTGAAATGGGACCCGACCTTTGTCACTCTAACCTTATCCGCCCAAGAGGAGGACACTTTTGATGTGTTCTTACCCACACTTTTCTTTTCTAAAACTAGCTTAGAAACTAACTTTTTTTCCCGGGGCTCTAAAGACACCCAATTGAGCTTGAAAAGCTTCTTAGACTTCGGCATTTTTAAGCCATTAAAAGATTGCAATGACGAACCTGCATTATCATAAGATTCAAACTCAAGAAAACCAAAGGAAGAGTTTTTGTGATGAAAAACCTTGGCTCCTTGAATCGCCACATTTGAGAAAGCGGATAATAAATACTTATCATCCATCAATGGCTCCAAATCTCCAATCCATAAGGATTTCCCCAAATTTTTGGAAGTTTGCTATTGTTGGGAGGTGGTGGAGGTAGTGTTTAAAGTTTTGGCTTGGGTTGGATGCGGTATGGTGTTATTTGGGAGTGAGGGTTTGGTTCGGGCATTTTGTAAAACAATTGGTGGCAAGAAAAAACTGTATGATTTAGGTGAGTTAAAAGGTTCAAAACAATGGGGATTTGTGAAAAAATGCCAGGGGTGAAGGGGTTTTGGTGTTGGAAAGGGAAAGTTGTGTTAGAGTAGATGCCCTAGAGCCAATCAATTATTGTAGAATTAACTCTTTGTAATAATGTTCATTAATCAATAATAAAAGGCATTTTATTCTATATCGTGTAAATCATTATTATTGCAATATGTATTGATATATGTCCTTAGAATGGTAGAACCGTGACGAGGGTATCAAGTGTTTCAAATCTTGATAGTGAGAACCCTATGAGCACATATGGTGGCCATTCTAGAAACGTCCGTAGCCCCAGTATTATTCTGAAGTAAGGGCACAGATAATACGGTAAGGCTATCATAGTGTTGAACGACCCTGTCGAAAGGCAGTGACTGATCTCACTTGTCAAGGTTGTTTGGTGACAACCTNGGGGGGGGGGGGGGGTTGGGTGGGGGAAGGTAAGAATTTTATAAAAGAGAAAAAAATACATAAAAATATGAGGGGCATACCCCAAGAGTAAGACTGATAAATCTTAGTCAAAAAAACACATGGAAGAAAACCACAAAGCCACAAGTTGGCATAAAAGAGCATGCAGACTCCCCACAAAACTAATCAAGAAGATGTCATAGACCACAAAGCCACAAACCGGTATAAAAGAGCACGTAGGCTCTCCACAAAGCTAATCAAGAAGATGTCATATCGCACGGAGCTGGGTCGAGATTTCATATTTGTGTGCTAAACCCAATATCTTGGCTTGGACTAAATGAAAAATAACTAAGACTGTATCTCTGCGAGAGCTACACTGGTGACTAAACACACGGTTATTCCATTCAAACCATAGGAAATAAACTATAGCTGAAATAACTAACCGGGAAAGAAGGTGCCTAAAGTCCCCTTTGCGTCTAAGATGTAAGCTAGCCCACTGGAGCAAAGGGAGCCAAGAGAGAGTAGGACATGTAGAGAGCGTCCTGGTAGTGACCTCTGGCCAAACATAACTAGAGAAGTCACAGATGAAAAACAAATAGTCATGGGTCTCTATAGTTAACCTGCACAAAACACACAGGGAGGATGTAATGACACCATGAGAGTTGAGCCGGTCCATGGTGTGAAGCCGACCAAGAGAAGCAAACCACATAATGAAAGAGTGGCATGGAATATGCCCTGGAAACCACAAGAGATGATGAATCGAGTTCACATCTCGTTTGTCCCGCAACACATTCCAAGCTGAATCAATAGAGAATCGTCCAGACGAGTGACCCTTCCACACAAGATGATCAAGAAGACCCATTGAAGGCTGCACTATAATAGAGTCCCAAATATACTGAAGTTTCGCATTAATCGAAGGAAAATTCCACAAACCATCTCGAATAATATCCGAAACCCGAGCATCCCATGGCAAACCAGTAGAAGTCAAAATCCTAAGAGGGAGCAAGCCACACAAAGGTCCCTGCGGTAGCCAGTGATCCCGCCATAAAAAGGTGTCCCTACCATCACCGATACAAATCACAATGAGACCCTAACACCAATCCCTGCTAAGTAAGATCTTCCTCCAAACCCATGAAGCCCCAAATGTAACTCGAATATGCCAAAAAGACCGACCACGGAGGAGAACCAAACGGGCCCAAGAGGACCATATAAAAGACCTATCATTAAGCAGTCTCCAGACGTGCTTAAGAATAGCCGCTCTATTCCAATCTTGGATCCTCTTAATCCCCAGACCACCCTCTCTCAATGGATAGCAAAAAGAAGACCATGCAACCTTGGCACCCGAAGGGGATAGAGAAGTACCCTTCCAGAGAAACGAGGCCAAAATACTCTAAATCCGTCTAACTATAGCTGTTGGCAAAAGAAACATGGATGACCAATAGACCTGTATGGAGAAAAGCACTAACTTGATCAGTTGAAGTCGGCCTGCATAGGTCAAAGATGCTGACATCCATAGCCTAATCCGAGACAGAATTCGCTCTAACAAAGGCCTACAATCAGAATGTCGAAGCTGGGTAGAGATCAGAGAAACCCCTAGATATCTGACCGGTAACACCCCCAACTAGAAACCCAAATAGACTGCAAACCAACTTGCTCCTCATCTGTAACTCCAGAAAGAAACAACTGGCTCTTCTCTGTGTTAGTCACCAACCCAGAAACCTTGGCAAAAGAATCCAATGCCGATTTTATCAGGTTAACAGAGGAAGCATCTGCTCGACAAAACATCATCAGATCATCTGCAAAACACAAATGAGTAATAACTGCCTGCCTACACCTCCAATGATAATGAAACCCAGGGCTTTGAGAGGTTTCCCGAAGGATGCTAGCTAACCCCTCCATAGCCAACACAAATAAGTAAGGAGAAAGAGGGTCCCCCTGCCGAACACCCCGGGAGGACCTAAAAAACCTGTGAAGCTCTCTGTTCAGGGCAACAGAGAAATACGGTGTAGAGATACACGTCATGATCCACCTCACCATACGCTCGGGAATCCCAACGGTACGCAGCCCCAAAAGGATGAAATCCCAACTCATAGTATCAAAAGCTTTCCGAATATCAACTTTAAGGGCACATCGAGGTGAAGTACCCCCAAGATGATAATTCTGCAAAAGCTCCTGAGTCAGCAGAATATTATCAGAAATCCTTCGACCTAGAACAAAAGCTGACTGAGAACTCCCAATAACATTCGAAAGCACTACTTTAAACCGATTCACTATCACCTTAGTAATGCACTTGTATAGTACATTACAACAAGATATCGATCTAAAGTCAGTCATACGACTCGGGTTCTCCACCTTACGGACCAAAGCAATCCTGGTAGCATTAACACATCTTGGCATTTCATTAGTAACAAAGAAATATCTCACCGCGTCTCAAAAATCTGTATTGATAATATCTCATGCCCGCTTAAAAAACAAAGAAGTGTATCCATCCGGACCAGAAGCTTTATCATCCGGGATAGAGAATAAAGCAATCCTAATCTCATCATCAGTGATAGGAACAGTCAAGGAAGAAATCATATCAGAAGAAATGCGCCTAGAGAAATACCTGGAAGCCTCCGCGATCCAAGGTTGAGTAGGGGCAGCAAGAAGATCCTGAAAAAAAACCACCACCAGGCGCCCTTAACCCTGACTATCAATAATATGAGTACCATTCCCATTAGTCAAACAATGGATGCGGTTCCAAACTTGCCTGTGGATCAACGACTTATGAAAGAACTTAGTATTCTGATCTCCTAAGTTTAGCCACTGAACACGAGATCGCTGCTTAAAAAAAGCCTCCTCATCGCGACAAAGACTGAAATACCAGTTGGCAAGGTTCCTCTCTTGAGAGATATACTCAGCAAAAAGGGGGTCCCAGTCCAAATTTGCTTGGGTTGTCGCCTACTGAGCACAAGCCTCAATCACACTGCTGGAGATATGGCTGGAATCCCTAACATGTAGAGATTTGAGCTTCCGTTTCAATAACCTTAATTTATGCGTAAGATGGAACATAGGATTGCCTATAATAGGCTCGTCCTAAATTGTCTGAACAATATCCATAAAATTTGCACGATCAGCCCAAAATTTCAGAAATTTAAAAGGGGATGGTACCTTGCCATGGCGAGAGCCAAACCGGACAACCATAGAGCTATGATTTGAGACATCCCGAGGTCAAAACTCTGAAACTGTGGTCGGCCGATCAATGAACCAAGAAAGAGATGCAAAGACCCAATCGAGCTTCCGTAGAATAAACCCATCTCCTTGCTGACTGTTATGCCAAGTGTACCGAAGCCCAGTAAAAAGAACCCTAATCAACTCAGCATCATGAATACAATGGCGAAAATCATCCATATAACCATACCACACAGGATCATCATTGACTCTATCAGAGGCTCCCAAAATGGCATTAAAATCACCCAACACAAGCCACGGCAACCCCTCCGAATCAAACTCTGCAGCCTGATCCCTAAGGAAATCCCACAAGTTGCGCCGATTCCTAGGGTCGTTACAACCATACACAAAAGTAATCCCAAAGGAGGACCCCTCTGAAACATGATTAACCCTGCAAGTGACCTCCTGAAGAGAGAAATGAAGGCTATTTACAAAGTAAGGAGAAGGCTCCCAACATACCAGAACTCGGCAGACAATAGAATCCGTTGCATTTGACAAAAACTGTCATGAAAGACAAACTGCTGAGAGCACCGACTATAGATGAGATTGCTCAACCTTAGTCTCCAACAAGCCAATCAAACCCAAAGAAGAATAAAAAATCCAATTCCTCACCGCGCGTTGTTTCAAGAAGCCATTAAGGCCTTTAATATTCTAACTCCCTATCATTGGAATTGGGAAAGAAACAAAGCTAGACAGTCACTTGGGCCTAGGCCCCCGTTTTCCCCAGCCTTTCCCCAGCCTTTCCCCTTTACCAGGGGTGGCAGGAAAACTGATCCAAATAAGGTGGCATCTGGCGTCTGGAGATCATCAATATGCAGAACAAGCAAGGCAAACATGTTGGAGGAAGTAGATTGCCTGCTCCCAGAACTCGTAAAGGAAGCTTGAGTGTTTTTCGTGCAATTTGTGAAGCCTATAATGCGGTCTTGCTCATCTTTAATAGGAAAAGGCATGTCAGGATCCGACCCAGAATCAGAGTTGGAGAATTCACCTCTACTGGCACGGACAGTCTGCTGATACGGGATCAAAGCCAAAGAAACCCCATCCCCAACTGTAGCAACACTAGAATGTATGGTAGTAGCCCCATCCGAAACTGAAACACCAGCTGGTGCTGAAACATCCCTCTCCTGCTCCCTAATGGGATTAGTAGTAGTTGATTGTCTCAAAGGCTCACGGTCCTCAGATCGCACTGCAATACCACTTCCTGATGCTTTTTGGAAGCTAATAACTGTCTTACTCTTACCCTAAGCCATAGGTGCAATAGGTACCTCTGGTTGGTGACAAACATGGCCAAAAACATAACACTTGGAGCATCTCTTGGGAGTCCACTCATATTCCACTATAAGCTAAATGGGTTCAGTAGATAACCGGCATTGAAATTCAAATTGGCGCTTGAGAGGCTTGGCTGCATCTATCTCAACACATACCCGAGCATAATCTAAACGGGTCCGTTCAGAAGTTGTCTTATCACTCGACAACGGTCGACCCAACATAGAAGAAACCATGCAAAGTCCTTTGTGAGACCATAACGGATGAGGCAGCCTATACAAATGAGCCCATACCGAAACCTTGGAAATGCGGCTTTTATCAAAGGAAAATTGAGCATGTCATTGTTGCAAAACAATCGACTTGCCCCCAAACATCCACGACCCTCTCTCTAGGATTGAATGCACCAAATCCTCGTCCCTAAATCTGAAGATGAAGAAACCAGTACTAGTGGACATAACATCCTCCAAACCCGCAGCTTCCCATGCACGAAAAGCAATCGAGCGGGCAATATGAAATGGCATAGAATACCCCGAGAAATAACCCACAATACAATGAAGCCACTCAACATCGTTGTCATCAATAACATCATCTGGAATATACAAAATGTCATCCTTAATATCAATGTCCATAGCTTCAAGGGTGAAATGGGACCCGACCTTCGTCACTCTAACTTTATCCACCCAAGAGGAGGACACTGCTGATGTGCTCTTACCCACGCTTTTCTTTTCTAAAATTGGCTTAAAAACTGACTTTTTTTTCACGGGGCTCTGAAGATACCCAATTGAGCTTGAAAAGCTTCTTAGATTTCGGCATTTTTAAGCCATTAAAAGATTGCTATGAGGAACCTGCAATATCATTAGATTCAAACTCAAGAAAACCAAAGGAAGAGTTTTTGTGATGAAAAACCTTGGCTCCTTGAATCGCCACATTTGAGAAAACGGATAACAAATAGTTCTTATCCTTCCATGGTTCCAAATCTCCAATCCATAAGGATTTCCCCAAATTTGTGGAAGGTTGCAACTGTTGGGAAGTAGTGGAGGTAGTGTTTAAAGTTTTGGTTTGGGTTGGAGGCGGTATGGTGTTATTTAGGGGTGAGGAAATTGGTTCGAGGCATTTTGTCGAAGACTTGGTGGCAGGGAAAAAAGTGTGTGGTTTTGGTGAGTTGAAAGGTTCAAACAGTGGGGATTTGTGAAAAAAGGCCAAGAGTGAAGAGGTTTTGGTGTTGGAAAGGGAAAGGTGGTCGGGAAGGCCAAAACAGTGGCGAGGAAACAGCAGGCGTGGGCGCTTGGGTATTGGGTGCTAGGCGCATAAGCAACAGGCTTGCACGCAAAGCCTGCAAGAGAGGGGACTTTTATCGAGCAGTTGGAGTGCACAATAAAAGCTTCCTCAAAAGTAGACCAAAGATGACCAAATTGAAACCACTCTCTCCAGAAATCTGCAGCAACAAAAAAACAGCAACAAACCACAAAAAAAACAGGTTAAAAAAACACCAAAATCAGATCCACGAAATGGGCAAAAAAACCCCACCAAAACACCAAGTTCTCGGAAAAAAAACAAAGGGTTTTGCAGGAAACCAGAGGTCAACAAGGTGCAAACAGCTTTGGGGATTTAAGAGCAAGCCCAGAGGAGTCAGTCGTCGCCATCCATCACCATTCCCGATCGGAAAACCCACCGGAAAAACAAACCCAGTTCTACAGTTTCCGTGAAATTTCACGGTGAAATCCCGACGAATGGAGTAGCAACCTGAGGCAGTGACAGAACGACACGACAGAGCATCTCAAGATCTTTCCAACGGTGGGTGGATCGATGATTTCTGACACTAGATGCGCCCGGAGGAAGCCGAAGAAATTCCGGCAATGGGAGAATTTGAGAGCAAAAAAACACTTAGAAAATATTTTCTCCCTCCCTCCCTAAACCCTAAACTGGTTTGAACCTTGGGACTTACAAATTATAATATTGAAGTTCCATGTCATAACATAATTAGACCCTCGGGACTTGCTAGTTCTAATATTGAAGTGCCATGTCTATAACATAATTAACTCTAATTTAATATATTTTGTTTTGTTTTTAACATAAAATTTCAATATCTAGTTCTATGCCCTTAATCGTGAAATATCGATTGCTTCTTGAGTCTTTTGAATTATGCGAAAATAGGATACTCCAAATTTGTGGTCGTTGGTGGAAAAAAAATGCAAATGAAAGATCCTATTGAATTGAATAGGGTCCATGCATCTAAGAAATAGTGAGAATTTTTTCTCTCCCAATTAAAAAATCTATGATGTCACTGTTTCCTCCTAACTATTTTATCAAGTCCGATAAGCTTTATATCAAATTTTGTCTTTTATTTAGTTGCATAAAAAACAAAATGTGAAATTTTTTATTTTCATTTGCTTTACAAAATAATCTTGAAAATTCTTTTGACACATTGCCAGACAATTTTAACCAATTGTTTTATATCTCAATATTTCTTACTTTAAAAACTGAGAGAGAATATATCAAATGCCATGATGTAAGGTAAGCTTCGATAATTGACATTTCAAATTATTAACAAGTATATTTTAATATTTTATTGTTTAGTCGACCCAGATATAATAGTGAGGTCACAATAAAGATTATGAATTGCATTATAGAAGCTATATGAAACATTGAAATATTTATTTATATTATGGTTTAATTTAGAAATACTTTATTTTTTGTGTTAACTCTATAGGGTGTGTTTGGTTGAGGGTAATCTCATTACTGATGTAATGTCATCTTATATTACTTGATTACCACATTTGGTTATCAAGTGATAGAAGATTTTAGTAATATTTCAAAACCAATAATAGATATTGTTTGTAATATATGAGGTAATCTTATTACCTCCATTTTCTTAAGTATTTTAAGATTACTTGTTAATCTTAATTTTGTTATAATTTTACCCTTAATTATTAAAAAATGGGGACAATAATGGCCTTATTTTGAAATTAATTTACATGAACCATTTTACCCCTAAATAATTAAAGTATTGGACAATAATGCCCTTGTTTTTAAAAAATTTTACAAGCCACCTAAGAGGACTGCTGGTCACCGACCATCAGCGCCCACTGTCAGCCACCATCACCGGAATGACACATGACCAATCGGATCTGGTCGGACGTGCACTGATATGGCCGTTTCCGGCCAGATCAATGGCCAAAAACGGCCAAATGGCCGTGGATCGGGCTTTTTTGGGTTAGGCAGTCACTGGTATTAAGCCTGATTTGGGCTGATTCCGGCATCATCGTCAACCCCAACCACCACTAACTCCTCTCGCTTTCCTCTTCAAATCCCACCAAATCCCATCACTAGGGCTACCCCCAATCGTCGGCAAAGCCCACTGTTTTTCCACGCGATTTTTCTTTTTCTCGATGCTTTTTCGTTCGCATTTTCTATCGAAAATCACCCCCACTTGCATCAATCAACTCCCCTTCACCTCCTCTTCAAAACCCCTCAAAGAACATCTCTGTTGCACTTCCCGATCGACGGCCAACAGTGGTTTAGGCGGTCAGCAGTGGCTTGGGTGAGTGAGGATGTTTTTGTTAAAAAAATAAACTTTTATGTGGCTGGGGTGTTTTAGCAAAATCTCAAATGTACGAGGTTAAAAGAAAAGATTGAAAAAATAATAATAATAATAATATTATTATATTAATATGTAAAAAGGAGGGTTATTTAGTAATCTATATAACATACACACTCTTTTATTCCTCCCAACCAAACATATCAATATAACATACTCACTAATTTATTTCAACCAATCACATTTTCCTAAACATACCTAGTAATCTTCAAGATAATCTATCTTTCCATTAATATAACATTCACAGTAATACAACATTCTCTGAACCAAACACACCTATAAATGTGTTCTTTGGTGAACTATTTGACCAAGTTTTATATTCATTAAGTATAATTATAAATGTTGGCGCTCAAAAATTGATTTCAAGTCAAGTAATAGTAAAGAGCAATATGAGTGAAGCTTGAATCCTCCTTCCGTTGATGTTTTCTTCTTCCACCACTTCTGAACTTGCGGACCAAACAAAGGAAGGTCAAAAGCTCAACCGATAAAGGGGTTAGCCCGTGTGCACTCTTCGTTCCTTTATATATTATTAGGTTTTCTAGATCTATTGACATATGGACCAATAAGAGTATGAAACATTATCTCTTATAAGAGTTTTTGGGGTTAGGCCATGCATGCACACTTGCCACCTCATCGATTGTACATACACGTTTTCCTTAAACAAACCCCAAGGATGTGTTTGGTTGGGTGTAATCCTCATTACTGAGGTAATGTCATCTTATGATACTTGATTATCACCTTTGGTTGTCAACTAATATAATATTTCAGTAATCTTCCAAAACTAATAGTAATTACCGTTGGTTAGCTAGGTGGTAATATGATTACCTCCATTTTCTTAAGCATTTTATAATTACTTGGTAATCTTAATTTTGTTACAATTTTATCCTTAACTATTAAAATGTTTAGACAATAATGCCCTTATTTTTAAATTAATTTACATGAACCTGCCATTAAAGTTTTACCCCTCATTAATTAAGTTTTTGGACAATAATGCTCTTATATTTAAAACAAATATAGGCCACCCAAACCACCACCGATGATCATCGAAACGGCACACGATCCACCAAATTTGGCCAATTGTACGACGATATGGCCATTTTCGGCTACATCGATGGCTGGAAACGGCCAGATCGATTCTGACTGTTTCCGGAAACAACCAGATCTATTTCGGTCGGAATAGATCTGGTTATTAATGGCTAGATCCATGGCGTCGTGCGCCGGAATAGATCCAGCCATTAATGGCCAGATCCATGGCGCACAAGCCACAACAGCAACAGAAGTGGCCATTAATGGCCATAACAGATTTGGCCATTTCCGACCAGATCAGCGCAAGGTCAGCCAGTTGTGCATTGTTACGACAACTATCGACGGTGGCCAATGGCTGGTAGCCAGTAATGGCTTGGGGTGGGTGGGGGTGATTTTGTTACAAATTTAACTTTTATATGGCTAGGGTGTTTTAGCAAAATCTCAAATATAAGGGGTTAAAAAAATTATTCAAAAAATAATATTATATTAATATTTAAAAAGGAGGGCAATTTAGTAATCTATATAACATTCTTACTAATTTATTCCTCTCAACCAAACATATCAATGTAATATACCTACCAATTTATTCCAACCAACCAAACACATTTCTCTAAACATTCCCAGTAATCTTCAAGGTAATCTATTTTTTCATTAATATAATATTCCCTATAACACAACATTCATGAACCAAACGCACCCTAAAGGCATTAAGCTATGGCCATACACGTGTGTGGTCTTGGGTTGGTTCCTTATTCTTAACTGTAAAGGTTTTGAGACGAGAGGGTGAGTTAGGCTTAGTTTGGGGTTGTTGTAACTTATCCCTTAATCACTTGTGGTCCAACTTTAAGAATAGTTAGTTCTTTATATAAGTTTTTACGTATTTGTTTTGTTCAATTTGAAATTTCTTTTACTTTTAAAAAATGAAATGTGAAAAATGTAAAATGACCAAAATTGATTATTTTTGTTTCAAATAATTTTTTTTTTAATATATTAGACCTAAATATTTTTTTTATTATTTAAATATTTTAAAAATATTTTTTTAAATAAGAAAATAAAAAGAAGACTGAGCAATGGCCTACGGGGTTGCTAGCTGACAGTGGCTGAACTTCATCATCGGTAGTGAGTTTGGTGACACAGTAGGCTCCATTGGATAGATCGGCAATCGATCTATTCAATAGAGTCATCATCAAGGCCGATGGCTAACGTGTTTCGTCTTAGCATGCCGAGAAAGGTCGGTCAAACCTTCTTACAGCTTACTACAACAAAACATTGTAGCCTCTGATCTCCATGATGACTCTATTGGGAAGGTTGATCACCAGTCCATCCAATGGAGCCTACAACAACTTATGGCCAGAAACCCCACCAACCAATTCTTAGTTTTTTGAAAATCCATATCATATTTAATACATTATTAATTAAATTAAATTATTATATTATAAAAAAAATATTTTAAAAGTTGATGTTAATAAAAGGGCATGTGTAGCAATGTTCTGAAAACTAGACCGGGGTTAGACCGGTGACCAGCGCCCTCTTCGGTCAAGTTTACTATTTCCAACTATTCACGAAATCCCTAATTTGACTGTCGATGAACAATGGGCTATCAAGTGTCGGAGTTAGAGGGGTTTTGTAGAGTGGAGGTCGGTGGTTCAAGGGGTGGTGTTGGATTGAATTTTGGACACCAGAATCAACCAAAATTTGACCCAAAAAATCAACCCAATATGCAAGTCACGATTGTCGAATGGAGGGCTACTAAGTGCCAAGGTTAAAGGGGTTTTGTAGAGTAGAGGCCGGTGGTTCAAGCTGTGTGTCGGATTGAATTTTGGCCACCAGAATCAACCAAAATGTGCCAAAAAAATCAAAACCATAACTGCCATAGGGGTGTGTTTGTAAGATTTTAAACTTATAGGGACTTATTGCACTTGTTGGGGTTTGTTTGCAAGATTTCAAACTTTATGGATCACGGGTCAGATCACCGATTTACCTGGTTGGACTGGTAGACTTGAGACTCACCCCCTTGGCCAGGTCGCACCTCGAGTCGGGTTTCAGAACATTGATGTCTAGTTAACATTTCAGAAGCAACTTTTTATTTTGAAAAGCAACTCAAACCTACTTTTGGAATCCTTTAACAAAATAGATTATTTCATAATCAGATTGTTGGATAATCACTTTTCAAATTAGTTAACCAAACACTTTTTAGAATATAGATTATGAATAAGTGATTGTAGGAGAAGTTACTTCTTAAACAATGATCCAAAATTTCTTTGATAAACACATTCCAAAAGTGATTATGGAACAACCTATACTTTTTCCATAATCTATTTTATTGAAATTTCAGAAGTAGGTATTTCTAGCTTTTGGAATCAAAATCAGCTTTTAGAAAAGTCAATTACAAAAATGCCCTAAGATTAAACATAAATTCTAATTTTATTAAATGTTAATTTTAATTTTGTATAAATAATTTTTAAAATTAGATTCACAAAATAATAATAAAAAATATTAAATAAAGATAATACGCTAACCGCGTAGTCGAAAAATATTTTTCCAACGCGTTAGATTATATTGCCAACACCATTGGAATTGCTAGTTAGTGATCCACGCAATGGTACCAATGGTTTGTTGAAATCTTATGACGTTAAGCCATCGAATATCAACCAATCATTGGCACCATTGCATAGATAGTCAGCTGACGATCTTAATGGTGTTGGTGGTGTATACATAGGGGTGTTATCGAGCCGAGCCAAGCCGAGTTTTCGACTTAACGAGCTCAGCTCGTGAGAGAGGAAGAGTAAACAAGCCAAGACCGAGTCAAGCCGAGCCAGAAATTATGTGGCTCGACTCAGCTTGGTAATGGATTTGGCATATTTTGAGCCGAGTTCCAGCCGACTCGCGAGCCATCTCCAAAAAATTTTTTTTTTTTATTTAATTTTTTTACAAAAATTCGTTGGGCAGCAGTTCGACTGCCCACCTCCATTTTCTTTTGTTTAAATTATTTATTATTTTATCAATAAAAAATCAAAATCATTTTTTTAATATTATTTTCTTCATTCTTCAAAGGTAGAGGGCTCTTCAAATTCTGTTGGCTTGCGTTTCTTTGTTTTCCAATGTCTGAAATTCAAATAAATGCAAATCATAATTTAACTTTGTTTGGGCAGCAGCCATCTCCAAAATCCGACGAAGATGATGACGAACCGACGAAGAAACTTCAGATTTGACGAAGATGATGATGAATAGATGAAGAAAATTTAGATCTGATGAAAATCCAATGAAGATGACAACAATGACGAAGATCCAACGACTGCCGAAGGTCCGACGAAGATGAACAATATCCCATGAAGATCCCGTGAATCTGACGAAGATGAACAAGATCTGGCCAAAAATCAACACTTTGGGAGGAGTTTGATTCAAATTTTACGTCAAAGGTTCCACTGCTGACGGATTTTTCGCGATTTGGGGAGTTTAATAATGGGGGCCATTTTGTTATTTTTTAAAACTTGTTTGCATGATTTTCAATTACATCTCAATGGTTCAAAATTTCTCAAAAAAACCCCCTGCTTTTTCGAGCCAGGCGCGGCTCGCGAGCCTGACGAGTCGAGCCTTGTATGGCTCCAACTAGGCTCTTTTTGTCTCACGAGCCAAGTTAAGCCGGCTCGTTATCAGACGGACCGAGCCATTATGAGTCAAACTCGAGCCAGCTCACGAGCGGCTCGGTTCATTAACCAGCCCTATTTATACCCACTCACCGTTAGTAGGTTCAATAGCAACGACAATCGGTCACTAACGACCAGTTCTATTTTTTTTTAATACTTAATTTTCATATATTTTAATAATAGGGAAAAAATAATTCAAAATGAACTCATTTTAGTCTTTTTGCATATTTATATATTATCTCCTAAAAATAAAATTGCTTTTAACATTAAGAAAAGCAAACATCCTGTCGATTATTTCTAAAATTTATCATTTTAAAAGTAGATCTGTAAGTGATCATAAGACAAGTTACAACAATCGCAAACTAAACCTTAGTCCAGTGTTTTAATAACCAACCCTAGGTGAAACCTGACAAAGTGGTCGAGTCTCAGGTTGACCGGTTTAACCGGTTTGACCAGCCGGTTAAATTGGTGTCCAAAGGTTTGAAATCCAACAAAAACACCCTAGGAAATTTATAAGTCCCTAAAGGTTTGAAATCTTGCAAAAACACCTCAAACACCACCACCGACATCCACAACCCAGGGCAAATAGGGTCTGTTACTGGCGATAACAACACTTCCCATCACCACGAAAACACTCATCTCAGCCTCCTAACCAAAACTCATCTCACCCTTCCCTCGTTCGCCTCACCAATCACCAACAATAGCCTATTTATGCTATTTTCGGTCAATTCACTCACCGGAAATCACCTCCGTCACCACATTTCCACTCACCGACCCTTCTTCTTCAAAACCCCCAACATCCTAGCCTTCAATTGTTCGCCAATCTTTGTCCTAATTTCTAGTGTTTTTTATGAATAGTAAAATTGGTAACCAGAACTGGTAAAGGCCTTAGGTCCCGATTCAACCGACCAAGCCAGATTGGATTTTAAAACACTGCCTTAGTCCATTTTCCCTTTGCTTGGTGAGACCTGTAACAAGTGGGCTACGACAATGAAATGAAAGGAATCTTGCTCTTTTGGTTGTCATTCTGCTAAGGATGACTTCCTAGCTCATCGGGCAGCCAAAGTTTCTCCATCCTTTATCTAAGGGCTGGTGACACATGGAAACTTGTGAGAGAATGATGATTTCACTCATAGCGATAAACATATCATTTAAAAAAAATTATTAATAAGTATTACCTAATATAATATACTACTATTATGATTACACTGACATTTATATTGTCATTAACAAAGGCTTTTGCTCTCCTCCTACGCCAATTACTGGAACCGTGCGTTCGAGTTCTTCAACTAGGTCGAAACAAACCACCAATTTAATTACATCACAGATGAAATGTGAGGGGACAAACATGAATTTATATATAAATTACAGGAATGAAGGCACTCGGTGATGGATCAATGAAACAAAACCTAGATTAGAAGAAACTCAAAAGAAGCCGAATCCAGATCGTAAAAGATGCAAAACGAGAAGAAAACGAAGAAAGAGAAGAAAAAATTAGAGTTGCATTTACCTGAATATGAAGCCTTTAGGATGCCCAATATATATACGTTGAATACGAAAAGACGTCAATGCAATGCACCTATATGCTCCAATCTTTATATCTTTTTATTTAGACCTTTGGAATACCAATGCGGTAATTAATATCTATCCACATCATCACCAATAAAATTCAATTACGTGGCGACCACAAATCTAACGTGTCAAGATGGAACAATTCTACACCCTCAAAATGAGTACTATATGTCAATCAACCAAGGAGGTGGCTCAGCTTTATATAAATCAATAATACTATACTTACAAAGAAATCTTACAAAGATTTCCATAAAAAGTGAGGTAACAAAAAATGAATGGAAGAGTGAAGCAAAAAGTCAAACTCATTAAATTTACTCTTCCATTCAATTTTTGCTATGTCACTTTGTATGGAGATCTTTGTAAAATATCTTTGTAAGTGTAGTATTACTCTATGATGTAACACCCAAGGTGTATTCTAGAATTTTTTCTTAAATTACTCTGAAAAAGTACCACGTCATCAATGTAATGGTAGAGTGAAATCATATTATAGATGATTTTTATAATGCTTAGTAGATATATGCAAGGATGACGTATAACTCTAACGATAACTAAATGTGTTTTAGAAAGAGCTGTGTGGTATTCATTCTCGTTCAGCTCTTGGAATCACATCCAGCAGTGGTTGGAACAGCTCGAAAAATCCAACCACTTCACCTACTTTATTGCCCACAACCATTTCTCGTACCTCTATTGAAATAGAAGGGTATCATGTTCTTTCATCGATTGGTTGTACCTCTTCATTTGTAACTGTTTTTCCAATTTCGGTCTTGATTAGTTTACAAGATTTAATGGCTAATTCTCCTCTGGACCCTCGATTCGATTGTTTTCCAAGAATGTTGAGCCCCTTATGTAAGCCATGTATCTGGGAGGAACTTAAAAGAAGAGCTTTTCAGTTTTTTGCACCTTGTTTTGGTCTTGCAGCTATTTAAAATGACAAATAAAAAATTAATATGATTATTATTATGTATTATAATAATCATAATATTAAAATGGTACATAATAATATAATATATCATACACGTACATAAATAAGTCTCTGCATATCCTCTCTAATAATGTCATTAAGGACTAAGGAGAAGTCTCTTAGGTACATTAAGACATAATTCGACATCCCGAAATAAAGTCGGCGACTCTAGTGCTCTCCCTTTCAAGTATTTTATGAAAAAAAAATGTTATATTACAAAAGCATCTTATGCAAAAGTATAGGAATCTTAATAGATTAAAAGAAATGATGTTGAGGTAAGCTATTGTGAAAGCTTATTTTTGTTAAGACACTAATTGGCCTACTTGTTATAATTTATGCAATACTCTCTCTCTAGCTAGTATACTCGGCAAATAACAGTAAAACTCATAAAATATATATAAGAAAATATACATGTAGATGAGTACAAAATAATGGGCCCATAACTAATTTTTCTTTAAATACAAATCTTTATAAAATATAATAAAGTCACAAAACATCAACTCAATAGTGTTGCCCAACCCTTCCGCTGCGTGATGTTCCAAGCAACTGTATCTCACCTATTACCTGCAAAAACATTGAAAACAACGAGGTGAACACTAATTGCTCAGTAAGTAAACCCGCTATGCTACTCTTCTCTCTCCGTTGCTTAAATTCTGAATTTCTTTCCTTACATCACACCTCTCTATTCTTCTCTGTTCTTTCTCTGTTCTTTCTCTATTCTTCCTTTATTTCTAATTTCTCACTACCCATGATAATAGGCATGGTATCATGCATAGGTATGATGCAAATGCACAAATGCATAGAATGTGCATTTTCTTTTCTGTTTTCTGTTTCTTTTCTCTGTATTTCTTTCTTTCTTTCTTTCTTTTCTAGTCTTTCTTTCTTTCTTTTTCTATTGTTTCTTTCTTTTTTCTGTTGTTTCTTTCTTTCTATTGTTTCTTTCTTTTTTCTGTTCTTTCTTTCCTATTCTTTTCTTTTCTTTTTTATTCTTTTCCGATCGAACTTGGTTGAGGCATGGATTCGGAACCCTGGCCGTGTGAGTGAGTACAGTCCTCATCTACATGCACTCTTATGGACTGTACAAATTCTTCTTCTTCTTAGGCCGCTCACTAAAGGCGGCGTGCATGTAGGAATATTCTTCTGGGTAGAGTCCTCATCCACATGTAGTCTTACGGACTATACAAATTCTTCTTCTTCTTAGGCCGCTCACTAAAGGAGGCGTACATGTGGGAATATTCTTCTTCTTGTCACTCACGGGTTCCCCATCGCAACAACCTTCTTTTCTTTTATCTTTCTTATGGAAATTAGTATTCAATTTCTTTTCTTTAATAATTCTCATTTCTTTCTATTTGTTCTTTAACTTTAATGTTCATTATTGCTCTTTAATGCTCTTATGAGTATGTATGCTTGTATATGAGCTCATGCTTATTATTCTTTCTAAATTCACATGTTTGGATGCAATAATGCAATATGGAATGTGAACATGTCATTCTCTACCATCTACTAGCTCATCTCAAAATAACAGATAACCATACTCATACATATACTTCTTTTTGACATTTCATCAAACAACTTATGTGCACATCTAAGCTCTAAATTGGCTACACTTCTTTTTTAAGCCACCAAAATTTGGAACAAAATCTGCCAAGATTAATACCAAACCTGTCCAAATTGCACACTCCATAATCTCTACTCCAATTCTTCCATAATTCATCCAAACTCTCATCAAACATCAAGTACACAAACACTACTTCTCATGGATAAATTCTAACCATCATTAATATCCATTTCGTCAACAATTCTTCATGTATAAGCATATACATGCATAAAAGAAATTCTCTACAATTCATCCAAACTCTCTTTCTCTTTGTTCTTTAATGTTCTCATATATGTGTATGTGCATGGAAATATGCTCATTCTTTGCTATTCTTTCTAAATGCAAATGAAAAAATGTGAGAATGCATTATGGCATATAAAGATATCATTATGGAACTAGTATTCTCTACCAACAACATTCCCATACTTAAAATCAATCATAGATTATTAGACTAAAAATAACTAATAAATTGGAGGTACTTTTGAGGTAGTCATTCTGCGCAAGTCATATTCAAGAAGGCATATCTCGAGCTATACACATCAGATTGCTATGATCTTGTCTCATTTTAAAGCTTAGAGAAAGGGCTACAACTTTTATGTTTAGCTCTCAACCCAGTTCGATGGGTAAGATGCTTAAAAATCACTCATAAGGTCACGGATTTGACATGGCAACCATGGTAACTTGTTTTCTCTTAGGATTTTTATCAAACAATTCATATGCACATGCTACTACCATGTTGGCTACACTTCCACAACTCTCTAATTCAACTAAATTGTGAGCCAAAAACTCACTAAATTGAGTATCAAACCTGGCTGAATTTATCACTTCTCTACACTCCAAAAATCTCAACACAAAATCGTCCACAACTTCACCAAATCATCACATAACCATACACTACTTCTCATGTCTAGAATTTATACATCAATAAACATCACACCACACATAATTCTCTCATACCATCACATACAAACATGCAAAAAAATTCATTCAACAAAGTCTTGCTCAAATTAAGGTTCAAATTAGGTTTACTTACCTTGAATTTGAGCAACTCCACATTATACCCTCTCTTTGGTAGAATTCCCTCCTTCTCAAACCCTGAGCATATACAACCATATAATTCAAAACTTTAAAATTTAATCTCACTTTCTGGTGCAAGAATCTTACCTTTGGATGCTAGGATTAAAATCTATCAAAAGTTAGCCAAAATCCTATGAATTTCTTTGGAAATTTAATGAAGAATTTGAGAAATTTTGGTAGAGAATGCTTGAATGGAGGCAAAGTGGCTAGAGTTTTCTTCTTTTCAACTCTTAATATCATAAAATAATATATATATAGTTTCTCATTTTACCCTTGCACTTTCTAAAATTCCATCTATGTACCTTAGTCAATTACAAGAATGCCCTCATTTTTGTTATCTTCCCATGTTATTCTATTTCTTTTCATCCCCACTTTTTCAACTAATTATAAGTGAAAAGACCATTTTACCCCTAATGAAGGTTTAAGGAATTTTCTTCACACTTGTTCAAGATAACTTTAATAAAATTCAACTAGGTATTAGGGCATAAATAAAGCCCTACCTTGATGTGGGCATTACAATTTAGTGGTCTATTTAGTGATAATTCAGGAAGGATAAAGTGAAGAAAGTAAAATAAAAATGATGAAAGTGAGAGAAGTGAGAGTTGTGAGAGATATATTATGCTTTCTAAAATCTTGATGAGTACCCCGTACCCCCCCCCCCCCCCCTTTTTCCTTTAACCGGGTTACCTCCACCACTACGTAAATGGTGGAGGTTCACCTTGGACATCCACCATTACAAATAACTATATTTAACCTTACTCAAGAAAAACCTAGTGGGAAAAAACCTAAGTAAAGAAATACAACTCTACAATGAAGTTGGACGTGTTTCATACTGCTTCATTAAAAACTTTGTCACAAAAACCTAATCAAGGAAAAAAGAGTACAGTGCACATATGTCGAGTACAATAAACTTTTCTAAAAACTCCCCCTAATCGATGCTCCTCTTGATCAATGTTCCCCCTCATAATGGTAGAATTAATTTAGTAACTTATTGAGCCACTGCATACCGATGTTATACACTAACTTTTCAAATGTTAATGTCGATAAGGCCTTAGTGAATAAATCTGCAAGATTGTCACTGGAGCGTATTTGTTTGACATCAATCTCTTGATTTTGTTAGAGTTCGTGTGTGTAAAAGAACTTCAGTGAAATATGCTTGGTTCTGTCTCCTTTGATATATCCTCCCCTGACTTGAGCAATACATGATGCATTGTCTTCATTTATAATTGTGGAAGTATCTAAGGTACATGGCAATTTGCATGTACTTTCAATATGATGGATGACAGATCTTACATACGCATTCTCGGCTGGCTTCATGAAGTGCAAGAATCTCAGAGTGGTTGGAGGAAGTGGCAACCAATGTTTGTTTTGTAGAGCGCCATGATATTGTAGTGCCATTATAAGTGAAAACATATCCCGTCTGCGAGCGGGCTTTGTGAGGATCAGAAAGGTACCTAGCATCTGTATAGCCAACTAATTTAGGATCACTATCAAACTTTCTTGGATAAAATAATCCCAAGTCTTTTGTTCCACTGAGGTAACGAAAGACATGTTTGATCCGATTCCAATGTCGGCGAGTAGGTGTAGAGCTAAATCTTACCAACAAATTCATTGCAAATGCTATGTCTAGTCTCGTACATTGTGCTAAATATAATAATGCACCTATTGCATTGAGATATGGTACTTCAGGAACAAGTATCTTTTCGTCATCTTCTTTAGGATGAAATGGATCCCTTTTAGGATCAAGAGACCGAACTACCATTGGGGTACTCAATGGGTGAAATTTATTCATATAAAATCACTTAAGGATCTTTTCAATATAATTTGATTGATGGAGCAAAATTCCATTTGAACAATGCTTGATTTACAGGCCGAGGCAATACTTTGTTTTCCCCAGATCCTTCATTTCGAATTCTCTTTTAAGTACTCAACAGCTTTTGTGACCTCTTCAAGAGTCCCTATTAAGTTCATGTCATCGAAATAGATCGCCACAATTACAAATCTTGATTCTGACCTTTTTATAAAGACACACGGGCATATAGGATCATTAAGGTATCCTTCCTTCATCAGATATTCACTGAGATGATTATACCACATTCGTCCTTATTGTTTCAACCCATATAACGATATTTGCAATTTTATTGAATACATGTTCCTTTTATTTGCTTCTAGCACTTTGAATCCTTCAGTGATTTTCATATAGATATCAGTATCTAGTGTACCATACAAATATGCAGTGACAACGTCCATGAGACGCATATCAAGTCCTTTTGAGACTGATAAACTAATCAAGTATCAAAACGCAATTGCATCCATTACTGGTGAATACGTCTTATCAAAGTCAATTCTGGGTCTCTGCAGGAAACCTTGAGCCACTAGTCTAGCCTCATACCTAGCAATCTCATTTTTCTCATTTTGTTTCCTTGTAAATATCCACTTGTATCCTATGGGTTTCATGTGTTCAAGCATTTGGACTATAGGTCCAAATACATTACGTTTTGCTAGTGAGGTTAATTCTGCTTGAATTGTCTCTTCCCATTTTGGCCAATCATGTCTCTTTCGACATTCATCAATAGAACGTGGCTCAAACTCATCATTCATAATTTCAGTAGTTACTATGTATGAAAATATGTTATCAAAAATAGTTGTCTCACAATTCCACATTTCTCTAGAGTGAGCATAGTTTATAGAAATTTATTTATTTCTATGTTCTTGTATTCCTTCAGGGATTTCTTCCTCTTCTGAGGCTTCTATCCTTTCAGGGACTATTAACTCTTTTGGAGTTAGTTTAGAAGATGTGGAAGATAGTTTAGAAGATGTGGAATTGTCAATTATTCCAATATTGTTAATATTGACACTTATTTGATTATATGCCTTTCATTTCCTAGGATCAGTATCATTGGCTCCAATAGGCCTACCACGCTTTTGGCGTGTAACAGATGAATTGATCACTACCCATATGGATTGTTCATTGGTAACATCAATCCTTGTTAGTGTATTGACAACAGGAATATATGATCTCGTTATTTTCGCTGCATCTGTAAATGCATCAGGCATTTGGTTGGCAATATTTTGCAAATGTGTTATTCTTTCCACTTCAATTTCAGATTGAGATGTGCAAGGATCTAAATGAGACATAGAATTCACTTTTCAGGAAAGCTCAGGCCTTACTTCAGGAGGCTTTACCTTTTTCCCTAAAGATGGGAATGTTATCTCATCAAAATGGCAATCCAAACGTGTGGTAAACAGATCATCCGTCAGGGGCTTAAGATATTTGATGATAAATGGTGAGTTATAGCCAACATATATTCCCAAACAACGTTGGGGTCCCATTTTGGTGCGTTGAGGGGGTGCAATTGGAACTTGGACAGCACAACCAAAAGTTCTTAAATATGATGTATTAGGCTAATGTCCAAATACAAGCTGTATTGGAGAGTATTGATGATATGCAGTGGGTCTTAGGTGAATTAACACCTCAGCATGTAAAACAGTATGAGCCCAGGCAGAAGTCGGTAATTGCGTACATAATAGCAAAGTTCTTGCAATTAATTGGATATGCTTTATAAATAACTCCGCCATACCATTCTGGGTATGTACATGTGGTATTGGGTGCTCAATATCAATTCCCATTGTTGTATAATAGTCATCAAATGTCTTTGAGGTAAACTCAATAGCATTATCTAGACGGATTGCTTTAATTGGGTAATCTGGAGTGCGCCCGTAATTTGATAATTTGTGCTAACAATCTAGCAAAGGCAACATTACAGGTTGATAGTAGACAAACATATGACCATCGTGTCGATACATCAATCAGTACCATAAAGCAGTAGAAAGGTCCACTTGGTGGATGAATAGGTCCACATATGTCCCCATGAATTCTTTGTAAAAATTATGGGGATTCTAGACCAACTTTAGTGATGGATGGCTTAAGTGCCAATTTGCCTTGTGAGCAAGCAATAGATCCAACTTTGAAGTTAGAGATTTTGTTAACAAGTCGGGGTTCGCTTGCCGCTTTCTATCTGTCTTGTGTCATTCCAGCTTTCGCTCAAGCCATTCTTTGGACTTACTAAATAGGGGCTCCCCGACGATCCCGAACCTTCCAAAAGTGATGGGTATGTGTTGTTTCTTGGCACTCTCTTTCTTTGTTATGCCAACAAGCACTCTTATTAGGTGATAGAATCTTTAGGTTCTTTAATGGGTGCCCATGTGAGTTTTCTATGATCCTATACATCATAGTAGATCCTGAAGGACCAAGACGGTCGTGACAAATCTTAAAAGATTCAGGATCAATGAACTTCTGGTTCATAATTGCATAGAATTCAACATTCTTTAGGAATGTGTGATATAACCCTGATGAGAAAGTAGGGAGTTTCTCCAGTACATACTTCTAGCATGAAATATTAGCAGTGATGCATAGAAACTCTCCATCCTTTTCACTTAAAGTTTCAATATGGTATCCATTACATCGCGTATCTTTGAAACTAAGCAAATTTCTTCTGGATTTGCTAGAATATAAAGCACCATGGATACGTAATTCAATTCCGTGGGGTAACACAAGTGTTGCTCTTCTGAAGCCCTCAATTATGTTTGTAGATCCTAATATGGTATTTATTTTAGCCTCAGTAAAGGTCAAACCTGAGAAGTATTTTCTATCCCGAAGGATGGTGTGCGTTGTTGTACTGTCTACTATACAAATGTCTCCACCATTATTGGATATCGATGTCTCAATTTTGAAGTACATCCTTAAAAAAAAAAATACATTAGTAAGGATGTTACAAAACTTCATCTTTATGATATGGGAATTCAGGTCCAATTTTTGTCTCTGTTTTACAAACTTCATGTTTGTAATTAGTATTTAGAACTTCAAGTTCATTTATCAAATATAATATGGAAAATATAATAAAAGTAGATCCAACCATAAAGGTTGTATTCAACAAGAATAAATAGATCCGTCCATGAAGGCAGTATTCAATAATAATAAATAGATCCAACCATAGTGGCGAAATTGAACAATAATAAATAAATCTAACCATAGAGGCAGAATTTAACAATAATAAGTAGATCCAACCATAGAGGCGAAATTTAACAATAGTAAATAGATCTGACCGCAGAGGCGGAATTTAACAATAGTAAATAAATCCGGCCATGAAGGCAGAATTTAACGGTAATAAATAAATCCAACCATGAAGGTGGAATTTAACAGTAATAAATAAATCTATCCATGGAGGTGGAATTTAACATTATAAATAAATCTGACCATAAAGGCAGAAACAGGTGAAAATATGTACTTTCAATAGGTGTGCACCGTTACACTTGTTAAGCTCTTCGTGCTGATAACGTGTTATAATTTGGTAGTGCTATTCAGTAATAATTCAGGAAGGATAAAGTGGAGAAAGTAAAATAAAAGGGATGAAAGTGAGAGATATAGTATGCTTTCTAAAATCTTGGATGAGTGAAGAATAAAGGGGGGGTGGGGGGTGTGGAGGTTACCTCCACCGCTAGGTAATTGGTCGAGGTTCACCTTTTATAATACTAATAGAATAATCAACTAAACAGAAGAAGTTTTTAAGCCGGGAAATGATCTTTTCAGCCCCCATCTTCTATCTCAGATATGGGTATAATAGCATTAAAAAAATTATTAACAATGGTTCTTATCTCTAGTTTGATTTAAATTCTAGTAATTTTCTGATTATATAATCAACTTTTTATTTAAAAAATATAATTGTAATAGTTTTCTAAAATATAAAACTTAAAAAAATAATAATGGAATAAACAACTCTCGAAAAGAAGATCAAACAATTGATAAGCAAACCATCCGCGACGTTAAATCAGAGACTATTGTAAAAGTAATTTTACAGTTAGCTAGTTAATCATCCCAGCTTAACAACTTCCTATAGAATATGGTAAATATATTATCTAAACACTGGTTGTCATATTGAACATAAAATCTTTTTTTAACAAAGACTTCTTTCTGTAATGTTATTTTAAGTTCTACATTAAACTTTGCCTTTATTTTATATTTTTCTTTTAGTCAGGGTGTTGTGTACTGTATGCAATATTGAATGAGTGCTTCATATGTATTTTCTATTGGAAATTTCTTGGAAAAGCTATTGCATCTTTTTTATGATTCTTTGTTGAAGATTATTGATACCCATTTTTGTCAAGGCAACCCACAAAGGCCTCAAACAATCTCAAAGCATCTCACAATCCAAAAAGGTATGTTGGGTCTCATGCCGAAGTACGTAATTTTAACCCTCTTCGGGAGACCGACAGACCCAAGCTATCAAATATCATTTAAAAAATTAAATATAACATCTTTTGTATCAAATTTTCACAATATTCAAAAGCATCCACGAAATCATATATATATATGGGGGGGGGGGGGGGGGGGGGGGGGGGGGGGGGGGGGGGGGGGGGGGGGGGTGTGCATCTTTGTCCTGGGCTCGTCCTGTCCCCGAATTCGGGGATTGTTTTTGGGCTTGTGCCTGGCCCGATCCCCCAATCAATTCGGGGAATCTCTGCCACGTTCGGGGCGGAGAACATGCACATCTCTTACCATAAAGTCGTGCTCCAACCCTTTATGTTGATAATTCTGCCCTAGCCAAACACTCTTGATAAATCATTTCTCGCTCTCGACCTTAAATATTTTTTACAATCGTTTTGACTTGAGCGTCAGAGTGCCTACGACAGACACCACATCGGTGTCCCTTGAGCCTTCGCATTCACTTTTTTTGTCCCTACAAGTCTAAGAGATTGTCAATAGCCTCGTTCTCACAAGATCAACCTCATTCGACTCAATTGTAGATTTTACCGTCTACAATTTTTGAATATTTTTTTCCTGCTGATTTAAAGTATAAATTCACTATAATTATTTTTATCTTATGATTTTAAAAGAATTGTTACTTTATTTTAGAAAACCCATTTTTATTTAATTCTATTTTATAAAAGATGAATTATCTTATGAAAACCCTAATTTTATCCTATAATCTACTTTATTTTTATATTTATATAAGAATGAGATATTATTTAGCTAATTTTCCAGCAGTTATCTTCTACAAAACAAGTGTTAAAAAATCCTTTTACTAATAGTATCTATATCTATTACTTTACTCTATTTTGTATAATTAAAATTCTTTATCTCATAGAATAATTATCCTACTTGTCTTGTTTTTCTTTAAAACCTCTTTTTATTACTTTCCTAACGAACTTAGTCTTTGTTAAGAGTCATAATCCCTTATATTTGGATTTATTAAAAGAGTTTTATTCTTTGATTATCATTAGACTTAGGATTACATTAAACTCATGCATTATCTTACGATTGGATTATTCTCGATCCAAGTTTCCAAAAAATAAAATGTCTCCTATAACTGATTATATCCCTTTTTCGATATAGTTTAAAATTAAATCAAAAGTCTAGAGATATTAATAGAAATTATGCATTTAAATAACCTTATGAGAGCAATTAGAGATGTCATTTATTTTGTATTGCTTTAATTGTCGTGGTCATTGGTTTGTTCCTGGAAGTTTCAAGGAAGGTCGTAAGTAGAAATCAGAATACTAGTCTGCCGTGTCATGGGGTTGGACATATATCTATATCTATTTGATACCAATTGATGTAGAAAAAATTTGTATTCTTCCTAATTAACCTACTAATTAAAGAGTAAAGGACTTTTTTCCACCCAAATATGGACTTAATGACACTTTCTTACCCACGAACTTTCAAAATATCACTTTACTACTCAAATTTATATTCAGTTTTTTATTCTAGCATTGTTGCGACCCCACACCACCATCATTCTCTTCCCCGATCATCACTCATTAAAACCCCTCAAACCTTACTCCTGCCGACCCTACTAATCATCGACAATTGAGTCATTTTTTAAAAGTCTGTGAATGGAAAAATGTCATTAAACTATTATTTGGGTGGAAAAAGTCGTTAACTCACTAATTAAATTTATTTAAATGTTAGAAAAACTTTTTTTTTTTTTTTTTGATCAGTAATGTTAGAAAAACTTAGGTACTGATTACACAATATAGAAATTTAGGATGGGTTACCTTATTTATTTTATGAGTCTATAAAAACTTGGGTATAGTACAGGTATGTTAGAGCTTGTTCATTGGGTAAAAAGATTTTATTTAAAGTTATAAACACTTTAAAAACAAAATTTGGTTATTTGGTCGTGTTTCGAAAACACTTATAAGATTTAAATTTGAATAGCATTATACTTACAAAAACTCTATACAAAGTCTTGCATACAAAGTGTTCTGTCAAAATATAACTAGATAAATTAATATATAAAATGAAGTTAATAAATGTACATTAAATGATAGTAAAAGATCTTGCATTAGGCAATGCAAGAATACTGCTGCGTCACTTTATATGAATGGCTTTGTATAGAGTCTTTGTAAATATAGTATTACACTTAAGGTGCGTTTAGTTCATAAAATATTTTATTATAGGGGGATGTTACATTAATGAAAAAATAGGTCACCTTAAAGATTACTTGAAATATTTAGGAAAATGTGTTTGGTTGATTGGAATAAATTAGTGAGTATGTTATATTTATATGTTTGGTAGCGAGGAATTGGATAAATGGGTGGATATGTTATATAAATTAATAAATTGCCCTCCTTTTTAAATATTAATATAATATTTTTTAGTATTATTTTTTGAATCATTTCTTTTAACCCTTTACATTTGAAATTTTGCTAAAACACACCAGCCATATAAAACTTTAATTTGTAGCAAAATCACTCCCACCCACCCCAAGCCACTGCTGACAGCTAGCCACCACCATCAACCGCCCTAGGCATTTGACAAAATGGCGCACGACCGGCCATATATGGTTGGTCGTGCGCCAGCAAAGCCATTACTAGCCATGGATCTGTAATCCATGGCCATTTCATGGTTAGATATATGGTTGTGTCACAGCCAAAGATGTGGTCGTGAAACGGCCACAGATCTGGCCATGAAAAGCCCAGAACTTTAGTCATGAAACGACCTTATCGAGGCACGATCGGCCAAATCCCGCCGGTTGTGCACCATTACGGCGACTGCCGCTAGCGGCCGACAGTGGTCTTGGGTGGTTGGGGGTATTTTGTTAACTTTTAAACTTTTTTGTGGCTAGAGTGTTTTAGCTAAATTCTCAAATGTAGGGGGGCTAGGCTAATGGTTATTTAGTAGACATTTCGGGGCAATTATGTCTAAAATAGTATTTAATTAAGAGAAAAATAGGTATAAAGATTAGATTACCTCAATAATCTTTTAATAACACCTCTTGGGGAGGGTATCTGATTACCCCCTATATTATCAACAGTAAACACTATTTGTAATAAAAGATACCCGTAATATTTTATTACTTGCAAACCAAACAACGGAATCTTGCAAAATAAATGAAGATTACCCCTGTTATCTTATATGACCCCGAACCAAACGGACCCTTACGGTTTATGGGTTTGAATTTCTTCCATAAACTCTTTTCGACCGTATTTTAAGTGTTGAAGTTTAAAAAATAGTCTTATTATGTTGGAATCCCACACTGACTAGGCACGCTCAAGTCTGCTGATTTATAAGAGGGGGTAATCCTCCTATTCAACAAGACTTTATTGGATGAGGAGTCAGACCCACCTCAAATTCTATCATGGTGTCAGAGTCAGGTTCAGTTGAGCTGAGTGCTTGACCAACGGGTGAGGAGTTAGAGCCAACAACTACCTCCATCAACAAGCATGACCCAACATATAGGCTTGACCGTGAGGGGAAGTGTTGGAATCCCACACCAACTAGGCACGCTTATGACTACTGGTTTATAAGAGGGGGTAATCCTTCCATTTAACAAGACCTTATCGGGTGAGGAGTCAGACCCATCTCAAATTCTATCATATTATATTTTATAACTTTGACTTGATAAATTATCATATATTAAAATTCATTTTGATAAATTAATACTATATATATATTTTTTTTTTCTATCCAAATAACTAACAACTTTTTCATAAAAGCTATATATTTTTATAAATTTTTTTTCCTATAAACTCATTTTATAAGCACTCTCGAATAAGTCATACTAAATGGAACCTTGGTCCCGTTATTTCCTGCTCAGCTTCAGCTAGGCATTTACGCGGTAGTTTCGTAAGTTGTAATTATCTATCTATATATATATTTGCTTGAGGCTTTGTTCGACCACTTACTTATGCTTTTAATTAAGCAACTTACATATATGGATCGATTGATAGCATCGACACATCTCCAGTATGAGATTTGAACGATGCCAAAAGCAAATTAGATTTTTCCTCACCACTTCCTTCTTTTTCTCAATATCAGGTATGTTCTTCCCACTACTTGTATTATATATCTATATATATGGATCAAGAATAAAGATCGAATAAAGTAAAAGCACTATCATTCATATATATAGATATGTTCACACTGAGCAGGCATAGCAAATTTCAACTTTTCAACGATTCTTCCACTGCAATTGTAAAGGTAAATTGTAAATTATGTTATTTTAAATTAATATTCTTGGTATATATAGAAGTTTGAACAAGAATGGAGAAAATGATTCACACTTTTCTATTAAAAGAGGACGTATAAATACAGATTTAAGAAACTTAAATTGCTCCTAAACTTATGATAACGTATAACAACATATGTGTAAATGTAGGAAAGTATGAGCTGTACAGATTTCCTAAACTAGCTGATAAAAAACAATTAAAGGTGTCAGATGCAGTTACGAATTCTGATGCTGATTTTCTGCATGAATAATAGCTGTCCTTATAGTATATGGTCTGATCCATTAGTTGTAGATTAGAAAAATCTTTAGTTCATACTCATAATATGTACATGTATTTTAACAATGTTAAACTAAATTTGACTTCTTGTTTTGATCACTTATAATCTAATGGGAGAGAAAGGCTTTATTCACCCTAAAGTTTTGGTCAACAATGGTCCAGGTTCTATATTTTAAAATACTAGGATTTATACCCCTTAAATTTAAACATTCACATAATCAATTAATTGGCCGACTAAAATACTCTTTATTTTGATATAGTCCTAATTTCAAAGGCCTAGATTTTGCCGTCAAGTGTGTTTTTTCTTTAACGTTCATTACAATTAGGGGTATAGTTGTTTCATTAATTTCCACTTTAATAGGGACATGACATGACTTTTAAGCTTTTAACTTTCCTATCGTGTCATGGGATAGGATTGGCATATTCATATGAATGGCAGAAAATGATTTTTTTATATTTCTTATTAGAAGTTTATATTCACTTGGCAATAACAAAAGATAGTTAAAGGGAAAGGCTATTAGAAATCATGGTAAGGAAAGGATAATCACTTCCTTGTTTTGTATAAATATAAAATATGAGATTCTTCCTTAAAATGAATTATTCTCTATTAATATCTTGAATATTCCCATATATAATATTACAAATTTCAGAGTCATACAATGGCACTGGAATGCTACGTGGCGCTCTACCGACGCGACTTTTAGGTAATAACATTCAGTACCTATGGTTTAAAATAATTCCAGGTTCCTACTCATAAGCTAGTATAAGAAAATAACAATCGGACCCTAATAATTCTTATTAAAAGAGCGCCTGAAGAAATTTTGAATAGTGGGGGCCTGTGGTTTGGATGCTTTTAAGCAAAATGCAATTGACTTGACAAAGAAGAAGAAAAGTTTTAGAAGTCTGATATCATCTTCCAACATAATGTTTTTATTTTGTAAGACTATTACTATCAGATTACATTAAAAATAAATAAATAATAACAATTAATTGGGTTTTACCGCTTATATCTTAACTCTAATTTGATTTATATCTATTTTTCAGCTTATATTGGTTTACATAATTAACTAGACAATAAGAAAATTGCATCGTCATTATGACTTGAATTATTATGGATAGATTAGTAAATTATATATATTAAAAAAAATTAATTTAAGGTGTTAAAATAAAAGATATGAGGGTTAATTTGGTAAATATTTATTAGCTCCTAATAATGTAAGTTTATAATAAAGTTTTGGTAATTGCAGGGAAATTTTGTTATTTCATAAATTTTGAAGGGTTGATTTGTTATCTAATCATATCTCAGGGGTGTTTAATTTTACCTCAAACTTTTTGCGTCTTTCTCGTTAGTTTCCCTGAGCTTGGATTATATATATATAAAGCTTTTCTAAGCATATCCAATTATACAGTTTTCAAGAAGGCAGCCGATCCGATTTATGCAACCATAGATTAAGAGTTTTCCCAGTTTCAGTTTCCTCTACTGTCTTCAAAAGGTTAGTGCTTTTGTTTTGTTTGGGGGTAAGTTTCTGATAAAAGAAAATAATTAATATGAAGAAAACTAAAACTGAGCTCTTCTTTATCATCATGCTGCCGCGCTCTTAAAGTTATTTGTTTTCTTTTTTTCTTTTTTTCTTTTTGTATGTATTTAATCTAACCATTAACTTCATCTTTACTTCTAGCTTATAATTTGGAATAGTAATAAACATTCCATCTTTGAATTTTCAATCTTCGTGAATGGTATAGGCTTGGTTTTACCTTTAGAAAAGACAAAAAGAAAAAAAGAAAAAAGAAGGAGCTGCTTAATTACATGCCTGGCGAATTTAAAAATTTTCAAATAAATAAATATAAGATAAAAAAATGATTAAAAATATCAAAGGTTGGTTCAAGCGATAATAATATATATTAACATAAAAATTCGTTTATATAAATTGATATGACATCATCTTAAGCATCATATTCCACCAACTACAAATCAACCATGTAATTTATATTTATATGTTTATTTCATTTAGAATTTATTTATCCACTTGTTTTACTTTGATAATTTAAATTGATCAGTGTGTTATTCAGATACATTAATTATTTTTAATTTTATCCAACGGCACAAAAGTCTAAATTCGAATAAAAAAAAAAAAGCACGAATATTATTTTGACTTATATGTAGAATATATTTTACCCATATCAAGCATATAATCAAAAAAGTTGTATAAGATCACACAAATCAAAGGAGGATCATGAATAGAAGGAAGAGAGTGAAAAGTGATATACTATGTAATATTTATTATAATCTCTCTTAAAAACATCTGGAGGTGGGTTTGATAATTGATTATCCATATATGCTTCCTGTCTCTCTTTCAACCTGTTAATAATCAATGTTTTCAACTTGCCCATCGTTTTTAAATTAACGTCCATGGAACGCAGAATATTTTGTCCAATGGGCTTTTAAATTTATATATATTCTTAAGATTTCAGGACTCAATCACCATTTAAACATTATAATTTTGAGACTCATAAAATTGCATCCTCTCAGGAACGAGGTCATAATTGAGAGACAGAGACCCTTTGTTAGGTATGAGCATTTTACTCAAATTAAATTCATTAGGATGTGCTTAGTTAGCATTTTACTAGGCCCAAAAAACCAAAAAAAAAATATATATATATATATACAGAATAGCGTCTTTCTCTTTTAACTTAACCTCGTATAACTGTGGCTATATTTTCTATTTTTTTCTTTTTTACAGTAAAATTGGTCATAACCTCAATTAACTTATGAAAATTTTGTATTTATGTTATTTTTAATTTGGATTTGATCTTTGCGGTTATCTTAAATTTAATTTGTAATTATTTGATGGCTTGAATGTTGTTGGTTTTTTTTTAGATGAAGTGTTTTTAATTAGGTCGGAGTTGGGTTTAATATTTGACAAATAAGAAACTAATAAGTTTCTCTTATACAGTATTAGTTAAATATGCTAGAAAGAGAACAACTAAAAGTCTACAATTAGCTTTAGGAACTAGCTTAAGTTTGGTGAATTTAAATTCAAATTTGCTACAAATAATACAAAAATTAAATGGTCGATATTTTTCAGCGATTTTTTTTTTCAGAAAATGATATTAAATGGTCGATGCATTCTTAGAGTTTTAAATACAAAAATTAATTTTTATTTTTCATTTTTTAATTTTTTTCAGATATATAATTCCTTATTATTTTAGCACTACTTTTGTCTTTCTATTCTCTTCATTTTAAAAAATTAATGATAAAATTTATTACATTACATAATAATTTCTTTTGTTATTACAATTTTTTTATTATCAGATTGATGATTTTTTTTTTTTTTTTTATATATATACTATAAAAAAGAATTTTAAGCCCTCTCGAGGTCTATATAAGTTAAACTCCTTTTCCTAAAAAAATTTTGATATTACTGTCCTTTTTTTTTTTTTTTTTGAAGGGCTTGACATCAAACAAAAAGAAAAGGAAAAAGAAAGAGAAAGAAAACCAGATAGTTATATATTTTTCTTTTAAAAAGGAAAACTTCAAACCAAAGCATAAGTAATGACCTGTCGATGATTTTTCCAGAATGGAGATAAAGTAGAGATGACATAAAAGATTGGAAGCGATACCTATTTTAGTCGGTTATAAAATTGACCACACTTACTCTAGCTTCGCTTAAGCATGTTCATATGTAGACTGTTAACATATATAACCGCCTTAGATTATTAGAATATATGAATTGATTGAATGGTATGTAGAACAAATCCTTGTCATGTTTGGTTGTAACACGTAGGAATGACTCATACAAACTTTACCATCATTTTGCCGACACTGGGCTTAACTTTACACATCATGTTATTCCAACCGCACACCAAATCACAATTACAAACTCATTCATCCAATTAATTGGCTACACATTTCTTCATCCACACTCTTCTCTTTTTTTCTTTCAAATCCCATCTCCCCATCTGTCAAAGGAAAAGGAAACTTCATGATTTAACATTAACGCGCTTACTCAACCATAAAGATTTAAAGGGAAGCATTCGTTGATAGCTATATATATATGTATATATCCTTATTCCAGGTGGCCTTATTGCTTATATTATTTAGGATTCGCTTGCATTCTTTTAACTTTATACCTTACGTGACACACTTGTGAAGTAATTTTTAATTTTGTTTGTATACATATGTAGATAAGTAACACCCATGCATGTTTTACATATAATTCTCTTCACGCTACAAGAAATATAGAGGAGAGATATTATAAGGTACAATACTTTTATCAGATTCAGAATTTAGAATAATTTCTTTTTCCGCAAAGCTTATATATATATATATATATAGGTGAAGGATATATGGGTAGCATGCATGTATTATTGATGTTATTAATGTTATCGATGTGTGATTTATATCATCGTCCTTCTTGGCTTCTTTGTCTGCTATTTGCTTACTGCTTTACAATTATGTCCGTCCCAATTTGTCTTGAAGATATCATTAGTTCTGCTTAGCTTCTGCATTCAATGTACAATAGGATTATTTATTTACAATTTCATTAATTAAATCAAAATTTCTGGGTAATGCAGCTAGCTAATTGAATCACAATTCGTCCACACATTGTTGTATCTACTCAAGATATTCTCCTCCGTTACGGTTACTTCTAAAACAACTGGTATGTTGATGTCATTCTATATTTTATTATTTACTTGCATAATTTCTTTGTCGCAATATTAATTATCTATAGGGTACGTAGCAAAGAGAAAAAGAACATTTCATTGTAATTAAATCCCAAACGGAATTTGTAAATAAATAAATTTGGGCCATCTGGTAGTGGTATATATGTCCGTATAAAGGAACCTTAATTCCTTAATATATTTCGAAAATTATTATTCTCTCCTGAAATTCATTAACTAGAAATCTTCCAAGTGTCATAAAATTTAGTGAAATTATATTAAATAGTCCCCATTTTACTCTTGAATTGAAAAATAGTCTCTTTCTAAAAGTCTTACACTCTATCCCCTAGGGTTGTGCAAAATCAGGTACCCGCTCCGATTTTGACCAAAAACCGGGTACCCCTAAAAAGGTACCTGCAAACCGAACCGGTTTTTAGAATACCCGATTTTGCGGGTACCCGAAAAGTCGGGTCACAAATCGGGTATCCGATTTGTGACCCTCAGGTATCTGATTTGTGACCCGAATTTGATTAAAATTACACAGTAGAATTATACCAGCTTTGAAATTCATGTGTGTCAATCTTATTCATTCTTAGTCACAATAGATCAGAATGCAACTTCTGATTATTACATTGTGGCCAGTGCTAGATTTGTGAATGAATTAGTGACACTTAAGATTTAGTGTAGTATCATTAGTTGCCCACAACCTCAACTTTTAATTTGCAAATCAAGCCAACGGCGCCAGCGACGGCAGTGCAGAAAGGTCATGGAGCTGGAGCAAAGTGAAGCCCAATAATTTGCAGTCTCAAGAAGAAAATTTCAGTGGATTAGTGGAGAATTTTTAGACTTTAGTGGAGAGTGGAGACTGTTGATGCAGATTGGAGAATTTGAGAGTTGAGAGAGATGAGTGCGACTATTGAGAGTGAGAGAGATGAGTGCGACTGTGCGGTGCAGATGCAGACTGGAGAATTTGAGAGTGAGAGAGATGAGTTTGAGTGCGGCTGTGTGTGGGACTTGAGTACTTGACGTAGTGACGGGCTAAACTTTTAGGGCATAGGGATTTGGGGCTTTTGCCTTTGAAAATTGAAAGTCTGCGTTTTTTTTATTTTTTAATAAAACTGGTTACCGGGTACCCGGTTATCTTAAAGTAAATAACTGATACCCGAACCGAAAATTCGGTTATCAAGTTATAATTATCCGAAATCGACCTGAATTTTCGGGTACCTGATTTTCCGGGTTCGATTTGGTTAACGGTTTTTTTTGCACAGCCCTCCCCCCCCGGCCTCTTTTTTTTTTTGACAAAGTTACCCTTATATGTATAAACTTAAACACAATATGTCCTTAATGAAAACAATTAGATTAATGCTTAGTTAAATTAAAATATACAATAAAATTTAAAAATTTGAGCAATTTGATGTATTTATTTTCCTTATTTAGGCTTCGTTGTGTTTTGTTGTAGCTTAAAAAATAACTGATTATTTCTTAAGCTGGCAACCCAAAAATGTTTCGTAAACATATTTGAAAAATGATTATACAAGAAGTGGATTATGAAGGTATCTATCTATTTCATCCATTGCCACCACTGGGTAGAAAATCGGGTGATCAACCCAATGGTTCCGACGGTGTTGTCGGCTGTGCTCCTTGAGGCTATGTTTGCCACTTCTAATTTTTTTTCTTTTAATTTTAACAATTTTCATTTAAAAATTAATTATCATTAATTTGAATTTTTTTAGACTTTTTAATAATTATTATATTATTCAAATCATTAACTATATATTTAATCCAATGTTATACCAAACATATGACAGTATTAAATTACATTTATTCTAAGCTAATACGAATTAGTCCAATGTGATGCACCAAAGCCTACCCTAAATTTGTCGGGACAAAAACTGTTGTCTCTATAATATGTCCTTAATGTAACTTATAATGCATTAATTTATGTTTTCTAGTGAAACAGTCTTAAACTTAACAGAATCTAGTGTAGAAAATACTAGAATGTCTGAAAAAAAGGTGTTTTTGGTGCGGAGTGGTGATGGCAGTGTTTTGCTGAGAAGATTCTTAGATTTCAAGTTTAGGATTTAAGATTTTATTGGATAAAATAAAAAACTTCATAAAGAATATTATTTCATTGTTTTAAAATAAATTTATTTTACTTAATTTAGCATTGAACAGTCGCATTTACTTTTTACCAGTTAGTTTGATATAATGTCAGTTGAGCTAGAGGACTATTTTCAAAATAAAAAATTAAGGGTAATGCTATGGGTACTAATGGATTCTACAAACTGGTGTACTAACTTAAAGCATAGTACGGGTACCATGTGTATAGTACGGGTACTATATGTGATTTTAACAAAGGTTAGTACATTGGTTAGTAAAATCACGCACAGTATTATTAAAAAATTAATGTGTTTTTAAAGTGGACTAAAATGTAATTAACCATTTATTTGCCTCCATCATCTCAACATGGGGTAGTTAACAATGCAATAATCAAAGAAAATTTACAGGGAGGCTATGCAGTTATAGTCTCTAGACTATAGGGGAGGTGAATGATAATTCTTAAACTATAAAGGTGTTCAAAAAATTATCGCTATAGTAAATTTTGCTCCATTATTTGATTTATTTTTATCAATATCATATCATTGTATAGAATCATATAAAATGAAGACTTTTACTATTATATAACATGTAATTAACATTGTCAGAATACCGTTATTATATAAATCAAAGAAAAACAAAACTTGAAGCTGAAACTTTAATTCACGTGAGAAGGGATAAACATTTTCAAATTACCAAAATACTTGTTTACGCGTACAACTTACACGACACCCAGACGGCACCGCGTGATCGAAATATAACCGCTTAATTAATTTACATTAACCAGTATGTATATTTTCTTTTACTAAAATGGGGACTTGCTTTTGAAAGCAAAATACTCTCAGTTGACGAGAAGAAGATCCGGCGACAGGTCAGGTATAATACGCAAAACGCGTTTTATTTTGTGTTGTAGTACACTATTTGCCGTACATAGAACATTATTTTAGTATTTTGCTTAGGTTTATTTGGGATTGTCAATTCTCTTCTACTGTTGAAAACAAGGAATCCGGCTTCCAACTACTAATTGGTTGTAATTATCTTATGTATATACACAATATTTGCTTCTGCAAACGACAGTTTCTTTTATTAAAAAAGATCTTATACTGAAAGTAAATCATAAAAAATGACCTAAAGTCTCTTTTTCTTTTAGAAACATATAGAAACGAGGGTTTGTTTTTGCTAAGACCTGTTTGTATGGGCAGTTTAGAGAAGGAATCAGAAGTAAGATTGAGGGTGCCATCTCTCCTGCGACAGTGTAAATGGACAATATAGGAAAAGAATCGCCGAATGACTTGGAGGCAGGGCCTAGTTTCTCTGATGACGACAAAAATCCTTTTAATATCACAAGAACTAAGGACGCTACCATCGAACGTCTCAGGCGTTGGAGAGTATGTTTATTCTTCTTCTCCTTTCACCTTTTAATCGATGTTACTAATCGAGCGTTTCTTTGATTGTAATGGAGTATGTTTTTTTGGAGAAGTCATTTAACCCTTTATATTCAGTTTAGTTCAAGTCCAACTTATTAATTTATAATTTTCTTGTCACTATATGACTTCAAAGCATGAATGTGCTGCATTTTATATTTGTTCTAGCATTCCTTTCTGGATGCCAAGTAAATGTTGGTCGTTGCTCGAAATTAATCCATTGATTACGTGTTATTTTCTTTTTATATATATGGCATTTTTAAAATTGTTTAAAGTATTTCTGAAATTTATTTCCGGAGGCATCTGGGTCTTTTAAATTTGATGCTTTACCTATAATGTCTATATGCTTCAGTTTCGTGTATATTTGAGGTCTTGGTTCTTGTGCAACTGCTTATTGATAGATTAGTTAGGTGTAACAGTCTCAAATTTAATCAAATCACTCGGTTTAGGCATTACATTTATCATACATACCACGTTACTATGTTGGCACAGTGTTTTGTGAATCCATGGTTTTGTTGTTTATTGAAGATGGATTTAAAAAAAAAAAAATTATTTTTAATGTCTGTACTTACTAAATTTGTTCTGTTGTAGCAAGCGGCCCTTGTGTTAAATGCCTCTCGTCGATTTCGGTACACATTGGATCTTAAGAAGGAAGAGGAGAAGAAAGAATCATTGAGGAAAATTAGAGCACATGTGGAAGCCATACGAGTATATAATCTATCATAGGAAATGTTTTTATGCATAATTCAAGTCAGATATATATGTATATGTAATTATGTATATAATTTCTGATCCTCGTGCTTTTCTGTTTTAGGCTGCATATCGGTTCAAAGGTGTTCTACAAGGCAATGGTACTGATCTTTTTGGTGCTTAAGATTACATTAAGCATTCATTAGCTATACATCAGAATCGTATGATTTGGTTTTAATAAGGCGATTTTCTGCTAATGTTTTCACCGGAGTAGTATTCTTCTTTGCCTATGCCAATATATATATATATATATATATATACACATATTTATCTTTGTGTTCTTCTTCTTCATTTGTTGCATTTTGTTAGAATAGGGGTTTGTCAGGTCATTTAAATTTCTCCATTTGGTTTTTCTTAGAAGAATTCCTCTCAATTGTATACTTTGACTGTAGCTTTTGAGGTTTTCATTTTGGTCAGTTTAGTTCTTACAGGTTATTCTCTCTCTCTTTTTTCTGTAAACCAAGCTGAGACTACCGTTGTCTCATTTATACTGTAAAGCCATTTTGACAGTTTTTTCTTTAGAAGTTCTTTAACATTTGTTCTTGCTTGGTTTCTTATGTATGATATTATTGTGAGTTTTCTTTAAAGTCAACTGTACTTTTTTTTTTTATGTTACTTTTCGTTTTTACTTTGTGTTTAATATGCATAGTATATGGAAACTGATCCTATATTGACAATAATTATCATTCACTTGGTGTTTTTAATATTCAGGTCAATCACAGCAATTTTCTTTAGTTCCTAGTGGTGATTTTCCAATTGGGCAAGAACAACTTACTTCATTGACAAGTGATCATAATATTTCTGCTCTACAGCAATGCGGGGGGGCAAGTCCACCTTCACTTGTGTTTTTATTTTACTGTTAAAAAAAATTTTAGGCTATTATATTTTATTCTTATTTTTGTTTCTGATGCTTCATTAGGTTAAAGGGCTATCTGATTTGTTAAAAACAAATTTAGAGAAGGGAATTAATGGTGATGATGCTGACTTGCTTAAACGAAAGAATGTATTTGGATCAAACACCTATCCCCAGAAAAAGGGAAGAAGTTTTTGGGTAAGTTTTATCATCAATTTGAATCTTTTGATTGTAATTTGCTTTTCATAGTTCTACTGAATTCCTTTGTGGTGCATTTTTCTTCTAAGAGATTATTTGCGATAACTTATTCAACTTATTTGTGCTCTTCATAGATGTTCCTTTGGGAAGCATGGCAAGATCTTACTTTGATCATATTGATGGTAGCTGCGGTGGCTTCTTTGGCGCTTGGTATAAAGACAGAGGTAAGCCAAGACTGGGCATATCCTGATTACACTATTGTTTTAGAGTCTACATTTTAGAGGAAGTCCTTGGGAGAGTTTAAAAATGAGTTCTAGGAATTTTAGAACTTTTCTTCCTGTTTCATTGCTGAGACAACTCAATACATCTACTGCTGTAATGAATAAGGAAAGAGAAAGAAGATCTCCTTGTCATAATCCTCTAGTTGCATAAGTAATATCAAAGCTCAAAATAAATAAATTAACCATTATAAAAAATAAATTGCACTTCTTCATCAATTTACTGTAAGCATCTTCGCTGCCATAAGTCAACTTGAAGCTGTTAATCTTCCTGAAGAAGGCCAAACTTTAGTACCAGTTTTCTTGCTACTGAATTGTTAATGGTATACTTCAAATAGGTACAATTACTGCCGTTTCTATAACTTAATAGCTGACAATGACTGGGAAGCACCAACAGATCAACAATCATTATAAGAGCTTTTAGTCCTCTGTCCTCGTCGTTTGTTGTTAATGGCTATTTGTGTAACACAATTTTGGGTTCTTGAGAATCTTAGGTTTAAACTCTTCATATGTTATATATGGTTTCATCCTTTTTACTTTTTGATTCCATAAATACTACAGGGTATTAAGGAAGGATGGTATGATGGAGGGAGCATTGCCTTTGCGGTTATTCTAGTTATTGTTGTGACAGGTACGAATTAAATGTGTATTGTTGCATTTTAGGGAATACAGTGTAGAACGACCCATTATGTTATTAGTCTATTGTTTATGGTACTTGGAGTAGGCAATAAGCCTGTAAGGTGTTAAGCTTGTGTAAGTGATTATGTTTTAAACATTTGCTAACACTTTTTATTTTGCACAAAATCTTGTGTTAAATGACCCTGGAATGAAATGCTTTGGTAGTGTTGATGATTATCATTGTAACCATCTAGTGATTTTAGAGTTATCTACTGATTGCAAAATTATTTGAACACATTTATTAAGGTTGTTTTAAGTTGGATAAGTTTATTTATATTTTGAAAGCAAAAACTCTCCCCTTGCTGACATAGATAATATCTACAGGGATTTTGTGATGCATTACTGCAAGAAAAGTGTATTATCCAAGTGCTGCTTCATAAAAATTGTATTCTCTGTATGAAACAGTGTGAGACTTTTAGGGTTAGTGATATTGATAATCAGTTAAAGTTTGTATATTTAATCCCTTTTGACTTTAGTAGATTAACTAATTTTACATGTGGTGGTCTGAAAATTTTCCAAATCTAATGTATTTGTGATTCGGAACAAGTAGGCAGGAAATAAGAAAGAAAGAATGAATGGGAAAGAGAGAGAAGAAAGGAAAGAACACTAGAGGAATTACAAAGGGGAAAAAACCTAAGGAATTAGATGGAGAAATTCGATTTCCACTAGTCAAATAGCTGTTATGATAAGGAATGAAACATATGAGCCAAGTTTTGAACAAGACAAAAAATATTGAGTAGAATCCGAATTCCTACTTTCATAAAAAATCTAATTATGGAAACTGAATCTAACTCAAATAAGTAAAAATCTAATCAGACGTCTAAATTCCTGAAATGAAATATTTCTTTAAATGTATAACATATAGCTCAAACAATAAAATTAGGTCCTTGATCTAGGTTGGTTGATTTGCAAAATTGCTCCAAATCGTGTCAGCAAAATGTTGTCAATAGACTAGAAAATACCAAACCTTTTATCGTTTGTGGACATAGCATATATATCAATGCAGATATCTACAAAGTGATCCACCAACTTAGTAGTAGTCAAATTAAGCTTTTAGTATCATCAGCTCAGCTTTGGAGTTGTCTCAAGGACAAGTGATTCTTCAAATATGGAAAATATGTTGACTAGGTAGTTTTGGGGTCAAGACATGCTAAATAATGAGATATCTAAAGGTTGCTGAGCTAAAGCCTTGTCATACAAATTTCTACTACCATATTCAGTATCTCATAAAGTATGGTATATCTTCTGCTGGATCTAATGTCTTTTATTATTATTATTATTGTAAATTCACTTGTATGATCTTGGGAAAAGTTAACTGGAATGAGATAGGTGAGGTTGGGGCATTGCAATTTTGGTGGGTATTTATATGATATTAAAAAAATTGGAGTACAGTTTTCTGATTTACTCCAAGGAACACAGAGTTCTTTACATTGTTTGAGAGGATTTGTTACTTCTGAATAAGTTGCATACTAGATATAAGCAAGTGCATATTTCCAGTCAAGTTTGTTGTCTATTTTGACACATAAGGGATAAATTTGGATAAATTTGCCCTGCCTGAATTGTAAACTTTACTCTGTTCAAGGGTCTCCAATATTTGTAAATTCAAGTTTTAGCAGGCCATATCATTTAACTTTACTACTTTATTCCTCTTCAGCTATAAGTGATTATCGACAATCTCTTCAATTCCAAAACCTTAATGAGGAGAAGAGAAACATACATCTGGAGGTAAATTTTTACATTGCTAATATACTTCTAGATGGTGGATATTGTTTTCTTTAGTTTTTATATTCATAGGTGTACTGTTTTAGGTCATTAGAGGTGGGAGAAGAACTGAAGTATCAATATATGATATCGTTGTTGGTGATGTTGTGCCCCTCAACATTGGTGATCAGGTAAATGGTTTGCAACTTTAATTTGGATGGTTTAGAATGTGCATTATTTATTTGAAGATTTATTAACATGCCCCTGAACATTGCTGACCAGGTAAGCGGCTTCCAATCTTTAATTTTAATGAATTTTAAGTATGCACTACTTATTCTACAATTTAACTCTGTCCCTAGGTCCCTGCTGATGGAGTTGTAATTTCTGGTCACTCTCTTTCCATTGATGAATCCAGCATGACCGGAGAGAGCAAGATTGTAAGACTCCTATTCAGTGTCTTATATGTCTGTGTCTTATGTCTGTGTGTGCCCTTTATAACGCCTAATGATTGCTTGCAGGTTCACAAGGACTCGAAGGACCCATTTCTGATGTCTGGCTGCAAGGTTGCAGATGGCAATGGCGTCATGCTTGTAAGAATCAGATAATTCTCCTTGAATTTTTTTTTTTTTTTTTTTTTTAGTGCATGTTAGTGGCATCATATTATGAAATGCTGGTTTTTTCAGTTTGTCATATATATTGCAGTAATAGCCACGAGTTCTCAAAGTGAGATACTTAGTATTTGTTCTTGTAGTAAAGTTATAAGTAAATATTATTTCTTTGCATCTAGATTATAACTGTTATCAACTACCTCTCTCAAGTTTGTTGAAGCAACATGCTATTGGTTCTTCGCTAATTTTAACAGGAGAATGTTATCATAGTCTGAGTTCTAAAATTGACAAACAAAAATTGATTTAACAGGCAATAAACCTAGACCCTACATCAAAAATTCAACTACCACTATTTTAGTGTTAGTCACCAGTTAGCTGCTACTACTCTCACCACCATCATAGTGTTCTCGCTTGTCTTTATCACTCTGCAATGGTTAGATCTCTTGGTTATACAACACCTATTAGTTGTACAAATGTCGATCTATGAACAACAAAATCATTGGTCTACCATGAACTAGTATTATCTGGAGTCCTACTATTCCTCTTCATTTTAAAGAAACACTATTTTGTTAGCATTCCAAGCTCATTTTATTTGTCTTCTTTGGGCATGGAGCCAATAGAACTTGTTTTCTAAAGCATTATTCTGTGATTGTTGTATAATTTCTCTCTCAGTTTTGGCCTCTCCTTTGAGTATTTTCTTTTTGGGTGTTGGTGGTATGCTCTTTAGGGTTATGAGAGGTGAACAGGCATTGTTGAGGATTAGGGTGATTAGTTAGTAAAATTGAATATGAATAGTTGTATCTTATGAACCCATTATTATTTAATAGTTGTTTTTAAGGAGATTAAGAATGGAGCAATGTTATGAAGTGTTCTTCCCATTTTAATTATGGGTTAATTTATATGTCCTGAGAGACTCCTAAGTTTGAAGCACCCTAGCGATCTTTTGAAACTATTAAATACACCTTTATTTAGGGTTTTTTTTTTTAAATTTATATATATATATTTTCAAGGAGGTTTTGGATAATTTAAGGGGGTATTTAATAGTTTTCAAAAATCATTGGGGTGGTTAAGACTTAGCTATTTTCCAGGGGGAGAAATGAAACTAACCCTTCAATCGTATATCATGTTCTTTTTGTTTGTGGTATACCAAATGAGACAAGAACAAACATGTACAACCAACAATATGAACTAGAGTATTATAGTGGAGGTTTTGGCAATATTTTATGAGATATTTACATTTTTTTTTTTTTTAATATGAAACCGTGAAGTTTTAATAAAATTTGAGAAAATAGAATTTACAATAGTGGGCCAGATGTACTCTCCCAAAATAGATAAAGAAAAGAAGAGTGTAGGAAATAGATATGAGTAGAGGAAAAGTTAGGGTGCATTTGATTTAGAATTTGTAAACAATTCTTTGTGTTTGATTATGGCGGTGTAAGAAATTTTTACCAAAAGTGCATGGCTGAGATATTTTTTGAAATATTTTCCGGATGTGATTTTTAAATTCATTTAAAAATAATGGAAAAAGAGTCATTTCCTTTATTTTCATTAATTTTTTAATTTGAAAAGGTTTTGGAAATCATTTCAAATGCATTTTGTGATATTAGAGGCATATTATTGGATGCCCTTCAAAAAACATGGTATGGGAAATTCAAAATATTATTTTGAATTTGTAGCATTATTCTTGCGTGAAATTGGATAAGAAGTGAACAAGCATAAAAAAAATATTGGGAATGGAGCAATATCCTGTGTCTATTTTTTTTTCCTGAACCCAAATTTACTTGCATCTCCTTCTTAGCATAAACCTAGAACGTGCTTGTTCAACAGTATAATAGTTAACTAAAAATTACCAGTACAAAGTGGAGCCGATCCAAGCCAAATGAGTACCATTTTAAGCAAAATTCTTTAGAATCTGAGTTCAGAATTGGAAAATCTAAATAACAATATAATAAATGGAGAAGTCTCTTAATGATAATAGCAAGGGTCTTATGCAAGAATCATGGATTGGTTCTAAATATGATTTCATTTGTCCTTCCAAAAAAGAAAAGAGTTACAATTTTGTTCTGCATGGGCATACTGTTATGTAGTTTATAATGTCTAAATAAAACTTGCCCTATCCTTTTGTTAATGATACTCTATTTCTTGGATTTACTCTGTAGCTCCTTTTACAATATTGGGTTGGTGACACTCCTTTTCTTCCTATGCTGGTTTTCCTTTTTGTCAAATCAGTATGCATGTGCATCGGATGGGACCTTGTGTGTCTCTTCCATCTTTTTATATTTTCTTTTATGCTTTTGGTTTGTAACCAGATGTGGTTTTTCTTACTTTGATTTGATATATTCTAGTTGTTGTGTGCTGGTGGTTTCTTAATGTCCGTAATAGTACAAATAATACTTGGTTGTCTTTTGCATGGATCGTGCTGGGTTAGTGTGACTCTAGATTGCTTTTGAGATGAATTGGGTAGTGATTATAGCAAGAATACAACTTCATAATGTGGGACACTTTTCTTTCAGATAGGGTAACAATTATGAAAATACTTTTATTGATGTATAACTGCAACATTGTCTGGATTGGAGATTGTGAGAGCCTTTATTTTGGTTGTATACATTTAAAAGGATGATCTTTGTCTGTGGTTTCTTTTGGCATTTGTCAACTTGCTTACATATCTGTCCTCTTGTTAGGTAACCAGTGTTGGGACCAATACTGAATGGGGAATGCTCATGGCTAGCATTTCAGAAGACACTGGTGAAGAAACACCACTGCAGGTTAGATTTTTTGTGATTATTTTTTATGACACTTCATGTTTTATATGTTATGATTACCAGCTCCTTTTTTGACTTTTATAAAGGTTCGCCTAAATGGGGTTGCAACTTTTATTGGGATGGTTGGGCTCACAGTGGCTTTCATAGTCTTGGTTGTCCTTTTAGCCAGGTAACTCAGAGTTAGTGTATGCATTTTCTCTCTCTCAAGCCATTTGTTTTTGTATCCATATATTTAATTAATAAAGTCTTATGTATGACATATATGTTTGAATTTGTATAGATACTTTACTGGCCATACCAAAAGTGCAGATGGAAGAGTTCAGTTTACAGCAGGCAGGACCAGTGTTAGTGATGCTGTAGATGGAGCTATTAAAATTTTGACTATTGCTGTATGTTCTGTTACATTACATTTCATAGTTCTCATGTGCTTGCAAGCTTGTCTATGTTTGTCTTTGTTTATGACTGATATCTGGAATCCTGCAGGTGACTATTGTTGTAGTTGCAGTTCCTGAAGGGCTGCCCCTAGCTGTTACCTTAACGTATGTTTTATCTGTCCAAAGTTCTCTTATATTGCCAATCTGTTCATCTATGCAGTGGAAGTCACCTGGTCTTGACAATACTTCACATTGTTTTACCTCACCATCTGGACATAGTTTTGATGGGAATATATTCTGTTTTCCCTTTTTTTTTTTCACGTAGTTCTTATTTTCTCTGAATATGATGCAGACTTGCCTATTCAATGAGGAAAATGATGGCAGACAAAGCGCTGGTATTATAAACTTTTTTATCCTTGGTCTTCAATGGGAACTTGACTTAAATGAATTATTCGTAGCTTAATTCATTTCGAAATGCAGGTGAGAAGGCTCTCTGCCTGTGAGACAATGGGCTCAGCCACAACTATTTGCAGTGATAAGACTGGAACCCTAACTTTGAACCAGGTTAATCATATTGCTTATCCTTTGTATTATTTGATGTCAAGACCAAGCATCTGTGACCATATTGTATTAGATTAACGTATAGTTGACAGAGGATATAGTAGTGACTCATTGTCTAAAGCAATGCCAACTGAAGTTGTAGTATATTGGTTGAAGGGACATGCCTGTTTTGTGGAGGGCATTGATATCACTTTTTATTAGTCCATGTCTTGCCAATTCACAATTAATGCTTGATCAGTGGAGCTTGTAACATCACATTCAAGTGTGAATAGAGGGTGGATGGGCTAATTTGTTTTAAATTTATATATATTTTGCAGATGACAGTTGTTGAAGCTTATGTTGGTGGGGAACAGATTGATTCTCCAGATAGCAACCAGTTGTCTCCTACACTGACCTCATTACTTATTGAAGGCATAGCACAAAACACAACTGGCAGTATCTATGTGCCTGCTGTAAGCTAAATAGGATTATGCTATTCTCATTTAATTTAATTGAAAGCATTGAGTCAAATATTCACTTTCATTACAGTCATAATTATAATATGCTGTTGCTTTTTCAGCAGGGTGATGCAGATGTAGAGGTTTCTGGATCACCAACAGAAAAAGCAATTCTTTATTGGGGAATTAAGGTTTCATTTTATGTTAATCTCATTTCTATTCGATGGTGAATTTGGAATTAAAAAAAAAAAAAAAAAAAAAATTCTTATTCATCGATTCCCTTGCAGCTGGGGATGAACTTTGAAGCTGTTAGATCTGAATCTTCTGTTATTCATGTCTTCCCATTCAACTCTGAGAAAAAACGGGGTGGCGTTGCATTGCAATTGGTAACGTGACCACATAATTATCATTCAGAAGTCAAATGATTGTTGCCTGCATATCTCANGACAGAGGATATAGTAGTGACTCATTGTCTAAAGCAATGCTAACTGAAGTTGTAGTATATTGGTTGAAGGGACATGCCTGTTTTGTGGAGGGCATTGATATCACTTTTTATTAGTCCATGTCTTGCCAATTCACAATTAATGCTTGTTCAGTGGAGCTTGTAACATCACATTCAAGTGTGAATAGAGGGTGGATGGGCTAATTTGTTTTAAATTTATATATATATTGCAGATGACAGTTGTTGACGCTTATGTTGGTGGGGAACAGATTGATTCTCCAGATAGCAACCAGTTGTCTCCTACACTGACCTCATTACTTATTGAAGGCATAGCACAAAACACAACTGGCAGTATCTATGTGCCTGCTGTAAGCTAAATAGGATTATGCTATTCTCATTTAATTTAATTGAAAGCATTGAGTCAAATATTCACTTTCATTACAGTCATAATTATAATATGCTGTTGCTTTTTCAGCAGGGTGATGCAGATGTAGAGGTTTCTGGATCACCAACAGAAAAAGCAATTCTTTATTGGGGAATTAAGGTTTCATTTTATGTTAATCTCATTTCTATTCGATGGTGAATTTGGAATTAAAAAAAAAAAAAAAAAAAAAATTCTTATTCATCGATTCCCTTGCAGCTGGGGATGAACTTTGAAGCTGTTAGATCTGAATCTTCTGTTATTCATGTCTTCCCATTCAACTCTGAGAAAAAACGGGGTGGCGTTGCATTGCAATTGGTAACGTGACCACATAATTATCATTCAGAAGTCAAATGATTGTTGCCTGCATATCTCAGTGACCATTGGAAAGGGAAATGAATTCTTATTTCAGAACTTCAAATGATACGTTATATGCATTTGATTGCGTTTTTTGTGTCAGAATCTAAAGCATTCGAAAAAGTTGCTTTCTTCTTTTCAATTTTTTTTTTTTTCTGTTTATAGATGGTCCTTCTGAATATTGACGGTGTGTACATATATATAAATTCAAACAGTGTAGTACTAGAATGTGTAACCACTTGGAAGTCAAGGTGTTGCGCTCCAAGAAGGATATTTTTTTCTTTAAATTTTTTCATTAACAAAATAATAATGACATAATTTTTTACTACACTACATTCACAAGGTAAAAGTGCCATTCCTAGGGTACATCAATTAGACATTTTTGATACATTAACAAATGTTAAGATAATAGTGTTCTAATGTTTAGAGTTTTAGCATACCTGGTGTAAAGTATCTGTATATATATCTTGAAAAGAAACATCTTAGATCTGATTTTTATTCAGTCAAACAAATTGGCTAGTAAAATTAAAAATATGCTAAATTTATTAATCTTCTTGTGGAAAAAGGTCTTCAAGTAACCCCAGAATGCAAGTTTGTGATTGGTTATGATTTTACATCACTCTCTCTTTTTCACTGTTGTAAGTTTTGCAATGCAGAAGTATTAGGAAGTACAAACAAATTCTATGAATAATACTGTGTTTACTTATTCTTTAGATGATAGTTATAGCATCTGCTAAACAATTGAATCACAAACTTTATTATTCTTTTGTTTTACGTTCAAAATAAATTCTTATGAGCTAGGGATGATCTATAATTCTGGAAATACATTGTTACATGTTTATATATAGTGAACTTTTTCCCCTCTTTTCTGATCTTCTTGCGCTTCAACATCACAGCCTAATTCTGAAGTTAACATACACTGGAAAGGAGCCGCTGAAATAGTTTTGGCTTCATGTACGAGGTACATTGACAAAAATGATCGTTTGGTAGCCATGGATGAAGAAAAGGTTTGAGAAACTCACTTCCTTTTGAGGCAAAGATTCTTTTTATTTTCTTTCTGCATGCCTTTCCTTTATAGTTATTTTTTACTTTATTTATTGTTTTCTGTTCTTTTTTATTTTTGGGAGGGAAGATTGGTTAAGGTGGGGAAGATTTTATTTTTGGGTTAAACTTCTACCTGTAAATATGCATGGATCTGTTGTTGTAGATATTACGAAGTGTCTAAAGGTTTTAACCTAGATGTATAATTCGTATAATGTTTGTTTTTGTTTCTGGTTTTTTCATTTCTGTTGCAATGTGTTTCATGACCCTAGTATTGATCTGCAGGTGAATTATTTTATGAATGCTATTGAAGATATGGCTTCTCGTAGTTTACGTTGTGTTGCAGTCGCTTATACAACATATGATAGAGAAAAAGTTCCAGCGGATGAGGAGCAACTTTCTCAGTGGGTATTGCCAGAAGATGACCTTGTTTTGCTGGCTATTGTGGGTTTAAAGGTATACATGATTGTCTTCATGAAACACAAGACTAAAAGGCCTTGCATCTGAGTGAATTCTGGGGACAAATTTACTGGTTTCCAATCTCTTATTTGAGTAAATAGCTATGATGTGTCTGTTTGGCGACTTTCTCCTTTATAGTGTTATCAGTGTGTTGACCATTTTTTGTGCCTCCACAACATTTCGTGGTACCTAACTTGTTATAAACTTATATGTTTTTTTTTTTTTTTTTTCTTAAACTTAATTTTTGCATTTGATGGCATCATTGGCTGTAACTTTGAGATTCTACAGTGCCATCATGCCATTTTCTTTGCAAAATTGTACACTGATCACTACCTTGGGAGAATACTGTTTTATATCTGCATGATACTGATACTTTTTTTACTGCCTTCGTGGATCTTTTCTTTCTCTCGCTCTAATATTCTTATATTTTGGACATTATTTCTTCTACCATGATTTGTAAAGAACGAGTTTATCATAAGCAATCATGTTATTACTTATGAGCTTCCATCAATTCTTATGGGACAAAGCTAAGTTGTGGGCTTCTCTTCGATTATCACCTGAATTTCTGGATGTTACCTATAAGGAGTGGTTGACCTGTCCTATGACAGGAATGGCAGTATTCAACTTACCTGTTATATCCGTAACTGATTTCTTTAGTAAAGGGTTTCTTTTCTGTTTATATTTTTATGACCCATACATGTATAGATACTATGGATAGCTTATTCACTGCTTTATTTTCAATTTAGTGGGTTTCTTATCCCAAAAAAAAAAAAAAAAAAAAAAATGTGAACTTACATGTTTCAACTAAGTGTCATTTTAAGCAAACTTTTAGTGGTTTCTTAGCTTATACTGTCAATATATGCAGGATCCATGTCGGCCCAGTGTCAAAGATGCAGTGCGTGTATGCCAAATTGCTGGTGTAAAGGTATTTTTAAATTTTCAAATTTGGCTTCTTAAAATGTTGAAAACTTGAATAATCTGATATTCCCAGTTCTGGTGAATCAATACATTTGTTTTGCTTTTTATTCATTTTCATATTCTGTTGAACTAATTCATGGAGCTGCATACTGGGCATTGTTATGTGCAGTGGCCTCTTTGGCAGATTATCTCTTTTTGGTTGGCAATTGTATCATTTGACAGTCTGTGTTATTTTTCCGAACTAGCTAGTTTGTCCCAATATTTGATCTGATAATTATTTTTTTCATTTTCATATCTGTTTACACAGAAACACCACAATATTTTTAAATTCCTCTTTTGGAAATGATGCCATGCTTTGCATATATGGTTAAAGTCAGGTTGTTGTGATTGCTACACTTTTAGGCAATTAATAGATGCGAGTGGCAAAGGTTTTTATTTCCTTGGTGCATATGCTCTACACTTGAAATCCCAGTTACATGGAACCAACCTTTTTTTCAACCTTCCAACTTCTGTTCTGATAAGTGAATGTGTAAAATTTTTATTTTGTTGTGAAATTTCCCTTATATTTACTCTTAAATTTTAAGTTTTAACTAAGTTTCTTTGCCCTGGGAAAAAAAATGTTGTGCTACTAAGTTGAATATATTATAACTGGAAAGACTGCTCATAATGGTGCACTATTTGGGGCAATATCCAGTTATATCTCTGTCTGTATTGTGCAGTTTTATTTGTACTTGTGTTTCTAGGGTTTACAATTAATGAAATAAATCTTTTAGATTTTTGGTTCATCCATTCTCTTTTTTCTGGGCTCTTATGTCCAACATTTTATCAAATTGAACTTGATGTTTATTTTTATTACAGTTTAAAAATGTTTTAGACTCTGTTTAGGTTTTAGTGTCAGTTGTGAATGGTTGCATTTTGGATAATCTTTCTGGTTTCCAAATTTCAAATTTTCATTCATGTTCTGTAATTTCATGATTTCCTTTTCCTTTTAAGCATATCTTAAGGGTTGTAATGCTTTTGTGTACTTGCCTTTTAATGTTTCTTTACCTAGTGAATTTTTACATCTGAAATATCATTAGTTTCAATGCATGGTGAAGTTAGTACAAGCAGAGGGGCATGCCTCTTTTAAGTCTGAAATTCATGGAAATTGGAATTTGTTGAAATTATGAATTTATGGTTCTACTGTTCATTTTTTGGCTCTTCAAGATTCTTCAACTGGCAAAACTGAGCTTTCCATGGAATACATGGGTTTGTTGAAGCTGTAAACAGATAAATTTAAATCTTATTTGTACATATGTATATCATTATGGCATTGATTCAATGCCCACTTCTCTTCACTAGGGTTGTATTTTTATTTATTTTTACATCTGGGGGTTTTAATCTGATATGGTGGCCTAATAGTCCAGTTTTAGAGCTCATTTTCACTAGTAACAAAATCTATAGCTTTCTTAAAAAATAAAATGACTGAATGACTTTCATCTAGCAGAGTGAAAGTGTCAGCTCTATTTTCTTTTTTTTTTTTTGGATAGTGGGGAATCCTCGAGCTTATTTTGTTAGTCAACTCCTAACTGAGGGCTACTTCCAGAGTTTACAACTGTGGTATTCAACGAACTTGTAGGATACAAGATTGCAAGAAGGTGACTTAAGGGGTTTTAATTTCTTGGCCTTTTAGTTGGAAGTCATAGGCTTTACCGCTAAGCCCAACCCTTGAGGTTTTCTGAATGCTATTTAGAATGTGCAAAACTATGAAATGTTATGACTAACCTTATTTTCTTAGTTTACTTTAAGTTTTCCATCTGGAAGTACATGGGTAATGGTTCTGCATAATTCTTTCACGTTTGTCTGTTTGAGTGAAACCGTTTATTATGTATTTTTTGTTGTTATCTGATGAAATAGTTGAACAAACTTTCATCTGTGAACAATAGGTGCGCATGGTGACAGGTGATAATATTCAAACTGCAAAAGCAATTGCTTTNTATTTTTACATCTGGGGGTTTTAATCTGATATGGTGGCCTAATAGTCCAGTTTTAGAGCTCATTTTCACTAGTAACAAAATCTATAGCTTTCTTAAAAAATAAAATGACTGAATGACTTTCATCTAGCAGAGTGAAAGTGTCAGCTCTATTTTCTTTTTTTTTTTTTGGATAGTGGGGAATCCTCGAGCTTATTTTGTTAGTCAACTCCTAACTGAGGGCTACTTCCAGAGTTTACAACTGTGGTATTCAACGAACTTGTAGGATACAAGATTGCAAGAAGGTGACTTAAGGGGTTTTAATTTCTTGGCCTTTTAGTTGGAAGTCATAGGCTTTACCGCTAAGCCCAACCCTTGAGGTTTTCTGAATGCTATTTAGAATGTGCAAAACTATGAAATGTTATGACTAACCTTATTTTCTTAGTTTAGTTTAATTTTTCCATCTGGAAGTACATGGGTAATGGTTCTGCATAATTCTTTCACGTTTGTCTGTTTGAGTGAAACCGTTTATTATGAATTTTTTGTTGTTATCTGATGAAATAGTTGAACAAACTTTCATCTGTGAACAATAGGTGCGCATGGTGACAGGTGATAATATTCAAACTGCAAAAGCAATTGCTTTGGAATGTGGAATACTAACTTCAGAGGCAGATGCTACTGAGCCTAATATCATTGATGGAAAAAAATTCCGTGCCTTGCCAGATGCACAAAGAGAAGAAATTGCTGAGCAGATTTCAGTATGATCCAGTATCTATTTTTTTTTTTTTTCCTGAATCGTTTGTGTAAACTTTTTACATGGTGACTTTTGGAAAAATAATTTTTTTTTGTTTTATTTTAGGTGATGGGACGTTCTTCTCCCAATGATAAACTTCTACTTGTGCAAGCATTGAGAAAGAGGGGACATGTTGTTGGTGTAACTGGAGATGGTACTAATGATGCTCCTGCACTACATGAGGTGTGACATTGTCATCCTACTGTATTTCCTATTAAAAATTATAACGTGTATAAATTTAACACAGCCTTGGTAATATCATTCCTTTCTAATAATCCGGAGTCTAATGTCAGCTGGTCAACATTGATTGGGGAAGTGCTGATTTTATTCACCTTTTTTATATTTCTTTTTGCTGGATAAGGCACTTAATTGTATGTTTTGGGGATGGGTGATTGCTAGATGCATTTCTACCAACTGGATTGGTATCCTACAAATGCTCTGATTGTCTATGCATTTTATTCAGTGTTGCTTGTAAAATAAATCTATTTGGTACAGAGTTGTAATGTTGATAATCATGTTTATTAAGTGGTCTGTATAAATTAAGGATCCTAGTGGTGCATTGCAGAGATGAGTAGTTGGGTTGATGAACATTGTAACAGTAGTTGTTTTGCTCATCTATGATTACTTACCCGTGTAGTTCCATCTCATTTTCACTTATCAGTTAAAGATTCTACTGTTTTGGAGTTCAGGCAGATATTGGTCTTGCAATGGGTATTCAAGGGACAGAAGTCGCTAAGGAGAGCTCAGATATCATTATTTTGGATGACAATTTTGCTACAGTCGTTAAGGTTAGTCTTTGTCCTACAAACATTTATTATTGCAATTGATGTGGGAAAAATCCAGAGTTGCATCTGTCCTGAATCACTTTTTCATGTATGGCTGAATCATTTCTTGAAAAAAGCAGTGTAGTTGATCAAATTGATTATTTCATCATTGATGAAACTAAACTACCTCGCTTTGTTCGCTGTTTTGAGCAAAATGAATGTCAGATTAACCAATATAGATTATAGTTGCACGGAATATTATGAACATACTTACGTTAACCTTCTAGATATAATTTTGTGATGATAATCATTTTTGGAAAGAGAATTCATTTTGGGATATTGGAATTGTTGTTTCAAATATGTCATATGAGCGTATACGTTTATTATATGTATGCATTTATCTAGGTTAGTGTTGTGCTTTTTTACAAATTCAGTATATCTTATTTGACACTAACAATTAAAATTGAATTGCTCGCCAATTAACTAGTTTTTTTGGGCCAAAACATCCTTTAATCAACTTACCTTTTTGTTGAATTTAGGTTGTGAGATGGGGCCGGTCTGTATATGCAAATATCCAGAAATTCATCCAGTTTCAACTTACTGTCAATGTTGCAGCTCTTGTTATTAATTTCGTGGCCGCAGTTTCCTCTGGTGATGTTCCCCTAAATGCAGTACAGGTTTGTTTCTCTTTTCTTAGACAGGTGCACTCTCTCTGAACAAGTTTCTGCAAGCATGCGCTTATTGTTTCTTCTTCTTATTGTCTCTTCGTTCAGCTTCTTTGGGTTAATCTTATCATGGATACGCTTGGAGCCCTAGCATTGGCTACTGAACCACCAACAGATCACCTGATGCACAGGCCCCCAGTTGGTCGAAGGTAGGACATTGATGAGTGTTGGAGAACCAGTTTCTGTTTAAAGTGAATTCATGTTCGTTTTAAGGGAAGAATTAGGGGTGTTTGGAAAGAATATATCATGAATTTAGGATGAACTTAAACGGACAGGAAACTATTCTAAAACTTACAGAAACTGGTTTAGTTGCTAGTTTCATTATTTTTGCTAGTTTTCGGTATGTGTGAAATTTAGGTATAATGTATGATGTTGTAGAACAGGAACGGGAAAAGGAGAGGAAATAGGGAAAGGGAAAGAACAATGGGAAGAAAGGGGAGAAATTATGCATCAAAGATAAGCCTCTCACAGATACAAACCAATCTTCATCTCTGTATCCCTGAGCCCTATGTTAACAGCTGTCATGTCCTGATGGTCTTTAGGGTTTCATCAATGACTGTTCAGTTTGGCTTAGAATGACATGGCTGAAACAAATTAAACATAAATTTAAATTAATTTTGTATTTAATAGTTAATTGGTTTGGGTGATATCAGGTGAAAACTGGAAATTTCCTTTGCTGTGTTTAATCATTTTGTTTACTAATGGCATCCTGCATATTTTTCAGAGAACCACTTATAACTAATATAATGTGGAGGAACCTCATAATACAGGTATGTATACTTGTTTGTGAGATTATAAATATTATATTGTTATTGCAAAGAATTTTTTTGAGGTAGTTAATAGTTGGTATCTGCATCTTTAACATAACCAATATTGTCAATGGTGTTTTGGAACTTTCAGGCTGTCTATCAATTGAGTGTTCTGCTCGTACTAAACTTCAAAGGAAAGAGTTTACTTAATCTGGAGCATGATGACAGCAGCCATGCTAACAAAGTGAAAAATACACTGATATTCAATGCTTTTGTCCTTTGTCAGGTAAGTCACAATTACAATGTGATTTTTTTTCTTTTTTTAATTTGAGTTTCTTTTTGAAACCTTAATGTTTTGATTGAGGTTGGATGGTTTAAACGTTTTGTTTCTCACCCAAAGGTTAGGGGTTCGAAACCCCTTGAGGCCACTTGGTCAAAGGTTCCTTATTACCAAGGTATAAGGTCTGGCAGTATAGAACTCAGTGAACTTGCAAGGTACGATACTTTTGGGTGGGCAAAGAGAGAGAGAGAGAGAGAGAGAGAGAGAAGGGAGCTTAGTTTTGTTGGATTTTCAGTAATTTCATATCCCAGGAAATCTATCATATGAAATAACTGATATTTAGGGGGTGTTTGTCTAAGCTTATGAAAATTAGTTTATAAGCAACAAGTGCTTATAAGCATTTGAAATTTTAAGCAATTACGTGTTTGGTTAAAATACTTATAAGTGACTGATAAGTAGTTGACGTGTTTGGTAAAATGTGACTTATAAGTATATTTTATTATAAAATGACTAAAAAAGGTACTACATTAAACAAGGGTATACTAAGGAATTTTAAAATTGAACAAGGATAATGTGGTAATATACTTGGTCAAACTAGCTTATAAGCAGAATGCTTATAAGCCAAAAAAAAAAGTACCTCCCCCTCAACTTATTTTTTTGGGCTTATAAGCTTAACTTATAAGCTAAAAAATGTTATAAACAAACAGGTCAGCTTAATTTTAGAGCTTATAAGCTAGTTTGACCAGCTTATAAGCTTAGACAAACACCCCCTTAGATGGGCCTAAGCTGGTAATTACTCTCAGAAAATTAGATTTGCTATCATTGCTTGACAATGATCTAAATTATTAGAATGCGCTTGTGTGGTTTCTTCAATATAGCAGCAAGAGTGCAACCTCTCTTCTACCAGATTTAAAGGCAGGTAGATACTGTACCATCATAGTTTTTAAAGTGAGACAGTATAATATTTTTAGTGTTAGAAATTGTCAGGCTAGTGGGCTACATTTGCTGTGATTAATTGATACTGCTGGAAAGCATGACGAAGAGATGATGGTTTGGAATGCAGATCTTTAATGAATTTAATGCTCGGAAGCCAGATGAAAAGAATATTTTCAGAGGAATTACTAAAAACCATCTTTTCATGGGGATAGTGGCACTAACCGTTGTACTTCAGGTGAGACTGATTTAATTTATTTTCTTGTCCTTTCGGGCTTTAAAGCTGTTCGATTGTCTAAGATAATTTGTTTGTTGTATGCAGATAATTATCGTTGAGTTTCTTGGGAAGTTTACATCAACTGTCAGGCTCAACTGGAAACACTGGATCATCTCAGTTGTTATCGGTTTCATCAGGTTATTAGAGAGCTTATTTCCCTTTGAATGTTTATCAGAAAATTTTAAAGTAGATAAACTTTTAATGGCAAATCAAAATCAACTTTGAGATGCCTCTTTGATCCAATATGATGCTGCATAGTTAGTTTATTATCAACAATTTGCTTTGTAACTAACGGGAAGATCCTTTCTTGTATCTTAACAGTTGGCCCCTTGCCTTTATTGTGAAATTTATTCCTGTACCAACTACCCCCATCAGTAACTTGTTCAAAAGGAGACATCTATGAAGAAATTCGCAAAGTAAGAATCTTGCCTTTTCTTACTAGCACTTTTGTAAGGACTTGATGTTATGGTTTGATTTAATCTTTACTTTGCCTGAACTGCAGCAATCAACTGAAAGTGAATATTCTTAATATTACTACTCTTGCTGAAACCTTTTTCCCTTTCGGCACACTGGTGGACATAAATTTTACGGATTTCAACATACTTATATGAAAGCATTGTAATTAGTTTTTTTTTTGGTTTACTGAGATTGTTTATATGTTTAACAAGGTGGTTGGTCAGACGGGTACTTTACTGACATTAAAAAAAGTAGTTCCAAGATATACATCATGTTGATTTCAACCTAGTCCGGCTCGTTGAAGTAATTTTCTTTTGTTAGTTATATTACTGCAAATCAAACGGTTTTTTAGGCCGAGTCCAGACCTTTTTTATTATTGGATTAAACAGTTAAGTAGCTGCTGCTCACGAACATTTCAAATTTCTGACTCTGTTCAACAGTAATTTTCCTTACTCGCCCTTGCTTCCCAGTTAAGGGAAGATCCTGCCTCTTTTGGTATTTTTAATATAAATATTACATATTCTCATTTAGATTCAGAAAAAAAAGCAGTAATTTTTTTTTTTACTTTTAAAATTTAGTGGCAAATCTATGAAATTCAGTCATCAAAATAAACAAGCAAATAAAACAAAGGCTCAGTTTATATAGAAATCAGATTAGAGATTCCGTCAGCTTTGCTTTAACACAAGCTAAAAAGGTTTTATAAATAGTTTTATAAGAAATTTGATAAAGATCTTTATACAAATTGATGTGATAAAAAATGAATGGAATAATGAATTTAATGAGTTTGATCTTTTAATTCATAATTTTATTTATAAATTGATGTGATAAAAAATGAATGGAATAGTAAATTTAATGAGTTTGATCTTTTAATTCATAATTTTATTTATATTTTGTCAATTCACTTTGTATGAAAATCTTTGTAAGATTTTTTGTAAGTATAATATTATTGATAGTTTTGAGTGTTTTCTTATTGTTTCTCAAAAAATTTCAAAGCTTTTGTTTATTGATCTCTTCTTATCTCATTTGATTTTTTTATTTTTTATTTTTATGTAATTCGACTTGTTTTGAGAAAGTTTTGAAAGTTGCAAAACCTAATCCTCCTCTTTCAGCTCCAATTGACTTGTTTTCTACCACCCACTCATGGTCACCTCTATTGAAGCCAGTATCTGTCTTTGCTTGTTCCAAATGATTGATTTCAGTTGACTTTTTACCCTTTAACAAAATATCCTCTGACGTTTGGCGACGCAATAAGGATAAGGGACTATTTAAAGAACCATTCCTTAGTAAAATTCCAAGACAATGGTTATGGGTGTGTAGGAATTTAGGGTAGAATTGGAATTGGCTGGTACTAGGGGTATTGGCTCCTATCAATAATCGGTCCTCATAGGGTTAATTTTGGTTCTAAAAAATTGGAAACGATATTGTACGGTTTTGGTTTCGGTTCCACCTGGAACTGAAATTGAGATTTTAGGTACTTGGGTAGGAATCGGTTGATTTCACACCTTCAACATGATTCAAAACCAAAGCAATTACACTAGCCACATGTCTTACTCAAATTAAAAACCTAGAACACAAGCAGTTGTCAAATTGCATGTGTTCTGGTTTTTTTTTTTTTTTTTGTTGGTAAAGAGAAGAAATAGAGGGAAGAGAAGCAAAGGACCGAGGAGGAAGAGTGAAAAAGGGTAGAAAGAGAGAGAAGAAAAGAGATGGAACAAAAAAATGAAAGAAGAAATGTATTTTGTTTTTTATCTTTATTTTTTATTTTGTAAAGAGAAGAAATTGAGGGAAGAGAGAATCAAAGGAAAGAGAAAGATGAAAATAGAGAAGGAAGAATGAAGAGAGAAGAGAGAGAGAGAAGAAAAGAGATGGAGTAGAGAAATGAGAGGGAAGAGAGAAACTCACCGGTTGCCGACTCTGTCTTTGTGAAGTGAAGTGAGAAATGTGAAGAAGAGAAGGGAAAAACTGAAGATAAAAGAGAGAAAAAAGGAAGACCAAAAGAGAAAATGAAATTAATTAAAAATTAATTCTTTTATTCCAAAAAGACCATATTGCCCATAGATTTAGGGGTTTAGATATTTCTTCCTCTTTTTTTTCCTTCCCCTTCACCTCCTCTCTCTCTTTTTCTTTCTCTTTCTCCTCATCTCTCCTTTTCCCTCATCTCACAGCACAAATTGATTTCTCCTCCTCATCCTCATAGTACAAAATTTTTGTTAATCCAAGTTGAAGTTTTTTCATAGAAACAGGGTATTCTAATTCTAATGGGGACATTATCTTAGTCAAAGCATTTAATTAGGAGTTTGTTGCCATATATTTGTAGTTTTACTTGAATCATTTTACATATGAAGACAAGTAGTTTGGGGTTGTGTTTGTTCACAAACTCTTTTATAGTCCCTTCATATTATAAATGGAGGAGAGTAGAACAAAAAGCAATGTATGCATAAAGCTAAAGTTTTGAACAGTACACATTGTTGGGTACATGGAATCGGATCGGAACCTGTGTTTCAAGTTTCAGTTTGGTGCAAATTTTGGCATTAACAACTGGCAACGCCACCAATGGAAGATAATAGAAAGTGTGAAACAAAGACATGGTGACAATATGTTATGTTGGACAACAACCTATGAACAAAGAAGCTTTGAACGCTATAGCTACTTCAACTTCTAACCCTCTAGCCAACAATCAACTAGGCGTGGTAATTGCACGTGCGACAAGCCTTCCATCACACAACAATCAATGAATCACTAATCCTGGCACATCAAAGTTCCCGAGAGTAGACTTGCCCCAAGATTAGTATAATGCCTTGCGCATCGAAATACATAGCGAGCTCCCTTAATGGTTGATTGCCCAAGACGTTGTTACTAGACAGAACCAATGAACCTCAACAAAGGGATGTCACGATCCCCAAAAATCAAGATCAAAACAAACATTATAAGGGCCAAGAGGAGTCTCAGGTAAATTCCAACTGAGACAATCGTCAAGAATGAGAGGCTAGGAAGGATGGAAAAAGACCTATCAACATCAAAGGTCGCAACAACCATGACGATCCAGGAGAGTTGTGATGCATGCAAAAGCAACAACCAATTGAAACCTTAAATTCTCTTAAAATGGCGTTTGTTAGAACAGAGCAAGCCAGGCTCTTTTTGCAGAAGACAGAAGTGTAATACCCAGTATTTTTTAAGGAATTTTATTTTAAGATCTTGGGGGGTAACGTGGAAGAATTTGAAAGTTTTAAGGGAGTAAAGTGTAATAGCCAAAACAAGAGAGGACCAAAAAAAACTTTGCTAAAATATTTTAGGTGAATAGTTTTCACCCCAAATAAGTGGCGGAAAAGAGAGAAAGAAGGGGAAGAAAAAAAAAGAAAAAAAAAAAAGAGAAGAAAAATGGGAGAAAGAAGAAGAGGACGTAAGAAGAAGAAGGAGGTTTTGGGCAAATAGGTAAGTGGCGTATTTTTGTTTTAAGAGAATTTATAGCGTTATTGTATTTGTTTTAGTTTTAAGTGTATAATATATGTCATGCACCCTCCCAGGTATTCCCTATCCCATAGGATCCGGGTGCTCCGAGAGACTCAAGATCCCAAGAGGAGGGTGAAAATTTTTCGAAAACAATTTATAAAACTCCGTTCAAAATGTTTAATGTCATTTTACAATTTAAAACATAATTCTGAAAGTGTAAGTGTTAGAAATCAGTTACACAAAATACTGTATCAGAGTGTTCTAACATGTACACACATCGTTCTGATAAACATGCGTTTGCGGACGACTGAAAGCATATGGTATGCACCTCCCGTACCCTGTATGCAAACCTTAGAGGAAAATCATAAAACAGTGAGTTATATAGTCCAATGAGTGGATAATACAATTTATAAATGAAAATAACTTCAACCTTAAACTTGCATTTCACACAACACGTAACCACTCCCTTAGCAAGACCACGCTTTCCTTTTATAATATCCGGACATGATAAATCCTTAATTCGTATTCTTGCATAAACTTCCTAGTTACTATGGATCATTGAATTATTTTTACAACAATTGATACGCCCATATCAAAGCTAAGTAAACATTTCCCAACACGAAACTCACTCTTACGCATGCCAATGCCTGCTAAGTGTCCACAATTTCCACCTACCTATACCCGCTGGATAATCATAAATTCCACCCCAGCCTATACCCACTGAGTGTTAACCAACTTTCCTCACATCGTTATTACAACCACCACCACACTAGCANAGATTCAACTAGTAGTGCATCGATACACCATATTCCTGCTAGCTTCAGGCAGTGGTGGCCAGAATCTGGTAAATTTCGGTTGCTGGGGTGTTTTTGTCAATTTTTAAAATTTTTTTCGGGGGTTGTTTAGTTAAATTAACAAATTTAGGGGGATTAAGGGAATTGAATAATTTAGAAAACTATTTTCAAAATAGGTGAAATAAAGTTAACTTTTTTGGGAAAACTAGAAAAGTTTTCCTAATATGTGAACCAAACAGAGCCCTAGATTTTGGGAAAAATCTAGTCTTCGCCACGGCGAGAGAGGTTCTAGAGAGTTTTGGGAATTTCTGGGTTTCGCCGTGGCGAAGAAAAATCTTTGCCTTGGTGAGATTTTTAGGGGGTATTTTGTCAGTTTTGAAACCTGTTGCAGAGACAGTGGGTTAAGTGTAAAATTTTAAAAGTTGAGGGACTAAAAAAGTTGAAAAATACGGGGAGTAAAGAGATATTTTACTTGAGTGGAGTTCTTATGAAAAAATTTGAGAGCAATCAACATTAGGTTATAAGATGATTTTTGTTAAAGAGGAAGTTAAATTAACCTTTGGTATGTGGGTTGTCCAATAAGTTTAATATTGATGTGTTACCATAGGGAGACCTTTACATAGAGAGTTCATTGGACTGTGGACAAGGGAAGACAAGCGGAGGCACCGTTAGAGGACTTCGACCCCTTCTTCTAATCAAGATTTTTGACTTCAAAGTAGTGAGTGGAATGATATTTTATAAATTGCATGCTTCCCTAAAATTCGGATATTGTTAGTTGAAATCCCAAGTTTTATTATTATTGTTATTATTATTATTATAAATTGCTGAGTCGGTGATTTGGTTTGTTAGGGGAGGGTCGATGTGTGTTTGAAAAGTTGATTAGAGATTTAAAATGGTATGTATGGGAACGTTGAAAATGAGTATTGAAGTGGTTGAGTGAGAGAAACCCATTCAGTTGGATTTATTGTTGAGGTGGGCCAATAATAATTATTATTAAGGCCCAATTGTGTTAGTTGGGTAATTAGATATGTTAAGTGAATTTGTGGGCTTGATGAAGTTTATGAGCTTAATTGTATTAGTGGGATAATTATGTTGGTGGACTTATTATATTAAAAAGGCCAGATTACATTGTTTGAGTTTTAGGTGAATTAGTGGGTTGACTTATTTTTAATATGGCCCAAGATGTGTTGATTGGGTTTCTGGGTTTTGAATTGGATAGTAATTGGTGGAAGGATCCTCAGTGGGTTAATTGTAAGGAATGACAATATATAGGGCTTTGATTGTAAGGATTTAAAAGTGTAGGGGTTTGAGAAGAGTACAAAAGTTTAGGGGGGTTGACGAAGAATTCAAAATGTTTGGGACTAGAGGAATGAGTGAATAATATAAGGGGTAAATTGATAATTCACATGTCCATATTTCGCAACATTACGCTCGTTTGTACATGTTGGCATTATTATGAACTATATGACACCCATATTCGAATACTCGCATGAAGGCATGAAATATTATTAAAGGTTGGGAAATCTAGGAGTGTAATGTGTTGAATATGTGGGTGAGTGTGTAAGGATGTGTTTGGTTGGGAGTAAAAGAGTATGTTGGGTTGGGATCTAAGATCATCCTTCTATAGTACCCGTCTCTCTTCAGACATCAACTAGCCTATATTTTGTTTCTTAGCCTCCTGCGAGTGTTGAGATGGTTCGTACTCCCGCATGGTGGTAGCTTCCTATCGGGATAGTAAAGACACTTGAAGAGCTCCAGGTGGGATATTATGGGATACCATATCATGACACCCCGAGGATAGACTATGGGTCGAGTATGGTTATCCAGTGATGAGTATACCATCCCAAGGATAGACTGTGGATGGTACCACCCGGAGGATAGACCATGGGTGAGATGTTGATACATGACGCCTCGAGGATAGACTGTGGGCGAGATTCTTCCATATGATACCGTATCATCACACCCTGAGGATAGACTGCAGGTCGAGTATGGTTATCTTGTGACGATTTAGCCATCCTGAGGATATACTATGGATGGTGCCACCCCGAGGATAGACTATGGGTGGCCTAGTTGGTTGTCTGTATTTGGGACCCTGGGTACTAGTGTGGTGGTGGTTGTAATAACGATGTGAGGAAAGTTGGTTAACACTCAGTGGGTATAGGCTGGGGTGGAATTTATGATTATCCAGCGGGTATAGGCAGGTGGAAATTGTGGACACTTAGCGGGCATTGGCGTGAGTAAAAGTGAGTTTCGTGTTGGGAAATGTTTACTTAGCTTTGATATGGGCATATCAATTGTTGTAAAAATAATTCAATGATCCATAGTAACTAGGAAGTTTATACAAGAATACGAATTAAGGATTTATCATGTCCGAAAATTATAAAAGGAAAGCGTGGTCTTGCTAAGGGAGTGGTTACGTGTTGTGTGAAATGCAAGTTTAAGGTTGAAGTTATTTTCATTTATAAATTGTATATCCACTCATTGGACTTCATAACTCACTGTTTTATGATTTTTCTCTAAGGTTTGCATATAGGGTACGGGAGACGCATACCATATGCTTTCAGTCGGCTGCAAACGCATGTTTATCGGAACGATGTGTGTACATGTTAGAACACTCTGATACAGTATTTTGTGTAACTGATTTCTAACACTTACACTTTTAGAATTATGTTTTAAATTGTAAAATGACATTAAACATTTTGAATGGAGTTTTATAAATTGTTTTCGAAAAATTTTCGCCCTCCTCTTGGGATCTTGAGTCTCTCGGAGTACCCGGATCCTATGGGATAGGGAATACCTGGGAGGGTGCGTGACATATATTATACACTTAAAACTAAAACAAATACAATATAACGCTATAAATTCTCTTAATACAAAAATACGCCACTTACCTATTTGCCCAAAACCTTCTTCTTCTTCTTCTTTCTCCCATTTTTCTTCTCTCTCTCTTTTTTTTTTTTTTTTTCTTATTCATTTCGGAAATGTTTACCTTCTTCGCTCTTCTTCTTCTTCAAGCCAAGCCAAAACTGATCGCCTCTCCAGCCACTATTAATTTACTTTTCCAGATAACCATGATCCCTCTTTACACGCTACAAACTAAATCATAAAACCAATGCCAATAACTCAACTAAAGCAAACATCACACTGAGAAGTCTACACATTCACAAAAAACAATTAAAAAGAATATCCAGATAAACAATGGATTTCAAAACAAAAAATAACTATCAAAACAATTTACTTTTCCAGAAGAGACTTCTGTGGCGAGGAGCTTTTGACTTGGGCACTGGAACCCAAATCTAGCATTAACCTCCCATCCTCTACCTGGACGATGAAGGCTATGAGAGAGGTTCAGGTTTTTGCTCTGTCGTTGAAGAGTTAAAATTTGCGGCCACTCAATTCAGGCGCCTTCACAGTAGACAGGTTCAGCACACCTTTAGGTTCTACTCATAACAGTGGAGGACATGGGCCGCATGCTTCATCCAAGCTGCATGGCACCGTTATTCCAAGAGAAAGAAAATGGAACATTTCCGAAAGGAAGAAGAAGAAGCAGTATCCATGTTCTGATTTTTTTTTTTTTTAAATATAGACGGGCGTCCATTACGAATGGACGACCGTCCATAAAAGATGGACGGCCGTCCCAAATATTTATAAAAACTTTTTATTGTATTTTATTTATGGACGGGCGTCCTTTAAATGGGGATGCCCGTCCCTTGTATATGGACGGACGTCCATGTGAGTGAACGGCCGTCCAAATTTGATGGACGGCCGTTCACTAGAAAAAAATTGTTAAAAAAATTAGAGATGTCTTACACGTAGGCCGGTACAATATTTCAGTGCAAAAATCTCGGTGTCTGTAGCATTATTGTTTGGGAAAAATCTAATCTTCGCCACGGTTGGAGAGGTTTTAGAGAGTTTTGGGAACTTCTGGGTTTCGCCGTGGAGAAGAAAAATCTTTGCCTTGGTGAGATTTTTAGGGGGTATTTTGTCAGTTTTGAAACCTATTGCAGAGATAGGGGTTAAGTGTAAAATTTTAAAATTTGAGGGAAAAAAGTGAAAATACGGGGAGTAAAGAAATATTTTACTTGAGTGGAGTTCTTATGAAAAAATTTGATAGCAATCAGCATACGGTTATAAGATGATTTTTATTAAAAGAGGAAGTTAAATTAACCTTTAGTATGTGGGTTGTCCAATAAGTTTAATATTGATGTGTTACCACAGGGAGACCTTTACATGGAGAGTTCATTGGACTGTGGACAAGGGAAGACAAGCCGAGGCACCGTTAAAGGACTTCGACCCCTTCTTCTAATCAAGGTTTTTGACATCAAATTAGTGAGTGGAATGGTATTTTATAAATTGCATGCTTCCCTAAAATTTGGATATTGTTAGTTGAAATCCCAAGTTTTATTATTATTATAAATTGCTGAGTCGGTGATTTGGTTTGTTAGGGGAGGGTCGATGTGTGTTTGAAAAGTTGATTAGGGATTTAAAATGGTATGTATGGGAGCGTTGAAAATGAGTATTGAAGTGGTTGAGTGAGAGAAACCCATTGCGTTGGGTTTATTGTTGAGGTGGGCCAATAATAATTATTATTAAGGCCCAATTGTGTTAGTTGGGTAATTAGATGTGTTAAGTGAATTTGTGGGCTTGATGAAGTTTATGAGCTTAATTGTATTAGTGGGATAATTATGTTGGTAGACTTATTATATTAAAAAGGCCAGATTATATTGTTTGAGGTTTAGGTGAATTAGTGGGTTGACTTATTTTTAATATGGCCCAAGATGTGTTGATTGGGTTTCTGGGTTTTGAATTGGATAGTAATTGGTGGAAGGATCCTCAGTGGGTTAATTGTAAGGAATGACAATATATAGGGCTTTGATTGTAAGGATTTAAAAGTGTAGGGGTTTGACAAGAATACAAAAGTTTAGGGGGGTTGACGTAAGAATTCAAAATGTTTGGGACTAGAGAATGAATGAATAATATAAGAGGTAAATTGATAATTCACATGTCCATATTTTGCAGCATTACGCTCGTTTGTACATGTTGTCGTTATTATGAACTATATGACACCCATAATCGAATATTCGCATGAAGGCATGAAATATCATTAAAGGTTGGGAAATCCAGGAGTTTGATGTGTTGAATATGTGGGTGAGTGTGTAAGGATGTGTTTGGTTGGGAGTAAAAGAATATGTTGGGTTGGGATCTAAGATCATCCTTCTATAGTACCCGTCTCTCTTCAGACATCAACTAGCCTATATTTTGTTTCTTAGCCTCCTGCAAGTGTTGAGATGGTTCGTACTACCGCATGGTGGTAGCTTCCTATCGGGACAGTAAAGACGCTTGAAAAGCTCTAGGTGGGATATTATGGGATACTATATCATGACACCCCGAGGATAGACTATGGGTCGAGTATGGCTATCTAGTGATGAGTATACCATCCCGAGGATAGACTGTGGATGGTACCACCCCGAGGATAGACCATGGGTGAGATGTTGATACATGACGCCTCGAGGATAGACTGTGGGCAAGATTCTTCTATATAATACCATATCATCACGCCATGAGGATAGACTGCAGGTCGAGTATGGTTATCTTGTGACGATTTAGCCATCTTGAGGATAGACTATGGATGGTGCCACCCCGAGGATAGACTATGGGAGGCATAGTTGGTTGTCTGTATTTGGGACCCTGGGTGCTAGTGTGGTGGTGGTTGTAATAACGATGTGAGGAAAGTTGGTTAACACTCAGTGGGTATAGGCTGGGGTGGAATTTATGATTATCCAGCGGGTATAGGTAGGTGGAAATTGTGGACACTTAGCAGGCATTGGCATGAGTAAAAGTGAGTTTCGTGTTGGGAAATGTTTACTTAGCTTTGATATGGGCATATCAATTGTTGTAAAAATAATTCAATGATCCATAGTAACTAGGAAGTTTATACAAGAATACGAATTAAGGATTTATCATGTCCGAAAATTATAAAAGGAAAGCGTGGTCTTGCTAAGGGAGTGGTTACGTGTTGTGTGAAATGCAAGTTTAAGGTTGAAGTTATTTTCATTTATAAATTGTATTATCCACTCATTGGACTATATAACTCACTGTTTTATGATTTTCCTCTAAGGTTTGCATACAGGGTACGGGAGGTGCATACCATATGCTTTCAGTCGTCCGCAAACGCATGTTTATCAGAACGATGTGTGTACATGTTAGAACACTCTGATACAGTATTTTGTGTAACTGATTTCTAACACTTACACTTTCAGAATTATGTTTTAAATTGTAAAATGACATTAAACATTTTGAACGGAGTTTTATAAATTGTTTTCGAAAAATTTTCACCCTCCTCTTGGGATCTTGAGTCTCTCGGAGCACCCGGATCCTATGGGATAGGGAATACCTGGGAGGGTGCATGACATATATTATACACTTAAAACTAAAACAAATACAATAACGCTATAAATTCTCTTAAAACAAAAATACGCCACTTACCTATTTGCCCAAAACCTCCTTCTTCTTCTTACGTCCTCTTCTTCTTTCTCCCATTTTTCTTCTCTTTTTTTTTTTTCTTTTTTTTTCTTCCCCTTCTTTCTCTCTTTTCCGCCACTTATTTAGGATGAACACTGTTCATCCAAAATATCTTAGCAAAGTTTTTTTGGTCCTCTCTTGTTTCGGCTATTACACTTTACTCTCTTAAAACTTTTAAATTCTTGCACTTACCCCGAGATCTTAAAATAAAATTCCGTAAAAATACGAGGTATTACAAGAAGATTTTTCAAACTAACTAATTATTTACCAAATAGGGGGTTTTTGATTGATGATCCAGAAAATAAAAACAACTAATTAAAAGCAAGCAAATTAAATCTAAGATTGAATTAATATGACAATAGCATTCGAAGGCCGCTGGTTCAAGCAAATAACTTTGAGATCAAGTCTACTATAATTCAAATGATACAACAATTTGTGCAGTTCGGAGGCTTGCCGAATGATGATCCTAATTTGCATACTGCAAACTTTTTGGAGCTATGTGACACTTTCAAGCACAATGAGGTATTCGAAGATGCAATTAGACTTAGGCTTACCCCATTCTCTCTTCATGATAAAGCTAGAGCTTGGTTAATATCATAAATATTAAATCCTGAATATGACTAATATTCTTTTTTTTGTTGGGGGGGGGGGGCGGGGCGCGATACGAATCAATCAAAATATTCGCGTAATAAATGATGTTCAACCAACAACAATGCAAGTAATAATAAAGAGAGAGAGAGAGAGAGAGAGAGAGAGAGAGAGAGAGAGAGAGAGAGAGAGAGAGAGAAATGCTCAAAGATTTATAGTGGTTTAGAGCTATATCCACAAGCCTTCTACATCTACTTCTTCAAGGCAACGTTCTTGAAGTTCCATTACAATTAGATTTTGCCAATACAATAGTTTTCACAAGGATTTTCACTCACACACTCAGATTTATAGGATTGCACCTAGTTTTATAGGATTTCACCGCTAAAGAATGATTCAAAGTGTTTTGTGAATGATTGCCTCTTCAATGTAGGCTTATACACACAATAAGAACAAGTGAACTCTCAAAGGTTTACAAGATGAGTACAAGTGAGAGTATATGATTTGGATCCTGAGCTGTAGGGATTATGTGACAATGTTTTCTGATTTAGTATGTCTCTTCTCTTTCATGTTACCCAAAAACGTCTAACTTTTATAATCGCAAAAAGATTAGCCATTGTAGCATTTAATTTAGTTTTGATAAAGTTTGCAAAACCCAGAGGAACAGTTGTTCTATAATTGTGAAAGGTCATTCCTGACACAATGGTGATATTTTCTCAGATCTAGGTTAACTAGAATGGTCATTCCACGATGCCATATAATTGTCCAAAGACAACACACGGTCATTCCACCACACGGAACGATCACATCTAAATGCTCTTCCAAATCCAGTTAATTTTCCAGAAGTGTGAACGACTTTTTGGAACGATGTTATGCAAAACTCTTCAGATAGGAACAATCATTCCACCACAAGGAACACTTGTTCTAATTTTGAATTTTGAGTTTTGACTTTGACCTTTGAAATGAAGTCAAGAGCATGAAAGATTTTGAATTTGAATTATCTTGACTTTTGACTTGAGCGAATGGTCGTGTGAGTGCCTCTCACTTTGGTAGAATGATGAACACTATAAGGAATGATGTCATGCGAAACTGCATGTTCATCTCGGCAACTTTCTTCTATGGAACAGGCATGCCTTGCTCGCGCAAGGTCATGCCACTGTACAAACTTGCTTATGCACGATCATACTTCCTGATAGACCTGTTTTGGTTTGGTTATGATCCGTGTCATATCTTAGCATGTTATGGTTAATGTTCAATCAACTTTTTGGATAGTTTTGGCAAATCAAAACACATGAGAGGTTAACAATAACCACCTGGAGGAACCGCAACGTGGTATGAGTTGGTTCAATTATTCCTTGCAAAGTGCTTTCCACCTACTAAGCCTACTAAGATGAGAAGTGACATCACAAATTTATTCCAGCCAGATATGGAGTCACTTTATGAAGCTTAAGAGAGATATAAAGATCTTTTGTGGAACTGTCCTCACCATGGGTTGCCAATTTGATTGCAAGTGCAAACGTTTTACAATGGTGGGACCCATTGCTTTGCAAAAATACCTATATATATGACAAGCTTGAGGGCTATTTGCAATGGTGCTGTTGATTTAATATTTCATGAAAAACAAAAAGCTAATAATCCTGATTTTTACCTTATTTTTATACTAAGTTTCAGTAGGATTTTCATTAATTGCCCTTCGCTTTGGCTGTGAAATAAATTTAGTTAGAAGTTTTGTTCTTTGCAAGGCAAAACGTTAACTTTGAGTAAACATAGGATAACTTGAGTTGTAGACCTCAAAATTGGACGATTCTTGATGTGTTGGAAAGCTGACTCATATGTTCATGACTTTTCCAGATTCACGCTCACCACAGCGAGAATTTTCTTTGCTGTGGCATTCGTGAACTTTATGATTGAAAATGTTTCTGCCAGAACATGCTTCACTAAAATGAGCGTAACTTGAGCTACAAAACTCCGATTGACCTGCTTCTGATGGCATTTGAAAGCTAAGTTATAGGGATACAACTTTTATGTTTTTTTTGTGATTCAATTCAACTTGGAAATTGGTTAAAATTTGAGCCGAAAGTTACATATGTGAACGGAAGACAAGCAGATTTGTTGTCATGTGTTTTTAATTGAAGTGTTACTTTTTACCAGAATACCCTCACGAATTTAATACTAAAAATAAAGGTCCTTAGATATATCGGGGGAGGCTAGTGTTTAAAAAAACACATTAAGGGAGAAGAGGACATCAAATGAGAGAGCTGAGCACCATTCACTCAGGAGAAGTTGGCACAAAATCTTTTCAGAGACGAATTCTTCTAGATTCTAGTTTCAATTTTCCATTACTTTGTCTTCTTTTTGTTTTCAGTTTGGAATTTTTGTAATTATGACTTCAAAACTGATTTGGATTGCATTTACTTTGAGTATGGAGTAGTTTTTATTGTTAAGAGGTAGATTCTACTGAACCATGTTGACTTGATTTTTAATGTTATAAAAGTATTCAGCAATTTTATTGTTCTATAAGATTCTGTGTTATTTCTTTAATGCTTTTGAATCTGATGTGTCTTTAATTAATTAGGATTCTTTTCAAATGATGAGCTAGACAGTGAAGTTTGATTAATAATCTATTAATTAGGTCTCATTGTAATTCAATTAATTTGTTGATGTGATGATGAATTGGGAGGAGAAGTCTAATAAGATCTTTACAATAGCATATATCATACATTGAATACGATACTCGAGAGAGTCTTATGAGATTTATGTGGCCAGTTTAGGTTTGAAGCGGGAGCGGAACTTAATCGTTAATGAATTTCGCAATCGGATTAAATTGAGGGATTTAGTCATCTTTAAATCAAATAATTTATGAATCTGATTTATGTTACCTAGTTGTCAACATCGCTTTAGGTAGAATCGAACCCTTAACATTGTCATTGCATAAGTGATTTTCGTTTGAGTTAATTAGTTGTTTTTATTTTTAATTTTAGCAATTTCTATTTTTAATTACAATTTCATATCACTAGTTTCGTTATCTCAAATAACAATTGAGATTAGTCATTACATTTGTTTGTTTAAATTCAATCCTTGTAGGATACGATACTTTACTCACCATTTTTATTACTTGTCGACTAGTGCACTTGCTAGCGTACGAAATAGTCACAACAAAACCCACTACCAATAAGTTCTTAACCAGATAATAAAAAGAATAACTATGAGAAATTGAAATAATAAAAAAGCTATTTACAAATAAGAAATTGAAATAATTAATTAAAGGAATGGAAACTCACAAGTAGATTATTTCTCTAGTATGCTCTAAAGATGCTGATGATGTAAAGGTGAAGAGCTCAAAATTAGAGAACGACAAATATATTTCTTTTGATTAGGGTAAAGGATAATTACTGGGATATTAAATTATTAACAAGGATAGTATTGAAAAATTAAAATATTAACAAAATCCCTCATTTTATTAAAACGGATGGATTTGGCAAAATCCCACCTACTAGGTGGGATTTTAAAACCCTCAAAGATGAAAGATTCTGGAGGTGGTGAATTTTCCAAAATCCATGGATTTCAACTTTAAAAAAAAAAAAAAATGAAGGAATTTACCAAATTCATGGATTTAACGAAATCATTAATTTAGAATCCTTCAATCCAAATGAGGCCTAAGAATTATGTTGGGGCTTTAATAAAGAAACTTTAGATTGTAAATAAGGGCCATCATATACAAATTGAATTATCCAATCTAATAATTAAAGCCAAAAGCCAAAAAAAAATAAAAAAGAAAAAAAGAAAAAAAGAAATTTAGATTATAAATAAATAAAACATATTATTTCAAACTTAATAAATTATGGTTTTGGTATAGGAAAAATTATTTATTACCTTCTAAATCATATTCTACTTGGTTTTTTATAATTTAATTTACCTTTACAAAATTAGAATATCTTATGAGTTTCCTTATGTTAGTATGAATAATTTTATTTGTTTTACCATATATTTGGAAAATTATAATTGTATTGAACATAAAATACTGTCAATAAATATTAAAGTTTTATAATTGTGAAAAAAATTTAAAGTTTATTATTTTTGAATTTCTTTCCCCCACCCCCTTTGAATAGGGATATCTAAATGATCTATAGGACTTTAATGGGTTGGATTTGGATAGTTAGAATTTGGGGTTGGGACTGATTTGGTTTTCAATATCTTGTTCCAAATTATTTTGGGACGTATGAGAATGCTAATTTTGACCCTAATTAAGCCCATTCGTGCCAAAAATCAATATATAACCATAAATGAATAATTATATATAATATTTAACATTAAAATTATAAATATTTTTATAGAAAGGTTATGTTATTTACTTTTTATTTTTTCAAATAAAAGAAACTTCCTAGCCACCACAATCCTTATTCCTCCATTGACTTACTTCAAAATGATTTCTTGCCATCTCTTCACTTGTGAATCTGAAACTTAGGTATGTAATTAAATTGTTTCGAGATGGTGTTTGATGCTTGATGTCATACAAATTTTAGACTTTGAATTCTAATTTTATTTCTTTTGTTTACGATTTGTTTGGATAACTTTTGTGGTAAAATTATTGAACTTTAGAATGTAAATTTCATATTAGATAATATTATTTATCATTTTGATTAATCTATTGTTGTATACATATTATGTCAGATATGACTTTCTATATATATAATGATCCCACCATTGGGAAAACCAATTGGAAAATTTGAATAAAGTATTCCTTTTGAAGTAAATCATCCAGGAGTGCCTGTGATGACTATTTTGGAGAAAGAGTGATCTGTTTCAGTTGATAGTCCCAGTAATTATATCTAGGCGGGTCAAAATTTTGGGAAATTTTTTTGAATTGGTTTGGGTTGGATCCCCAATCAGAAGGACTAAAGATTTTCATAATATGAAAGGTTGAATGAGTGATAAATCCCGGTTGGTTTTTATCCTCATAGCATTTAAACTCACAAGAAACAAAATTAACAAGAAGAAATTCATAAAATTTTTGAGTTTTCCTTAAGTCTTCAGGGATAAAATGAATTTTTTTGGGAAAAATTTGTTGAACTAATTGTTTAAGGTTTTCAAAATCATATCCTTCTTCGAAAACCAAAAGATTAGTTGCAATTCTTTTTTGAATATATTTTTGTCCTGGTTTAAGGGCTTTTAATGGTGTAGCTGTAGGAACAAGTTCCTTGTTTTTTGAAAGAGCAATTTGAGCTGCCTTTTGCAATGTGCTTAGTGAAAATTTTTCACATTGGGAAAATTCTTGGGAATTTTTTGGAAGAGTTTGAGGTTCTTTAATTTTCAAAATCTCATTTTTTGGTAAAGTTGGTGTTAACCCAATCATAGCTAAGGCTGCTTCTGGACTTTGCTGAAAAGAGCTGATCCAATTCTGGATTTGCTCTGTATTTGTTGGACTCTGAGAAGAGTTTGTTGAGGCTATGCCTTTTCCTTTTGATTGTTGGGCCCTCTCTTGGGCTTCTTCTTCACATACGAGTTCATACCATGATTTGGTGTTTGTGGGCTTTTGGGCATAAGAAGCTTTTGATTGTTTTTGAGTGATTGGAGGGTTGGTCTTTTTGGGAGGCATGATGGTTATCTCCCCTGAAGGAATTCCCTGGTGAGGAAGTCAAGCAGGGAATTAGCTTCTCCTTTGATGTATTCAATGTCAAAATCAAACACACATAAAATTGCTTGNTGTTTGAGTATTGAATGTTATTCTGTGCATATTTTCATGATTGATGCATTTAATTACTAGGAGGCCTACTAGTGTATTATTTGTTGAAATCTACTGCTAAGTTTGATATCAAATCCGTAATTGTTTGATCCCTCCAACTTGTGAAGCAATTAGGGTTAGTAATTTGCTGCGTCAGGAATTAGTAACCTTACGAAGAACATTCAACTAAATTAAATACAACCGCTTGTGTTTGTGTTGTTTAGCTTCATCGATCTCTCTAATTCTTAAGGCTGCCACTAGATTAAATCTTGAGCGCTTGTCTAGGGTTGTTTAGGGGTAAGATTAATTAGGATCGCTTGTTTCCTGATTAATTACAATTAAGGAGAGATAGGAAATTAGTTCCAACGGTGAATATTCAGTGTGTGAATTGATTATCTTTGCATCAATGATCAGTTGTAAGATTCCGATGGTGGATGTTGACAGAGACCAAGTTCGTCATTTTGATTGAATTCGAATTAAATTGTTTTTGTTTTTGTTGAGATTGTTTTCTGTTTTTACACAAACCCCCCAGCCTTTTTCATATCAAAGAAAATTCGGCTAGACACTCTTTGTGGGATCGACCCTTGCTTACCCTATTTACAGTTCAGTAGTTAGGTTCGGAAGGTTTTAATTCTGGGTGCCTACGACAGCACGCCACATTTAAATGCTCTTCCAAATCTAGTTAATTTTCCAGAAACGTGAACAACTTTTTGGAACGATGTTATGCAAAACTCTTCAGCTACGAACAATCATTCCACCACAAGGAACGCTTGTTCTAATTTTGAATTTTGAGTTTTGACTTTGACCTTTGAAATGAAGTCAAGAGCATGAAAGATTTTGAATTTGAATTATCTTGACATTTGACTTGAGCGAATGGTCATGTGAGTGCCACTCACTTTGGCAGAATGATGAACACTATAAGGAATGATGTCGTGCGAAACTGCATGTTCATCTAGGCAACTTTCTTCTATGGAATGGACATGCCTTGCTCGCGCAAGGTCGTGCCACTGTAGAAATTTGCTTATGCACGATCATACTTCTTGATAGACCTGTTTGGGTTTGGTTATGATCCGTGTCATATCTTAGCATGTTATGGTTAATGTTCAATCAACTTTTTGGATAGTTTTGGAAAATCAAAACACATGAGAGGTTAACAATAACCACCTGGAGGAATCGCAACTTGGTATGAGTTGGTTCAATTATTCATTGCAAAGTACTTTCCTCCTACTAAGCATGCTAAGATGAGAAGTGACATCACAAATTTATTCCAGCGAGATATGGAGTCACTTTATGAAGCTTAAGAGAGATATAAAGATGTTTTGTGGAAGTGTCATCACCATGGGTTGTCAATTTGGTTGCAAGTGCAAACGTTTTACAATGGTGGGACCCATTGCTTTGCAAAAAGACCTATATATATGACAAGCTTGAGGGCTATTTGTAATGGCGTTGTTGATTTAATATTTCATGAAAAACAAAAAGTTGATAATCCTGATTTTTACCTTATTTTTATACTAAGTTTCAGTAGGATTTTCATTAATTGCCCTTCGCTTTGGCTGTGAAATAAATTTAGTTAGAAGTTTTGTTCTTTGCAGGGCAAAACATTAACTTTGAGTAAACATAGGATAACTTGAGCTGTAGACCTCAGAATTGGACAATTCTTGATGTGTTGGAAATCTGACTCAAAGGATAAAAATTCATATGTTCATGACTTTTCCAGATTCACGCTCACCACAGCGAGAATTTTCTTTGCCGTGGCATGTATGAACTTTATGATTGAAAATGTTTCTGCCAGAACATGCTTCACTAAAATGAGTGTAACTTGAGCTACAAAACTCCGATTAACTTGCTTCTGATGGCATTTGAAAGCTAAGTTATAGGGATACAACTTTTGTGATTTTTTTGTGATTCAATTCAACTTGGAAATTGGTTAAAATTTGAGCCGAAAGTTACATATGTGAATGGAAGACAAGCAGATTTGTTGTCATGTGTTTTTAATTGAAGTGTGACTTTTTACTAGAATACCCTCACGAATTTAATACTAAAAATAAAGGTCCTTCGATATATTGGGGGAGGCTAGTGTTTAAAAAAACACATTAAGGGAGAAGAGGACATCAAATGAGAGAGTTGAGCACCATTCATTCAGGAGAAGTTGGCACAAAATCTTTTCAGAGACGAATTCTTCTAGGGTCTAGTTTCAATTTTCCATTACTTTGTCTTCTTTTTATTTTCAGTTTGGAATTTTTGTAATTATGACTTCAAAACTGATTTGGATTGCATTTACTTTGAGTATGGAGTAGTTTTTATTGTTAAGAGGTAGATTCTACTGAACCATGTTGACTTGATTTTTAATGTTATAAAAGTATTCAGAAATTTTATTGTTCTATAAGATTCTGTGTTATTTCTTTAATGCTTTTGAATCTGATGTGTCTTTAATTAATTAGGATTCTTTTCAAATGATGAGCTAGACAGTGAAGTTTGATTAATAATCTATTAATTAGGTCTCATTGTGATTCAATTAATTTGTTGATGTGATGATGAATTGGGAGGAGAAGTCTAATAAGATCTTTACAATAGCATAGATCATAAATTGAATATGATACTCGAGAGAGTCTTATGAGATTTATGTGGCCAGTTTAGGTTTTAAGCGGGAGCGGAACTTAATCGTTAATGAATTTTGCAATCAGATTAAATTGAGGGATTTAGTCATCTTTAAATCAAATAATTTATGAATCTGATTTTTATGTTACCTAGTTGGCAACATCGCTTTAGGTAGAATCGAACCCTTAACATTGTCATTGCATAAGTGACTTTCGTTTGAGTTAATTAGTTGTTTTTATTTTTAATTTTAGCAATTTTTGTTTTTAATTACAATTTCATATCACTAGTTTCGTTATCTCAAATAACAATTGAGATTAGTCATTATCTTTGTTTGTTTAAATTCAATCCTTGTGGGATACGATACTTCACTCACCATTTTTATTACTTGTCGATTAGTGCACTTGCTAGCGTACAAAATAGTCACAACAAAACCCACTACCAATAAGTTCTTGACCAGATAATAAAAAGAACCACCATGAGAAATTGAAATAATAAAAAAGCTTTTTACAAATAAGAAATTGAAAGTAATTAATTAAAGGAATGGAAACTCACAGGTAGATTATTTCTCTAGTGTGCTCTAAAGATGCTGATGATGTAAAGGTGAAGAGCTCAAAATGAGAGAACGACAAATATATTTCTTTTGATTAGGGTAAATGATAATTACTGGGATATTAAATTATTAAAAAGGATAGTATTGGAAAATTAAAATATTAACAAAATCCCTCATTTTATTAAAACGGATGGATTTGGCAAAATCCCACCTACTAGGTGGGATTTTAAAACCCTCAAAGATGAAAGATTCTTGAGGGTGGTGAATTTTCCAAAATCCATGGATTTCAACTTAAAAAAAAAAAAAAATGAAGGAATTTACCAAATTCATGGATTTACGAAATCATTAATTAGAATCCTTCAATCCAAAGAGGCCTAAGAGTTATGTTGGGGCTTTAATAACAGAAACTTAGATTGTAAATAAGGGCCATCATATACAAATTGAATTATCCAATCTATAATTAAAGCCAAAAAAAAAAAAAAAAAAAAGAAAAAAAGAAAAAGAAATTTAGATTATAAATAATAAAACTTTATTTCAAACTTAATAAATTATGGTTTTGTATAGGAAAAATTATTTATTACCTTCTAAATCATATTCTACTTGGTTTTTTATAATTTAATTTACCTTTACAAAATCGAAATTTTATGAGTTTCCTTATGTTAGTATGAAATATTTTATTTGTTTTACCATATATTTGGAAAATTATATTGTATTGAACATAAATCTGTCAATAATATTAAGTTTTATAATTGTGAAAAAAATTTAAAGTTTATTATTTTGATTTCTTTCCCCACCCCCTTTGAATAGGGATATCTAAATGTCTATGGACTTTAATGGGTTGGATTTGGATAGTTAGAATTTCGGGTGACTGATTTGGTTTCAATCATATCTTGTTCCAAATTATTTGGGCGTATGAGAATGCTAATTTTGACCCTAATTAAGCCCATTCGTGCCAAAAATATATATAACCATAATGAATAATTATATATAATATTTAACATTAAAATTATAATATTTTTATGAAGGTATTTATTATACTTTTTTTTTTCAATAAAAAACTTCCTAGCCACCACAATCCTTATTCCTCCATTGACTTACTTCAAAATGATTTTTGCCATCTCTTCACTTGTGAATCTGAAACTTAGGTATGTAATTAAATTGTTTCAGATGTGTTTGATGCTTGATGTCATACAAATTTTAGACTTGTAATTCTAATTTTATTCTTTTGTTTACGATTTGTTTATAACTTTTGTGGTAATTATTGAACTTTAGAATGTAAATTTCATATTAATAATATTATTTATCATTTTGATTAACTATTGTTGTATCATATTATGTAGATATGACTTTTCATATATAATATAATGATCCCACCATTGGGAAAACCAATTGGAAATTTTAATAAAGTATTCCTTTGGAAGTAAATCATCCAGGAGTGCCTGTGATGACTATTTTGGAGAAGAGTGATCTGTTTCAGTTGATAGTCCCCATTATATCTAGTCGGGTCAAAATTTTGGGAAATTTTTGTGATTGGTTTGGGTTGGATCCCAACATCAGAAGACAAAGATTTTCATATATGAAGGTTTGAATGAGTGATAACTCCGGTTGGTTTTTTTACCTCATAGCATTTAAACTCACAAGAAACAAATTAACAAGAGAAATTCATAAAATTTTTGAGTTTCCTTAAGTCTTCAGGTAAAATGAATTTTTTTGGGAAAAATTTGTTGAACTAATTGTTTAAGGTTTTCAAAATCATATCCTTCTTCGAAACCAAAGATTAGTTGCAATTCTTTTTTGAATATATTTTTGTCCTGGTTTAAGGGCTTTTAATGGTGTACTGTAGACAAGTTCCTTGTTTTTAAAAGAGCAATTTAAGCTGGCCTTTTGCAATGTGTCAGTGAAAAATTTTTCACATTGGGAAATTCTTGGAATTTTTTGGAAGAGTTTGAGGTTCTTTATTTCAAAATCTCATTTTTGGTAAGTTGGTGTTAACCCAATCATAGCTAAGGCTGCTTCTGACTTTGCTGAAAGAGCTGATCCAATTCTGGATTTGCTTCTGTATTTGTGTGGACTCTGAGAAGAGTTTGTTGAGGCTATGCCTTTTCCTTTTGATTGTTGGGCCCTCTCTTGGGCTTCTTCTTCACATACGAGTTCATACCATGATTTGGTGTTTGTTGGGCTTTTGGGCATAAAAGCCTTTGATTGTTTTTGAGTGATTGGAGGGTTGGTCTTTTTGGGGAGGCAGTGGTTATCTCCCCTGAAGGAATTTCCCTGGTGAGGAAGTCAAGCAGGGAATTAGCTTCTCCTTTGATGTATTCAATGTCAAAATCAAACACCGAACATAAATTGCTTGCCATCTTGCAAAATTCGTTTTGATGCAATATTTTGAACATCCTTTTGTAAACACTATTTATGCAGTTTGACATCAATACAAGTAAAATTTTTGATTGTGAGTAAATCACTTTGAATTGGAAATGCATAGGACAATGGAATCTTTATTTGTTGATAGTGGAGTATTTTTGTTGATTTTCATTCCAAATTTGGAAGTAATTGGATGCTTGTTCTTTGTTATCTTGTACTTGCTTAGAATACCTCCATACCCTAAATTGAGGCATCTGTTTCAACTTTTTGAAGGCTAATGGGTCTGCTAAATGCAACTGGTAAATGGGTGATTTGGACTTTAATCTGTCGGATTGTATTAGTGTGTTGGTTTGTCCACGGTGCTGGATTCTCTTCAACCTTTCATATAAAGTTTGCAAATTTGACTAGTTTAGGACAAAAGTCCTTACATATTAAGAACTTCCTAAGAATCTTTGTAACTGGGTTTTATAGTGTGACATTGGGAATTTTTTAACCAAATTCATGGATCTTTGAATATATATAATTTGTACCATTGTGATTATTTGTCCAAAATCGAATCCTTGTTGATGGAAAATGTTTATTTTTATTTTTGAAACAACTAACCATTTGTTTTGACAATATGAATAAATGTTTTTAAATGTTTAAAATGTTGATCTATACTCATAGAAAATATAAACATCATCAATATAGACAAGGGAATTGAGAGTATGGATGAATATTCCATTCTTATTCTTTGGAATTCTGATGGGGCATTTTTTAAACCCAAAGGCATTACATTCCATTCATATTGACCAAATGGTACAGTAAATGCGGTTTTATACCTATCTTCTGGTTTAATTTGGATTTGCCAAAATCTAGATTTCATGTCGAATTTGGAAAAGATTCTTAAATTGGATAGTTTTGTAATAATCTTTTTGGTTTGGGATTGGTAATCTTATCCATCTTAAGGTTTTATTAAGGTTTATAATTTATGACAATTCTTGGAACTCCCTTTCATGTTCAACATTTTTCTGAACATAAGCCGAGCAACTCCAAGGAGACTTGCTTTCCTAATTAGTTTTTTTTCTGTAGAAGACATCAATTTCGTTTTTACAATTTGTCTCTAATTCTTTATGCATTTATATTGGTCCTGGCTTTTGTGGTATTTCTTTTTCATCCAAATCTTTTTTCATAAGGCAGACGGACCTATGTTTTTTTTTTTTCTACTCAAAAGCATTAGGTAGGTTAGAGCAATTTGTGTGTTTCATAGTTTTTTGTGTATTTGTTTTGTCTTTGTGTGAATATCTTTCTGTTGAAGTTCGGATTCGATTCTTTTAGTTTTAACTCTTCTTGGAGGAGTATAATATGTTTTTGTTTTATGTAGGATAGTGATGATTTTTCGTTCTTTGACGTTAGTACTTCGTGAGGATATTAAGGTTTTTTGGATGAGTTTGTGTATAAATTTGAAGATAGAACTCCCCCCTTATTTTGTGGATATCCCTTATCATCTACACTAAATGGTTGTATTAAACTAATGAAGGTGTTCCTAGTATCATACTTCTTCTCAAATTCTTTACTAATAAGAATAGGGTTTTAAACAAATATTTTGATTACAAACTTAACATCTGATATTTGTAATTGATAAAAATGGTCGAGTCATTGGCTGATTTAGCAGATTCTAGTGTTTTTTCATAGTATTTGTAGGAACTAATCCTCTTGGATACATTGAGTCTGCTCCATTCAAATGAGCAATTATTTCTAGGATAAATTCATCATTGATTAAGAGTTTTATCTTATATGCCATTTTTGATAAGTTATTTGGGTTAGCATATTTATGAATCTTCATAATGATCTTCAGATTCTTTAGATTTATCTTTTTCTTTGGTAACAAGTATTTCGAATGTTGTTTTTGTTGTTCTTATTTTAAACTTCTTAATTTTTAGTTGTTAGATTTCTTTTGTTAAATCTTCAAGTGTTAATTCTTTTTTCTTGTTTTTTCTTGTTTTGAATTTGTCAATAATATTTTTGAAAACTATAAGCCTTATGGGTTTCTATTTTCCTATCAGTTTGTCAAAGGTATTTTTTGTCTCTCTAGATACTTTTTCTCAAAGGATAATCAATTTTATTAACGGCTTCTAGGAGAAATTCTTGGTCTTTGGTTAAGACATTTATTTCATTTCACTAGAGGTTCGATTTCATCAATTTGGTTGTCGTTAAACATTTTTTTTCACTTGAATCAGAATCAGAGGATTGTATCATTATCATTTCAATTTTATTTTGACTCATCATCAAGGCTTAATTTCCTAATTCCTTTACTAATTTTACAATATCTAGCGATATGACCCTGTTTCCCACATCTAAAGCACGTGAATTGTTTTATGGTTTGTCTGTTTTAGAAAATTTGTTTTGTTGAAAGGTTTTTTTCCTAAATGTGGGTTTGTATGTATGGTTCTTACGATTATTCATGGTTTTATTATATCATTCATGGTTTTATCACATTGACCTTTGCAGTTATTGTTTTCTTGGTTTTCTTTCCTTTAGAAGAATTCTGTGTTATATTGTCAAATTGTTGACAAAAATTTCCTAATTCTTTTCCTAAATGTTTTCTCTTTTTTGCTTTGGTAGGCGAGTTTTTCATCTTTGCAAATTTTCTTCCAACTTCTGGACAAACATTATTGTCCTTATTAAATTGTCATTGTATAGTACACATATTGTTTCCTAATTTCTCTCTACATTTCAGCTAAATGTTGGTAAATCCTGCAAATAATTCGCTTTCCTAATATTCATTTGAACACAATACTCCATAGGCTTTGTACTATCAGGCTTTGCTAACCCTAACAAAAAATGTTTCTTTTTACCATCTATAATCATGAAGGGTTTTGCATTTTAAGTTCATTAGTGTAGCTTGACTTTTGTCTTCTACATTAGCAGGGTCTCCTACAAAGTGGAGAGTTATCGTAAAAATTAAGGTATTAACAACACCTGAATTTCATTACCATCTTCATCTAAAATTGGTATCCAATATCATCAATTTTGATTGCGGTAAGATTTCACTTGGGTTTTATTCTTGTAGGTGGCTATCCCGCCAGGATTTGAGAGAGCCAGTGAATCCAACTACCAACAATGTGTTTGGCTTGGTCTTGTGAACTATTTTTAGTCCTATAGACATTACTGACCATATCATTTGTTGTAAGACCATAATAATTTATAATCAGACATGGCATCTATGTTCCATTCATAGATAGAATTGGCATTGTATTTTTTCTTGTTGTATTGAGAGGATTCTTCCAAAACAAATCTGGGGCTGAAGTCTTGGATAATACATTTTTGGATGTTTTTTCCAATTCATGTTGTTGATTTGAATAGAATTATCACTTGAGGAAGTATTTTGATCATCATTTCTGTGAGATTCTGATGAATCGTTTTACCAATAAATTATTATTGTTTAGAAGTTTGGGGGTTTTTTGTGTGCGACAAACACTAGAGATTCTTCTTTATCTGTTCGGTTGAGTTTCCTATTTATTTCTTGCATAAATTCTTTTTTGTTGGTTAAAGTTTTAGTGTGTTTGGAGGGATTTCATGTGGAATAATAAAGGTTTGTTATCAACAATTTTTAGTGGTTTGACCTTCACTCATAGTTTTTTAGGACTGTTTTGCTACAACTCTTCCAATTCTATTCAACTGTTCGCTAATAGTATCAAACATTGGTTTGCATAATTATTTTGTTGATAAATTTTTTTTAATCATTTCCTGATATTTCACTTAATTTTCTTTACTTTAAAAGGTGAAGCCTTAATTTTCTACTCCTTTATAGGGAATCGTTACTGGCTGTTAAAAGTGATGATTGACTCTATCGCTTCATATATCTTTTCCTCTTGTGATTTTCCACTGTTTGTTTTTTGTTTGACATTGATTGTTTTTTCATTATCAACACCTTGGAAGAAAGGTATAAGAATTTGGTGTGTTTTCATAAAGTTGTAATAATTTTGTTGAATTAGATCTCTTTCTTTTTTATTAAAGTTTTTGAAGAATGTTTCTCTTAATTCTTGATTATCTTTTGAATAAAAATCATTTCTTAAGAAGTTTTTGTCAATATCAATTTTTCAATAATGTTTAAACTCTTAAAATTCTGTCATTTGGGAATACGTTGGAGACATTCTTGTGATGTCTCTTCCCCATCTTGTTGGGAGGTGTTCATTGAATAATAAGGTTGTGGTATTGTTGAGAATTATCAATTCCTTGAATATTAGTTTTAACCTGGCTAGTCTGGGGGGGTATCTTACTGAACAAGAAAAATCTTCTTTGTTCAAGAGGTTCTTTGGGATGTATCGAGTGAGGATAAGTGTGAGTCATCAAAACTTATTATTGGAGGCCTACTAAACCTAATCCGAACGCTTCCATCAGAATTTTCAGTTATGTTTTCATTTCTGTATTTTGGATTGGTTGAGTTAAAGGTTTGGGAATTCTCATTTCTAAACGATGACTGCGTAGCTAATCCCCAATCCTCTGGTAAAGTTATTTGATACCCAATTGATGTTTTAGGAACTGTCATGTTTGATCTTGTTAGGTAGTTTGAAATAACACTGGTGTGCCTTTTTGGTCATGATTAATGGCTCTAGTTTCAAAAGCTGATTGCATTACTTTACATTGGATCCTATAAATGGATGCTATAGGATGGTTCCCGGTTTAGTCATATTAAAAACGTTTTAATATTTAAAGTTAAAACTTCTAGTATATTTTGGTCATCTAAGCAGACTGTGAAATCAGGATAATATGAAATAAATTAGCCCATTGGACGTTGATTCTTTGTTCCTAAGAGAATCTCTAATCTTAGCCATCTCCAATCTCTTAAACAGGCAAAGATGGCATTGTCTAAGCCTTCATGCTTAGAGGTTTGATTCCTATTGGACAGTCCTATATGAAGATAATTATAACTCTTTTTGTATTTTTAAATATACAACCATTTCCTTGATAATAATTGAGTGATTTGAGAAGAATTGTTTATCTTAAGAGTTTTTTCTTCTGTTTTAATTATGTATTTTGATTTGTTTAAAGGGTTAACTCTATTGAGACTTGATAATTTTCCTCTTTGTAAACATCTGTTACAGAATTTTGGAATGTTCCATTTATCAAAATGTTTTTGTAAATCTTCAGGCTTATGACCTGTTTATCTTTTTATTACAAGCATGACTTGTTTCAATATGTTGTCATTTTGATTTAACAAATCTCCTTCTTGATGAACATCTTTTCATCTCTAGTATTTGAACTTAAGTAGACATTGATCTAGAAAAGTTTTCCATTTTGTATATCCACCTATTTCTTCCCCTACAGTGTGATCTAAGGGACTTACAACGCAAAATCTACACGCCCTACACAATCCAAAAAGACTCGGTACTCAAAATATTAATAAACAAATTTTAACAATCCTAAATCCCTCCCTCCTCCCTGGCTCTGATACCAAGAGCCAGGAACCACTTGACTTTAAATTTCTGGATCAATTAGGGATATTGCTAAAATTTTGGACAATTTCATATTCCCATTGGGAGGGATAAATTTGATGATCCCACGTGTCCAAAGAAAAAATCCAACTTTGTCTCTCAAGTTCACCTCATCAAACTCAGGCAATTACCCCTGAAATTGCCAATTTTTTACAGAAAAAGACTGTGGCATCGTATCCTTAGCAGGAGCCAAGACAAAACAAGAACTTAAAGACCACCTCAAAATTCTTTCACAACTTCAAGATGAAGAAGAGGAACAAGAAGAAAGATGGAAAGAATCTTACCGAAGCTCTAGTGTCTCGGTCAATCTCCGCCAGAGCAATGAAGATGCTGTTATGGAATCATCTAACTTATTCCAAACAGTTCGAAACCGCTTCTCTCAACAGAAGACGGCCAAAAAACTGACATCAGCTTAAAGAATATCTGGCATAATATTGAAGAGTCAGAGATTCCCTGCAAAGGACCTTTAATGTTTAACTTAAAAAAAAAAAAAAAAAAGATTAAAATATTCACTCAATAGTATTCATGTGATGCTATGTGAATAAGGTTTTCTATAAATTAGGAGCTTCATGCAATGTGGACCAAGCTTTTGCCAAGCCAATTCTAAACTTTCTCTTTCATTTCTTTTGATGTAACTTTCCAAAAGCTCTCCAAAAAAGAAAGCTTTCATTGTAAGTTAAATTTCTTTCAATAATCATTCAATGTTTAATCTTTCAAGTTCTTTGATTATTCTCTTTTAATCTTTCAAGTTCTAGTTCTTTTATTAATCATTCATCATGTTTGATTTTAATGTTTATTTAAGTTTTTATTTGTAATGTTTATTTAAGTTTTTATTTGTGTTCTTTATTTCTTTAAATTTTTGTTCATCACTTAATCTGGTTCCAGTGCGGCACTGCCGCCGTTACCTAGTTAAGTGTTAATCTCACTTCTTAATATGATTTTTGTGCGGCTCTGCCGTCGTTGTCTTATTAATTAGTTGTAAGATTATTTAAATTAATGTTTATTTAAGTTTATTTAAGTTTTATTTAATCTCTACATATCTCCTCTTTGTATATATATAAAAAGTCATATCTGACATAATATGTATACAACAATAGATTAATCAAAATGATAAATAATTAATATATATATAATAGGTCAAATGGGGCAATCCAAGGTTTTTCAATAAAAAAAATAATACAAATCCAAACCTATTTTTTTAGAATGGATAATAGGATCTAACTCTTATAGAAAAAGAGGAGATCAAATCAGCAGGTTTGCCCAAAAGGTTAAGCGGGAAGACTTTAGATCTTTTGCACAAAAGTTACCTTGGTCTATTGGGCTTGTAAAATGTTCCGTGACTCTGAGGATTAGACAGATTTTAATATGGGTCTGGATACCTCAGATCCTAAAAAAAATAGGGGATCACTATGAAAACTTAGGAGTAGGAAGTCTAGCCGTTTAAAATAAGTAAAAGAGAAAAAAAAAAAAAATGAAATCCTTATGATATATGCCATGTGGAAAGAAAATGTTGATTTATAATATGAAATGAGTTTGATTATAAAAAAATTTACATCCCAAGATCACACATTTTAATACTGTTATGCCTAAAAAATTGAGGCTGATGTAAGCTTACATTAGTGAGCACCAATTAGAGTTCAAGAAGGCTTTGCGCCGCCTAGAATCTGCCACATCGCCCCAAGACAGAGAGAATATGACTGTCACCAACTTAGCAAGTTCATGTTTTGTCTGTGAATGAATGAAGTCCGCACACCTATCCAATCCCCATATAATTTAAGGATATTTCCTAAGTTAGCAGCCAATGGAATGCAAGGAAGGACTTGCATGACACCTACCCACTTGCAAACTTGTAATTACTACCTTGAACTCAACAACTATAAATAGAGGGCTCCCCCTCACAAAATCGGGATCTTTGTATTTCAAAAACAAAAATAACAAAGACAACCTATGGGAAAGAGACTAGCTTAATATTCTCTCTGAATACCAAGCCCTTGTAATTCTATTCGCAATTCGCGACCTCTTGTAACTTGGCTCTTGTAATTTCTAAGACCTACTTAGCACTTTGCATGTGCGAGGTCGTTGGTGTCAAAATTACGCATCAACAGTTTTAGGGAGCTTATGAAACCAAATATTCCTCCCTTTATCATTCGTCATTTGGAGAGGTAGTACGAGTCCTTATCTATATATAGGTGCAAGCTTTAAGCAAGCTCCAGCGCCATTGGCTCCCTGAGTTCATGCTTGCAGAACGATATACACATAGCGACAACTATCATATATGTGTTTGACATTAACTGGAATGGTGCAACTAGAAGTGGTCGAGAATTGACCTGATGTGGGGGTGGAAGGGTATTCTCACTCTACATTTGAAAATAGTTTCCGAGATTGTAGCCATTCCCTTGAGAGGATCTTAGGTGATGTATGTCCTTTTTTGGTACACGTCCACGTTGATCGCATACTGCTCTAATTCCTTTCTGATTTTGTTCGTTGAAAACAGTCGACCTTATCACCTTCCCGAGACCTACAGAGGTACTTGGTGGATGTGAGCTTTCTTCGTTGGCTGTTCTCATTTCAGGGATCTCCTTTGGCCTTAGAGTCTGTAAAGCTATGACATTTAAGAGAGACTCAAACCCTGAAAAATCTACCTCATATGACAACTCAAACAAGGTGGAGGATATCTCTACGATTTCTACCTTGGTCATCAAGCTTCTAAACCCTAAAAACTCCTAAAAATAGTCCTTTAAGACTCTTTACCCTAAGTTTTGAACCTTCAAGTGTTTCTTTCGAACACTACCCAGAAGTGCTCCTTTCCTAAGACCTACCAGATACCCATAACCACCATGACTGTAAACGAAAAACTTGTAGGAATGGAAAAAGAGAGAAAGGAAGAAATTTCTTTACCTCTAGGTTGACTGAAATGGGTGCTCTGTTGTAGCGTTGACTTTGCATGAACTGGTAAAGGAGGAACAAATTTTTTGGAGTAAGAAAACGTTATTTTCTCTCTAATAAATTTGAGTTTTCTGAAAACTTTAGGGCAAAGTTAGGTTTTTATAGGAAAGAAGACGACGTTACGACTTCTTTGTAAGTGACATTTAGGCGGGAATGCACTCTTAGCCATAGATCGTGACCACGTGTCATTGATCCATGGAAAGAGTAACCCCCATGCTTTGTAAAAACCAACCGACGCTTCTCTTTATCGAGAACGTCAATCGCTGTCGTGATTATCTCCTCCACATTAAATGCGCCTTCATTTGCATTTAATGCACCAAAGGGGAATGTCGTTTTAGCATGACTTGCATTTAATGCTCATGGCTAACACTTATTGCGTGCAGAGACACGTCTGTCAGATAAAGATTACTTTATTGGCCAAGCCAGTTATCAAGCACAACAAATAACATTTGAAGAGGTTGTTCAAAAAAGACATTTATTCAATATGTCGAATATGAACACCAAACAAGATGATTCAAAATTTTCAACCATGAAATATTCTAAGTGTTTTTAGGTCGTGAATGATTGTTAGAGTTCAATACACATCCCAATGACTCAAGACAAGATCAACCTCAGGTCGGTGGATCTCAGTAAACGATCACGTCAAGTCACTTGTGTTACTCTCAAGGCATAGTTCATGACCTCTATTTAGTTGCAAGTCAAATCAAGACAACATTTTGGAAGTCAGATCAAGCAGTCAACTCATGTCGTCTGCAACGATGTGATTACACTCAGTGCTCAGCTCGAGCAAGCATTTCTGAAGACAAGTCAGGTTGCGGCATAATCATAAAGTTCTCGAAATCAAATTCCTTGAATCTCAAGAACTGGGGAGCTTCTGTTATGCCTAAAAAATCAAGGCTAGCGTAAGCTTACATCAACAAGCACCAATCAGAGTTCAAGAAGGCTTTGTAGTGCCTAGAATCTGTCACGTTGCCCCAAGATAGAGAGAATACGGCTGTCACCAACTCAGCAAGTTCAAGTTTTGTTTGTGAATGAATGAGGTTCGCACACCTGTCCAAGCCCCATATAATTTAAGGATATTTCCTAAGTTATTAGCCAATAGGATGCAAGAAAGGACTTGCATAACACCTACTCACTTGCAGACTTGTAATCATTACCTTGAATTCAGCAGCTATAAATAGAGGACTTCCCCTCACAAAATCGGGATATTTGGATTTCAACAACAAAAATAGCAAAGACAACCTACGGGAAAGAGACTAGCTTAATATTCTTTCTGAATACCACGCTCTTGTAATTCTGTTCGCAGTTCACGACCTCTTGTAACTTGGTTCATAACCAAGCAAACTCATATAAAAAAAACAGTGGATGTAGGAATCGCTTTAAGCATTCGAACTACTATAAAAATTCTCGTTGTCTCATTTAATATTTAGTCTTTGCATTCAATTGTGACCGTAATCCAATTCCAAATTAAACAAGTGTAATTTCTAAGACTTGCTTAGTATTTTACATGTACGAAGTTGTTAGTGTCAAAATCATGCATCATCAAATACTAATAATATTAATGAATGAATACTAGTGCTAAAGCAAAACCCTTGGAAATATACGATAAAAGATCATTGACTCGGTTCTGTTCTGTTCTTAGATATCTTCGCAAGAGACATTTCTTTTAATACTACCAAATTAATTAATAGTATTCAGAAAAAAGTTGAAGCAGCCCAACCCTACCATCTCAGATGCAATCATGATAAATGACATTAAAAGACTGACAGTGGGATCTGAATGCTTTAAAATAATGACCAAAGACCTAAAAGATATCATTCAATGATCATCATGTGTCATATTCCCATGCAACAAACATAAAAAAGATAGCTAAAGTAGATACATTATATTATAATTTAAACTATAATATAAATAAAGAAGATGATGATGATGACGAAGGAAAAAAGAAAATGATCTAATTAGAATCTTGTACTATCTCTCTTCAGTAAGGTAGCGATTGTTTTTGCACTGGCAAAGAGAGATATTGAATTATTGATGTTGGGTGCTCGAAAAGAAGAGCCAAAAAAGCAAAGATATAGACACAGAGAAAGAGACTTCTGGTGTTTTATAATGTGTGTCAGCTTGATAGGCCATGCGCGTTATTAAAACTTCAAGGTAGCTGCAGCTTCAGATGGTTGTAGAAAATTTTATGCCCGATTGGGTTCTTTTTCTTTTGGCTTTTTCTCACATTCCAATTATATTCAATTGTTTATAGTCTTTGGGAATAAACGTAACTCTCAAATAAATGCACAAACTCCTTACTAGCTTTGTCCTCAGAATAGGTAGTGAGATATTCTTGTTTCTAGTTAAGGGTTAAATAGCTTGGCAGCGAGAGACCAACAGGTCAGACTAGAAAGATAATAAAAATGTGTACAGGAGATACGAAAAAGCTTTTCTGGATTGGTTTCTTCATACATGATTTAAATATTGTATATATATTTCATAAATAATTTTGTAAATGATGTAAAACCAAGAAAACTTTTGACTGTAATAGTATGGTGTGTATGCTATTGCTACCTACAATACTCTTTTTTTTTTTTTTTTTTGGTAACCGGGGTGTCTGGGCCTTACTCCTGAATCTATAGCAAATTGCAAGCCTGAAACTGAAATAATAGCTATAATTCAATACAATCTTGCATTCTTACACCAGGAATCTCTCCAGACAACAGTGATCTGACAAGTTTTCATTTCTTGGATGAAATATGCATTACATTTCTTGGAAACATTTGAAATATGCATTTCAGTTTGATGAGATATGCATTACACTTCTTACAATTACAAATCTGAAACATCTGATACATATTGCAAATCAACACAATCACATCAATCTTGCACTACATAATGGGCATATTACACCAAGTTTTCTGCAACTTAACAAACGGGCATAATGCAAAATAATTGGCAGCAATAATCTTCCAAAACATAACAAATGCTGTCCCGATTTAGTCAACCCCAGCACACTTACTTTTCCCTGCTAATACTGAATCCAATACAACCCAGCCTTTACCTGCAAATGATGTTAAATGCAAAGGAAGCTTAAAAATAAATTTCGAGCCAACATGAATGATTTATCAATATCCATTATGCTTAAAGTACAAAACCAAACAAGGTATACAACACAAAAATCCACATAAAATTTGTAATCCTTCTAATAGCAATCACCAAATCAAAATCACACACAAAATGACACAGCAAAAACCCAACACCGTATCCCTCATAACAGCAATCACCACTAACTCATCAAAGCAATCACACTTCTAACATTACTCACAACTCACCATTAAAACAAACAAATCAATAAACCAATAAAACCTTTAATCTGACAAGTCAAGCACTAAAACAATCTATATATTTACAAACCTACCGATATATTATAAATTGGAGGGTCAAACAATCTACTGAGTCCCTTCAGATGAAGGGATAGGAAGAATAATCTCCATTGGTTTTGGCTCTATCTAAAATCCATATAGAAAAAAATCAAAAAGTTTAAGTTAGAGTAAAATATCTAAATAAAAGAGGCAGAAAACATTTATAATTTAAGGATTAGTTGAACTTACTTCGTCAATCTTCTTCAGAATGAGGAGATTGTGGCACCAATCACCTCCACATAGTATTACTTGCACTATTTTTGGAGATAGTGAGACTCGGTAATTGCCAATAACTCTACTACCCGCATTGAAAGTTGCCTCCAAAGCCACCATGGTAATAGGAACAACAAGTATATCAGAAGCCACCTTACATAACACTAGATATTTCAAACTATTTGCTTGCCACCACTTTAAAGCATCAAACGCTCATGATCCACATGAGACTTATAACATAGCTCTTCCAAATAGCAATCTAACTTAAATTTTTCTGAGGCAACAGTTTCAATTACATCCACATAATTCATTAAATCTGACCAACCAAAAGAGTCATCGTCTACATTCATCCCACTCCCACTAACCTGCCGGGTTTCAGGCCTACGTTTAATGGTAGATGATTGTTTCTCAACCTTATATTCCCTGAACAACTTGTACAAGGCCTCCCTAACTGTTGCAAAATTTACTCGTGCTTCAAGATCACCATAAATCTTGGGGAAAGCAAAATCAAGCACTCTCAATTTGCACCTAGGGTCTAACACAATAGCTATAACCATCAACAAATTGCCCTCCCTCCAATACTTATCAAATTTCCCTTTCATCTTCCTCCCCATGTTCCTCACAAATTCATTTCCATCATCAGCATGTTTATCAAACAAAACTTTCAACTTACAAACCTTAGCAAGAAATCTATTTGATGTTGGAAAGTCAACCCTGAAATGATGTTGCGGCAACCCTAGAAACCTTCAAAATATCACAAACTCTCTCTCTTTTATCCCATTTTCATCGTTGGGACAAGAATGAAAATGTGGGTCTCTTTCAACATATCTTGGAAACACGCTTTTGAATTTTAGCGTAGTTGCCAACATCTCATAAGTTGAGTTCCACCTCATTTTATAATCTAGTATCAACTTTTTGTGAGGCAACTGCAATTACTACACAATTTCTAAAAAGATGGTAAGTCTACTCTTTGATTGATTGATGTAGTAGACACTATCACAGATGTCTTGGATGATGTGCTTGACTTGAAAAAGACTATCTTGCACCATTATATTTAATATGTGTGCACAACACCTAACATAAAACAGCTTTCCCTCACAAACAAGCTTCTTGGTTATAGAAAATTTTTCCTTCATAACTCTGATGGTCACGTAATTACTAGACTCATTATCCACTGATACCGTGAAGACCTTGTTCTCAATTCCCCATTCCCGCAAATAGTTAAACATGCAATCAGCAATTTGGACACCACTCCAAGGAGGTGGTAAATGCACAAAACTGAGCACACGTTTATTCAACCTTTAATTACTATCTATTCAATGCCCCGTCACAACCATGCACTCAAGTTTTTGATTGCCTAAATTCCACAAATCTGTAGTCAAACTAATTCTATCAACACTTCTCAAAACAACCTTCAACCTCTTCTTTTCCATTTCATATACCTTATGACAATCATTTTTACTTGTGAAGCGCGATATTATTTCCTAACCTAGAGTTATACTTTAGCATATTATTAAAACCCTCTTACTCCACAACTATCAATGGGTGCTCTTGCATAAGCACCCATTGCACTACTAGTTCCCTCATCCGAGCCATCTCAAACTTGCCGCCTCCAAGAGGAGGCATCACACTTCCTCCCTCCATTAAATATGTAGTTCAAAAATTTATCCGTTGTTGCCTCTGAAAAACCATTTGCCTTACACACCCCTTCAAATGTCTTGAAAATTGAGTAGTGCTTATAGTTGCGGTAATGGACAGTTTGGATTACAAACCTAGACTGCAAGCAAACTTCTTAATCCAAACCGACTCCTTGGCCACATCAGATAATGTGATATACTCAGCCTCCGTTATAGAGCTTGAATCTCTTCTGGTTCACTGCAGCTCTCTTGAGAAAAAATACAAACCCAGACTGCGACCGATAATCATCTTTATTTATTTGGAAACTAGCATCACTGTATCCTCTTATAGTGAGCTCATCTTCTCCTCCATAAACCAAAACATATCCTTAGTCCTTTTTAGGTACTTGAGGATGTTCTTGATAACTATCCAGTGTCACTCACCTAGATCTGATTGCTATCTACTACAAGTGCTTAATGCATATGAGACATCAACCCGAGTACATAAGATGGCATACATGATGATTCCAATTGCTGACGCATATAAGATCCTCTTCATTATTTCTCTCTCATCGTGTGTTTTAGGACACATATTCTTAGAGAGATAGACATCATGTAACATCAGAAGAAATCCGTTCTTGGATTCTTCCATATTGAATCTCTTCAATACCTTGTCTATATATGTACTCTAACTTCAGCCAAGCAACCTATGCGATCTATCACGATAGATCTTTATTCCGAGCATGTAGGCTACTTCTCCTAAGTCCTTCATGGAGAAGCACATGGATAACTAAGTCTTTACCGATTGCAAGTTCGATATATCATTCCCGATTAGAAGAATGTCGTCGACATATAACACCAAGAATGCCACTATGCTCCCACTTACTTTCTTGTAAAAACAGGGCTCATCTTTGTTCTTGATGAAACCGAAGTCTTTTACAACTTCATCAAAATGAATGTTCCAACTCCTTGAAGCTTACTTGAGTCCATAAATGGACTTTTGCAACTTGCATATCTTATCAACTTCTCCATCAAGAACGAAACCATCGGGTTGTGTCATATACACATCCTCTTCAAGGTTTCCATTTAGGAAAGCTATTTTGACATCCATAAGCCAAATCTCATAGTCATGATATGCAGCAATCGCAAGTATAATCCGAATAGACTTAATCATGACAACCAACGAAATGGTTTCTTCATAGTTAATGCCATAAATTTGTTTGAAACCTTTGGCAACGAATTGTGTCTTAGAGGTATGCACCTTGCCATCTATCTCAATCTTCTTCTTGAAGATCCATTTACACCTTGTGGGTTTTACCCCTTCAGGTGGATCCACCAGAGACCATACTTTGTTCTGGTACATGGAGTCCATCTTAGATTTTATGGCTTCAAGCCATTTAATGAAATCTGGATCTAATATAGCGTCATTGTAGGTCATGGGTTCATTGTCTTGGTAGACTAGTACGTCACCATGCTGAGTCATGAGAAAACTATTTCTCTCGGGCTCATGATGTACTCTTCTAGACCTACATAGCTTTTGTGTTACTTGAGGTGGTTCACTTTGATCCACAAATTGTTGAGGAACCTTCTCATGATGTTCAAACACTTCTTGTGGCACATCATCCTGTCCTTCGTCTAATGTATCCTGTAGTACTAGAACTTCATCGAGTTCTACTTTTCTGTCACTAGTACCTCTTGGAAGAAATTCCTTCTCTAAGAAGACACCAGTACGAGTGATAAAAACTTTGCGCTCTTTTGGATAGTAGAAATAATATCCTTTGGTCTCCTTAGAATACCCTACAAATATACATTTATTAGATTTTAGGCCTAGCTTGTTTGAAGTCAATTTCTTGACATAAGCTTCGTAACCCCAAATCTTTAGATAAAACAAGTTGGGCTTTTGCCCACTCCATAGTACATATGAAGTCTTATCCATAGACTTTGATGGCACACAGTTAAGTATGTGAGTCGCAGTCTCTATGGCATAACCCTAGAATGATACGGGTAGATCACTAAAACTCATCATAGACCTAATCATATCAAGTAAGGTCCTATTCCTCCTTTAAGACGCACGATTATGTTGGGGTGTATATGGAAGGGTGAGTTGTGATACTGTCCTACACTCTTTCATGTATGTTTAACTTAACTTGCCATACTTGGCATAGTTGTTACCTTGAGACTATCCATATTGTCTATTTCAAGAACATATAAAATATTATGAAACAATTCCATAAAAAATATTATTTATACTAAGAGACAATAATGCATTAGTAATAAAAGCAATATTCTCCTTTGTCCAAAGTAGACACAGAAATATCATTTCTAGAAACTGAAGGAAAATCATAATAATCCATTCCATAACAATCCCATAGGCAAAGTCAGATAATAAGATACTACAGCTAATGCAACATCACATGCTTCATTTCCAACTAGTAGGTCCACCTCTCCCCTGGCGAGCAATCTACGCTGCCTTAGTCCCTGCACATCAGTGCAAATATGAGTACCACATCCTATGTCAATGACCCAAGATGTTGAAAGGGAGACGTTAATCTCAATCATGAACATACCTGACGAAGAAGTAACATTTCTCTTCCTTTTTGCTAGGAAAGCCTTGCAATGTTTCCTCAAGTGGCTGGGATTCCCACAGTGAGGACAAACGCCCTTGTTATCTACAATAGTTTCTTCCAACGACTTCTGAGCCTTTTCATTCACACTTGAGTTAGCTTCAACCAACGTCAATGTTTTTGACATATTGATGCCTGACTCAGTAGCCTTCAACATATCTAGAAACTCGGAAAGGGTATTCTTCTTATCATCCTTAATAAATTCATGGACAAATTAAGAGTAAGAATCTGGCAAGGATTGTAATGTTAGGTCTATTGCTAAACCCACATCAGGTCTACATCCCAAAATCTCAAGCTTGTTCATATACTTGGTCAACTTGAGTATATGATCGCCAATTTCGGTACCCTCTTCCATCTTGCATCTGAATAGTGATTGAGACACCAAATGCTTCTCATTTTTCTAGAGAGTATAAAGAATGGAAGCTAAGTCCATATCCTGGCATTACAGTTGCAGTAATGGTGTCAATGATGCAAGCACAATGTATCTTGTCATTTCTTCTTTAGTATATGTGTATATTTCATATATACATTCCCAGTCTGATGGATAGAACTATCAGCAGGTTCTGATGATAAAGCCTACTCAATGGTGTATAATCTATCACTTGACTTAAGTATATTGTTTATACTTCTATGCCAGTCATTGAAATTCTCACCATTCCATTTGTTTCTTAGTTCGATGATTTGTTGCTCCCACTATTTTCCTCAAGCCAATAGCTCTTACTATTAACTTGGGAAAGCCCGTTAACTTTCCTAGTGGACCGAGATCCTATCTAGCCCATTTCAAACCTTCGCTTTGGTGAACAAGCCAAAATGGGTTGATTAGGTAGGCCAACAAACTTAACTTACACTAGTTGATAGCTCCAACTACCAACCTCTAATGTAAACCAAGCCAACAAGCCAATTACACAATTCAATGGCACCAACCATTGTCTTCAAGTGTAATTCTTAGTGTTAGCAGAGTTGTTAGTAAATCGATGGGCTAAACGCAGCGAAAAATGAAAATATTTCCCATCGATTATTTAATTAGCCCAAAATCAGTGTCTGATATATAAATATAAATATAAATATAAATATAAATATATATATATATATATATGCTCAAATTGAAATAACACAAGATCAAGAAAGGATTGAATCATACCAGTGTTTGGAGGCTCCGTAAAAAATCTCTAAACGCGATCTCACTACTGTTCCAAGTGTAAGATCGAACTCACGTCGTCCACACGAAGATAGTACAATAGAGACCAGAGATTGGTTTTGCTAGAACCAATCTATGGCTTTAAGGATCCAAGGATTTGGAAGGGTGAAGTGAGTAAGAAAGGAAGAGAGAAAAAAATTCTCTCTAAAAGCTCTCAACTCCATGGCTGAAGAATGAATGAGTGAATCAATGAAAAACCTATTCAAAGCTTTCTTTATATAGAAAAGCTAAATATCAATTCCACCCCAAAAGTTAGCAACAAGCCAAACTTAGGTGGAATTGCACATAGGTCCCAATCTAATTATTTAGTTAAATATTAATATTAACTTCAATAATTAAATTCGTAATTTTGCTAAATAACTCCAATAATAAAATTGGACACAGGCAACAACCTCAGTAAATTTAATTGCATAGCAAAATTACTAATATGCCCTTTCATCCAAAAGATGAAAATACCCTTCCATAGTTAACCACCCTTAAACTGTCTCCATAAGTGTGTGACTCGTAGGCTCCTCATCATATCGACAGTGAGTAGCATCGCAATTGACAGTTATCAATAGTCAAACTACACAAATACCAAGATTGGCCCCTAGCAAGGCATCATGGCCACTCGGTAGAATCGGATTCAGCGAAATAGCTACCTGTCAACAATATGGTTACCGTGCAATTAAATCCTTTCATCATCTGTTTTCTCATCAAGACCGAGATACATAAATAGTGTTAACCTCAGTTACTCTCGATATATATGTATTCAGTTACTGGACCAATGATTGGAATAATAAATTAGATTGGGCAATAACTCAATCCCACTGTAGCCACAACTTTAGTGTCATTGTCATGTACTAAATTGCATTGTGAGAGAACTTCTCCCATACCCAGGAGTATTAAATCCTCTGTCGATCCACCATAGTCTTGATACACTCCTTGATACAGCCACTCACTACCGTATTGATAGCTCTGAATAGGACTACGTTGGGGTAGTGTCAAACTACACCAATCGGTGCACAAGACGCTCTGATGATCTTAAGTCTAATGATCACATGCACCACCATTCGTTAGAGGATTTGTTCCATAGACATTAGGGTTACCATCTATATGGAATCCTCTGGTGGGTTAGTCTAGTGAACTTGCCTACAACAACACCCATGTGTTGCACTAGGTTGTCGGCAAACAACCTTAACAAGTGAGATCAGTCATTGCCTTTTGACAGGGTCATGCAACACTATGATAGCCTTATCGTATTATCTGTGTCCTTGGTTAGGATAACACTGGGGCTATGGACATTTCTAGAATGACCACCACTGGGGCTATGGACATTTCTAGAATGACCACCATATATACTCATAGGGTTCTCACTATTAAGAATACCCTCATCACAATTCTACCATTATAAGGACATATATCAATACATATAGATATGATTTACACGATATAGAATAAATTGCCTCTTATTGATCAATGAACATTATTACAAAGAGTCAATTCTACAATAATTGATTGGTTCTAGGACACCTACTCTAACAGAGTGGACACTACATGTCACCATGTACACTTGTAAAGTGCACTTCTCTACTATGCCTATGATATGCTTATCAACCTTCGCTTTGGTAAACAAGCAAAACATATCATTTCAATTTACCTATCATCATTAAGGAAAACTCTAATGAAGTTTAACCTACCATTGGTAGAAGTGTACCCTTCGCTTTGGCAAACAAGGCTCCAACGAACAGTAGTTTGATTAAACTCATGGTGATAGAAGGCTTTTATTGATTGACTTAATATACTTTATCGAGTGATTTTTATTTTGTGTGTCTCACCAATTTTATCTTGTTTAGCATGTTATAGTCATAACATACACCCTTAGCATGCATATTAAGCATAAAATAAATGTGTTGGTGCATAGCCTTAACTAAAACCGATTCCTCGAGCCTAGAGGAATCGGTAGGTCAACCTAGGTTTAATTACAATTTTGGATTCTTCAAGTAATTTGCCTTCTTCTTCCTTCGCTTCTTCTTCTCGAACATTCCACAACTTTCAAAATAAAATTACAAATCTAATTTTACATATTTGAAAAGAAACCTCGAATTACATTCGAGGGGAGTGAGATGCAAGAAAGAAGTACAATAGAGATAATAGAGAAAGGCAGGGCACGCAGACCCTATTTTAAAATTACATAACCCAAAATTAAACTAGGTCTAAAGGCTATTGCGCCATACACCATGCATATTCACATACAAGAATCATGCATAAAACAATCAAAATTAGATTTTGTTTTGGTTTGATAAATTATGAATTACCCCTTGATGTTTAGCAACATTTTTTAGGTCCAACAATTTTGAAAAATTACAATTTAACCCACTAGATTCAGGCCTCATGCAATTAGGCCTCTAGAATATTCCCGATATGCAGCAACATATGTCAAAAAAATTCTGGATTTTCTTTATCACACAACAATGCGAAAAAGCCCAAAATTCGACCCTTTTGCATCTTTTTGTGGGCTGTCCCGTTTTTTCTAGATTTGACATGCATTCTCATGCATATCAAATCGAGAACTTGGCTGAAAAACCAAGTGTCAGTCAAGGCCATATGCTGGTGGGTACTTGGCCACCACGGGGCCACCACTAGTGGGTCAAGGGAGAAGCAAGGCTGCTGCCGTGCTGCTTCCAATAGCACAAGCTAGGGCATGCAGCCATCCACTAGCAAGTAAGGCATTGCACAACAGCAAGCTATTGTGCGTTGTATTGCTCGCCAATAGCGCCCGTTTGCACGTTGCTACTTCTCCTTCGTAGATGCAACCCTTTTAGGGCAGCCACCCACAACCCCTTAAGGGTAGTTTCGTCCAACACCTGAAATCAAGTTTTATTTGATTTCGTTAAACTTTAAACAAAAATAGATNCAAAAGACGAAAATACCCTTCCATAGTTAACCACCCTTAAACTGTCTTCTTATGTGTGTGACTCGTAGGCTCCTCATCATATCGGCAGTGAGTAGCATCGCGATTGACAGTTATCAATCGTTGAACTACACATATACAAAGATTGGCCCCTAGTAAGGCATCATGACCACTTGGTAGAATCGGATTCAGCGAAATAGCTACCTGTCAACAATATGGTTACCATGCAATTAAATCCTTTTATCATTTGTTTTCTCATCGAGACCGAGATATAGAAATAGTGTCAACCTCAGTTACTCTCGAAATATATGTATTCAGTTACTGGACCAATGATCGGAATAATAAATTGGATTAGGCAATAACTTAATCCCATTGTAGCCACAACTTTAGTGTCATTGTCATGTACTAAATTGTACCGTGAGAGAACTTCTCCCATACCTAGGAGTGATAAATCCTCTGTCGATCCACCATAGTCTTGATACACTCCTTGATGCAGCCACTCACTACCATATTGATAGCTCTGAATAGAACTACGTTGGGCTAGTGCCAAATTACACCAACCGGTGCACAAGACGCTCTGATGATCTCAAGTCTAATGATCACATGCACCACCATTCGTTAGAGGATTTGTTCCATATACATTAGGGTTACCATCTATATGGAATCCTCTGGTGGGTTAGTCTAGTGAACTTGCTTACAGCAAGCACTCATGTGTTACACTAGGTTGTCGGCAAATAACCTTGACAAGTGAGATCAGTCACTGCCTTTTGACAGGGTCATTCAACACTATGATAGCCTTACCGTATTATCTGTTTCCTTGGTTAGGATAATACTGGGGCTACGGACATTTCTAGAATGACCACCATATGTACTCATAGGGTTCTCACTATTAAGAATACCCTCATCACAATTCTACCATTATAAGGACATATATTAATACATATAGATATGATTTACATGATATAGAATAAATTGTCTTTTACTGATCAATGAACATTATTACAAAGAGTCAATTCTACAATAATTGATTGGCTTTAGGGCACCTACTCTAACAAAGTGGACACTAAATGTCACCACATACACTTGTAAAGTGCACTTCTCTACTATGCCTATGATATGCTTATCAGCCTTCGCTTTGGTAAACAAGCAAAACATATCATTTCAGTTTACCTATCACCATTAAGGAAAACTCCAATGAAGTTTAACCTCCCATTGCTAGAAGTGTACCCTTCGCTTTGGCAGATAAGGTTCCAACGAATAGTGGTTTGATTAAACTTATGGCGATGGAAGGCTTTTATTGATTGACTTAATATACTTTATCGAGTGATTTTTATTTTGTGTGTCTCACCAGTTTTATCTTGTTTAGTATGTTATAGTCATAGCATACACCCTTAGCATGCATACTAAGCGTAAAATAAACGTGTTGGTGCATAGCCTTAACTAAAACCGATTCCTCGAGCCTAGAGGAGTCGGTAGGTCAACCTAGGTTTAATTACAATTTTGGATTCTTCAAGTAATTTGCCTTCTTCTTCCTTCGCTTCTTCTTCTCAAACATTCCACAACTTTCAAAATAAAATTACAAATCTAATTTTACATATTTGAAAAGAAACCTCGAATTACATTCGAGGGGAGTGAGATGCAAGAAAGAAGTACAATAGAGATAATAGAGAAAGGCAGAGCACGCATACCCTATTTTAAAATTACATAACCCAAAATTAAACTAGGTCCAAAGGCTATTGCGCCATACACCATGCATATTCAAATACAAGAATCATGCATAAAACAATCAAAATTAGATTTTGTTTTGGTTTGGTAAATTACTAATTACCACTTGATGTTTAGCAATATTTTTTAGGTCCAACAATTTTGAAAAATTACAATTTAACCCATTGGATTCAGGCCTCATGCAATTAGGCCTCCAGAATATTCCCAATATGCAGCAACATATGTCAAAAAAATTATGGATTTTCTTTACCACACAACAATGCGAAAAAGCCCAAAATTCGACCATTTTGCATCTTTCTGTGGGCTGTTCCCTTTTTTTCTAGATTTGACATTTATTCTCATGCATATCAAATCGAGAACTTGGCTGAAAAACCAAGTGTCAGTCAAGGCCATATGCTGGTGGGTACTTGGCCACCATGGGGCCACCACTAGTGGGTCAAGGGAAAAGGGCAGCAGCCTGCTACTTCCAGTAGCACAAGCCAGGGCATGCAGCCATCCACTAGCAAGTAAGGCATTGCACAGCAGCAAGCTATTCTGCATTGTATTGTGCGCCAATAGCGCGCGTTTGCACACTGCTACTTCTCCATCGTAGCTGCTACCCTTTTAGGGTAGCTACCCACATCCCCTTAAGGGTAGTTTGTCCAACACCCGAAATCAAGTTTTATTTGATTTCGTTAAACTTTAAACAAAAATAGATGTAAAAAAAATTAAAAAAAAAAAATAATAAAATAAAAATCCAACACAATATCTCAACCAAATTATTAGCCAATTTTCAAATTTTAATCGCTGAATTAAAAACATAAACATACATCATCAACATAAATCATTCAATTGAAAATTAAAATAACATAATCGAACATAAGAGGCTCTAATACCATTGTAGGTTAATGGATCTATAAAACGCAGCGGAAATTATTATTATTTTTTTTAAAAGATTTGCAAACCCTAACCAAGATCCCTATGCTGATTTACATTATTTTAAAACGACCAAACCAAAGGATATAGAATTTCATACCAGCATTGGAGGCTCCTTCAATTTGAGGTTGGAATCGCTACCACTCCAAAGTGGAAGTGCAGTCGCGGTATCCACACGAAGACAGGACGGTTGGCGTTGAGGGATTTTTAGGCTAGGAAAATCTCTCAACTTTAAGAATAATTTTTTGCAGAATTTTTCTTGGGAGAAAAAATCTTTCTCTCACAAAGGGGGTTCATGTTTTTGGGAGAGGGAGAGAGAGGGTTGCTAGGGTTTCTTTTATTTTGAAAAGAATATATCATTTTAATTTTAGTTGCACTTAAATAGTGCACACTAAAACCTAATCTAATATGGAATATCAATCTACTTATTCCATATTTAGATTAGCAATATTCCAAATACCAAACAAAGCATTTCACTTCAAATTTAAAATCAAATTTGGATTCCATATTATCAAATTAATATTAATAATTATTAATGTTAAATCATATATATATGAAAAGGCATCTAGGTAATCTCACAATGCAATTAAATTTGCTAAGGTTGTTGTCTATATTTAATTTTATATGGAAATTAATTTGGTTAATTGTATATTTAATGAAAATACCCTTCTCACTAATTTTATTCTCAATCTGTCTTCTATTGTGCGACCTGAAGGCTCCTCATCATATCAGTAGTGAATCGTATCACAATTGATAATCAATCAATTGTCCCATTAGATACAAACCAAGATTGAACTCTAGCCAAACATCATGGCCACTTGATAGATTCGGATTCAGCGAAACCGCTACCTATCAACGATATGGTTACTGTGCAATTCAATCCTTTCATCATCTATTATCTCATCAAGGCTGAGGCATAAAAGTAGTGTCAACCTCAAGTATCCTTGATATCTTAGTATTCGATTATTGGACCAATGACCAGAATAGATTGGATTGAGCTACAACTCAATCCCATTATGGCCACAGATTTAATGTCGTCGCCATCTACTATATTACTCAACGAGATAATTTCTCCCGTACTCGGGAGTGATGAATCCTCTGTCGATCCAGTCTCAATACACTTCTTGATATAGCCAATCACTACCGTTCTGAGTAGAACTACGTTGGGTTAGTGTTAAACCACACCAATTGGTGCACAAGGCACTCTAGTGATCTCAAGTCTAATGATCACAAGCACCACCATTCGTTAGAGGATTTATTGCACAAACACTGGGGTTATCATCTATGTGGAATCCTTTGGCGGGTGTGTTTGGTGAACTTGACTATGGCAAGCAACCATATGTTGCACTAGGTTGTCGGTAAACAACTTTGACAAGTGAGATCAGCCACTGCCTTACGACAGGGTCATTCAACACTATAATAGTCTTATCGTATTATTTGTGTCATTGGTTAGAATAATACTGGGGCTATGAACATTTCTAGAATGGCCACCATATGTGATCATAGGGTTCTCACTATCAAGGTCTGAAACACTCGATACCGTTATCATGGTTTTACCATCCTAAGGACATATATCAATACATAAAATTATGAATTACACGATATAGAAGAAAAAACCTATTATTGATAAATAAACATTCTTACAAAGAGTCAATACTACAATAATTGATTGGCTCTAGGGCACCTATTCTAGCACGAGCAACTCTGCTAGTCTCTCAGTCCTAGGCCTCATTGGCCAAATCTTGGCCGACAAAACAGACAAAACACCACCAAACTTTTGTGGCCACTAGACTTCTTTTCAAATTTTTTTGTTCTTAATTATTTTTTCAATCTTTATTTAACTTTATAGACTTTTTATTTTTATTTTTTTACCTATTTCTAAATGCAAATCAGAACCTTAAAAAATCCAATCAAATGAAAAACTTAAACCTAAAATCTAATCAACATGTACAAAACCCATAATAGAAAAACTCATACCCAGACACCCTTACATTAACCATATAGCCACCAAGTAGCCATGGCCGTTGCTATTCAAAGCACCAAAGCCAAATGCAAGGCTGCAAGGCCAGGTGTAGCTGCCATGGAAAAATGACTAGAAGTCTTGGTGCGGCTACCACATGGCTATTATTATGCATTACTCTCTCATATGTGAGTTATTGGTTCTTTAAGTTGGCAGATAATTTAGGGGCATATCATGATAATTTAGTGGCAAACACATTCCTCCAAGTCATGTAAATGATTCTTCTTCATATTTTGCTTCATCTAAGATGGAGGTTTCCACAATAAAATGTGCTTAGAGGTAATTTTTATGTTTTTTGTTTCGAGCTCAATAGTTATTCAGATTTTTATACGCTCTAAATTTCAACCACTGGAAGGCCAGGCGTTGTTGCCACGAAGTAGCCGCTACCATGGCCACGCGCTACAACTAACAAAGCCTGTTGTGATAGAAACCAAACCATGTCCACCTCTAAATCGATCTGCTGACAAACTTATGTTGTGGTGTGTGCACATATGTTGTGTGTTTGCATAGTTATGTCAGACTTATGCTTGTTGCATTTTATTTTGAGTGTGTGCACAGATGTTATGAGCTTGCACACTTATGTTAGACATATGCACGATAGAAATTAATTTGCATTTTATCGCTATTGTGTTGTAATAGCCACTTTCTACTCAAATACTCATAATAAAATACAAATAAAATAATATAAAGAAATTGGGCCCAAATTTTTTTTTTTTATTAAGTATATATATATTCTTTATAAACATATACATTTTTACACAAACTTATAATGTGTACAAAAGATATTAAAACATGGTGGACAGTGTAACCGCTTCCCCTTGCGTGTCGACGTCCATCCGACTGCGTTCTCACCTGGATCCTGCAAAACATGAAAAACAATGGGGTGAGCACAACTAATGCTCAGTAAGTAAATCCTCTACACATCTATCCCCGTAACTATTTTTCTCTGATTCTTTCCTTACAGTTCTCATTTATTCTCTCTTTATACGTCTCACTACTTTCTCTTTCTCATAACTCTTTTTACTGACTCTCTTTAGTAGTCACGGCCTCATCTTACCGGAGGCACGGCCGGGACTCTCTCCCACTCTACGTGACTTCTACTCATTCTAGCCGAAAGGACTCGATTATGCATGGATTTGGAACCCTTGGCCATGTGAGTGTATAATCTCTCTCTCGGGCACTCGGGTATAGCCCTCATCCGCATGCACTCTCTCGGGCTACACCACTTCTCTATCTCATACTCATGCCGCTCTCTCAATGCGGCGTACATGCGGGAATACTCTATCCATTACTCACGGGTTCCCCATCGCACAACCTACTCTATTCTCTTTCTCTTAACTCTTAAAGAACTTATACTCAAATTCTTTACTAAATCTGAAGCTACTTCGTAAGTGTATAAACAAAGGTGTAGAGCTAGCTCATGCTCACTAATGCACTAATGAAATGCCAAATACAAGATTTCCTCAAAACAGTCATTCTGCATAGTCTGCACTAAAAAGGGCATAACTTGCGTTATACATATTGGATTGCTACGGTTTTGGTCTCGTTTTAAAGCTTAAACACAGGGCTACAACTTTTATGTTTTGGTCTCAGCCCAGTTAAATCCGTAAGATGCCCAAAAATTACTTAGAAAGTCACGGCAGTGACAGGGCAGATTTCACCTAGGCATTTCATCAAGCAACTCATGTGCATAAAAACACTCTACTAAAATTACTACTATACTTCATTCTCCAGCCATCCAAAATGGGGGAAAACTCCCTCAAATACTCATAATCTCTGTCAAGAAAAGCACTTCCAAAAAGGTTTACACAACATCCCTCAACTTCATCTCAAACTCCATTTCCCATCACACATAAAAAACACTTCTCAAATTTAATCATACCCAACTACTAAGACTAAGCACACATCTCATCTCAATTTTCAGTAGGTATAACATATACATACATAGTTAAAATGAATTTCTACTCAAAACTTATTCAAAACTTAACTTGGTTGGATTTACTTACCTTGTGAGGGAAAAAGCTTCTCTAACACTTTTCCTTTCCTTTAGTAGCTTGATTTCTCTCTACAACTTTAAACAAAAATAATATAAGCTTTAACCAAAACATACTAAAACTCTCATCTAAAGCAAGAATCCTTACCTTAGGATGCTTTAGATTAAAAATCTACTCAAAATCTACTCAAAAAGTCCTTGGAAATCTTGAAAGATTGGATGGAAAATTGAGAGAAGTTAGAGAATGGTTATGGCGGTGGAAAATGGATGAACAAAAGGTTTCTCTACACTTTAACTCTTTTTAACTCATATTATAAACATCATTTCCCATTTTGCCCTTGCTCTTCCTTGGAAATTCCATCCATATCCTTTGATTCTTTGCAAAAACACCCTTATTACCAACACATTCTCTACTTAATTTCCTTACATTTTACTCCCCACTTTTTCTACTAATTAGGGGTAGAATGGTCATTATGCCCCAAAAGAAGAATTCTCTAGAAAACTCAAGAAACTTTTCAAATGGCTCGTCGCCGCGGCGAAGAACTTTCCGTCGCCCCGGCGAAACAGGGCAGAACCTACCCGTGGGTGCAGCACCTCATCGCCGCGGCGAAGATTCTCCTTCGCCCCGGCGAAGATTGGATTTCCAAAATTCACCAAATCTCAACCAATTTCAAAGCAAATACTTAACCACTACAACATACAAACTCAATTGAAACTGAATCAATGAACTTTTAAGTAATACAGCAAATCTTAAATACGTACCTCAAGCGGGGCGTTACAAGTGTGCACACTTCTTTACTATGCTAACAATTGCTATCTGAATCACTTTGCATATGTGGTAGATTTTCCTTATCCGATTGAGATATTTTATCTCATCTAATGTGTTGTTGTGAAGACCACTTATAGGTGTCCCAAAATCCTCAAGTGGTCCAGGGAATTATCTTTTTCCTGTTTTTGTTGTGGCCCCAAAAGTTTGGTGGAATATTTTCTCCTTTTGGACCAACTAATGTCAGCCTTTGTCTGCTAACTTGGCAAAAATTGTTGAGCAAGAAATTCGTCTATATCTTCTTCATTCTTGTGCATTTTGAGAGCTAACTTGAATATTCATTTTGCTGGTGCTATAAACTTTTTAGAGAGTTTATTCCTTAACAGATTCTCTTCACGTATTTGTGCTCAAATCACATTATCCTTTATCTTTGTTTAATGGCGACTTGAACGAGGTTCCATTTTTGATGCTGGGCTGTGGCTTTAGCGTGTGAAGCTTGGGAGGAGCTCAAGCTTGTCCGAGAATGTTCTTGATGTGTGAAGCAATCCAAGAGTGACAAAGCATTAGGGAATCATAGGGTGGTGTTTAGGGTAATGTAGAACAAGAAGTTCTCTTTGCTGTATTTAAAATCAACTTTGAATGTCTGTTCTTGTAATGTTTGATGTTATAGTGAATTAGCTTCGATCTGGACGAGGTCCTGTGGATGTAGGCTAAGAGTGGTTTTAGTCGAACCATGTATATGCTTTTGTGCTTTATGTTTTCCTGCTTATGGTTGTTGATTCATTCTTAACTTAACAATGTTTAATCAACACGGTAAAAACATTTCTACCATGCTTTAAAAATGGGTACCTAAACTTTTACTAGAGTTCATCAATTCTAACACAATCCATTCACCCTTGATAGCCTAAATGGAAAAAAAAAAAAAAAAAAAATCAAGAATTCTTTTGTTGTTATGGGTATGATATTTGTGTTGTTTAGGATGGTAGATTAATACAATGGTGGTGAATTGTTTGTATTAGTTAGGGTTTCTTTTGGTGGAGAAGATGAATGTATTAGGATTTGCTTTTGGTTTCGGGTGAAGATGAAGATGGGACACTATAGAATTTTAATATTTTATATTTATTAACTTTTGACTTTGAAAAAAAAAATCTAATTTTTTCTTTGACAATTACTATTCTAGCCTTGGTTTATTTGACTTAACAAATAAGGATGAGTTTGTGGTTTCTGTATCTTTTTCTATAATCACTTATTTCTTAAGCAATAATCTAAAATGTGTTTGGTAAATATTTTAAGAGTGATTATGAAATAATCTACTTCTTCCATAGTCGATTTATAAAATGATTTCAAAAGCAGGTATTTCTAACGTTTAGATTCTAAATAAGCTTTTATAATATGCAATTACAAAAATGCCCCAAAATTAAACATAAATTATAATTTTTTATTAATATTTTTTTAATTAAATTAATAATATAATAAAAATATAAAAATACGAATTAAGTTAAAAAGTTATATTTTAAGAAATCTGGAAAATTGACAGGCAATGTCACAGTAGGTAGTCATCATCGGTTGATCGCCGACCATCGTTGGAGGCGAGTTTGGTGACACCACCTATCAAGGCAATTAAAGAAAAACCAGTGACAACTCAAGCGCCAAACCAGTGACAACTCAAACCCAGCTACCACCATTAACATTACCAGATTTTGTGCTGTGCCTCCCATGATTCTAGGATCAGTTTTTATGTAAATACTGTTTTTATTGGGATTGTAAATTTATTTTTCAGTTACATATCTTTGAATGCCTAAAATTAGGCCTCTCGGATTGTATAAATATACAGAGCATGAATAGAAATAAGTGTGAGTTCAAAATACAAATCCATAGTAGTGTAACTTCTCTATATGGTATTAGGAGAGCCAAACCTCTAACGAGTATCTTTCCATTCTTGCTTTCTGCAACATGGCTGCCATCCTTGCATCTACCAACGATTCACCCATCATCACCATCAATGCCGCAACCACCATCAACGAAAAACTCACCCCTACTACCTTTCCTTAGTGGAGGGCACAATTTGAAGCACTGCTCACTAGTTATGATCTCATTGACTTTGTCACCGATGTAAAAAAATGCCCTCCCATTGATGCATCGAACTCCGCTGTGTCCAAAGCTGCGAACTCCCACTGGGTTTGCCAAGATAAACTCATCCTCCATGCAATTCTTGCTACCACATCCACATCCACTACCATTACTCCCTTTCTTGCTGCATATAAAACATCCCATGCTGCTTGGACAGCACTTACCCGTTTATACGCGGGCAAATCATGGACGCGTGTGATGCAACTCAATGAGGATTTGACCTTGAGCACTCGTGGCAATCACACTATCACTGAGTTCCTTCAAGGAATCAAAGTGATTGCTAACGAACTCGCAATCATCGATCATCCCGTTTCGAATGATGATTTAACTATCTACATACTCAATGGCTTGGGCCTCAAATTTAGAGAAATTGTGGCACCCATTCGTGCTCGTGAGACCTCTTTAAAATTTGAAGAAATACATGATCTTCTTGTAGGCCATAAGACTTATCTTCGCCAGTTGGAGAATCAATCGGCAACAACATTTGTTCCCACTGCAAATTACTCTCATCGGCAAGGCGATGCTCCTAGACAGCATAAACCAAGCCCTAAGTTTTCCTCCAACAAGCCTCGTAGCAACAATGGACATATAAAAACGGGCCCTCCAATTTGGGCTACAGGAAATATAAGCCCAAGTGTCAATGGTGTGATCAAGTGGGTCACACGGCCAAAAATTGCCCAAAAATGCATTCAGTCGAATTCACTGCAAACTGTGCAGCATCCTCCCACGAAAAAAATCAAAAGTGGCTAGTTGACTCGGCGACATCTCACAATATGACCACCGATCTCTCTAATCTGTCCATTAATTCTGAATATGATGGTACTGATGAGGTGGTAATTGGTGATGGATAAGGTTTGATCTCATATTGGTTCATTATCTCTTGCACCGTCTAATCGTGTCTTTCATTTACGTGATACCCTTTGTGTTCCCACAATTAAAAAAAACCTCATTTCTGTTCATCACTTTACCAAGCACAACAATGTTTATCTTGAATTTCATCCTACTTATTTTTTGGTGAAGGATCGGATCACGGGGACGACACTACTCAAAGGCGAATGTGAAGATGGAGTGTACCCATTTCCGGAGCATCTACCACCACACTCCAAACATGCTGTTGCCTATGTTCATGAACGTACTACCGCCAATGGATGGTACAAAAGGCTTGGTCATCCATCGTCAAAAATTGTCCATCATTTAATTCATGCCTTTTCTTTACCAACCAATAAGAATGGACATTTATCCCTTTGTACTNACCAGTGACAACTCAAGCGCCAAACCAGTGACAACTCAAACCCAGCTACCACCATTAACATTACCAGATTTTGTGCTGTGCCTCCCATGATTCTAGGATCAGTTTTTATGTAAATACTGTTTTTATTGGGATTGTAAATTTATTTTTCAGTTACATATCTTTGAATGCCTAAAATTAGGCCTCTCGGATTGTATAAATATACAGAGCATGAATAGAAATAAGTGTGAGTTCAAAATACAAATCCATAGTAGTGTAACTTCTCTATATGGTATTAGGAGAGCCAAACCTCTAACGAGTATCTTTCCATTCTTGCTTTCTGCAACATGGCTGCCATCCTTGCATCTACCAACGATTCACCCATCATCACCATCAATGCCGCAACCACCATCAACGAAAAACTCACCCCTACTACCTTTCCTTAGTGGAGGGCACAATTTGAAGCACTGCTCACTAGTTATGATCTCATTGACTTTGTCACCGATGTAAAAAAATGCCCTCCCATTGATGCATCGAACTCCGCTGTGTCCAAAGCTGCGAACTCCCACTGGGTTTGCCAAGATAAACTCATCCTCCATGCAATTCTTGCTACCACATCCACATCCACTACCATTACTCCCTTTCTTGCTGCATATAAAACATCCCATGCTGCTTGGACAGCACTTACCCGTTTATACGCGGGCAAATCATGGACGCGTGTGATGCAACTCAATGAGGATTTGACCTTGAGCACTCGTGGCAATCACACTATCACTGAGTTCCTTCAAGGAATCAAAGTGATTGCTAACGAACTCGCAATCATCGATCATCCCGTTTCGAATGATGATTTAACTATCTACATACTCAATGGCTTGGGCCTCAAATTTAGAGAAATTGTGGCACCCATTCGTGCTCGTGAGACCTCTTTAAAATTTGAAGAAATACATGATCTTCTTGTAGGCCATAAGACTTATCTTCGCCAGTTGGAGAATCAATCGGCAACAACATTTGTTCCCACTGCAAATTACTCTCATCGGCAAGGCGATGCTCCTAGACAGCATAAACCAAGCCCTAAGTTTTCCTCCAACAAGCCTCGTAGCAACAATGGACATATAAAAACGGGCCCTCCAATTTGGGCTACAGGAAATATAAGCCCAAGTGTCAATGGTGTGATCAAGTGGGTCACACGGCCAAAAATTGCCCAAAAATGCATTCAGTCGAATTCACTGCAAACTGTGCAGCATCCTCCCACGAAAAAAATCAAAAGTGGCTAGTTGACTCGGCGACATCTCACAATATGACCACCGATCTCTCTAATCTGTCCATTAATTCTGAATATGATGGTACTGATGAGGTGGTAATTGGTGATGGATAAGGTTTGATCTCATATTGGTTCATTATCTCTTGCACCGTCTAATCGTGTCTTTCATTTACGTGATACCCTTTGTGTTCCCACAATTAAAAAAAACCTCATTTCTGTTCATCACTTTACCAAGCACAACAATGTTTATCTTGAATTTCATCCTACTTATTTTTTGGTGAAGGATCGGATCACGGGGACGACACTACTCAAAGGCGAATGTGAAGATGGAGTGTACCCATTTCCGGAGCATCTACCACCACACTCCAAACATGCTGTTGCCTATGTTCATGAACGTACTACCGCCAATGGATGGTACAAAAGGCTTGGTCATCCATCGTCAAAAATTGTCCATCATTTAATTCATGCCTTTTCTTTACCAACCAATAAGAATGGACATTTATCCCTTTGTACTTCATGTTCTCAAAATAAAGTTCATCGTCAACCGTTTCATTCTCATGGTCTCACTAGCACTACTCCCATGGAATTGATTTACACAGATGCTTGGGGTCCATCTAATGAAATTGGTACTGATGGCTCAAAATATTATGTTATTTTTGTTGACCATTATACCAAATACATTTGGTTCTATCCTATGACTCATAAATCCAATGTTCAAAAAATATTTCCGCAATTACGGAATCTTGTAGAAAATAAGTTTAACACCAAAATAAAGAGTCTATATTCTGATAATGGTGGGGAATATGTTGGACTCAAATCTTACCTTTCTGTTCATGGAATTAGTCATTACACAATCGCTCCCCACACTCCCCAACAAAATGGTATGTCTGAAAGACGACATTGCTACCTTGTTGAGACTGGTCTCACTTTACTCACAGATGCTCACATGCCTCTCTCATATTGGCCATGTGCGTTTCAAACCGCTGCCTATCTCATTAATAGAATGCCCACCTCGACTTTGAACAATCAATCACCGTTTGAAAAATTGTTCAAACAAATCCCAAATTACCTCAAGCTCAAGCAATTTGGTTGCCTATGTTATCCACTAACCAGGCCCTATAACAAGCATAAACTTGAGCCCAAGGCCCAACCATGCACATTTGTGGGTTACTCACTATCTAAAAATGCGTATCTCTGCCTTGAACCCAATATTGGAAAGATTTTTATCTCTAGGCATGTCATCTTCCACGAAGGGAATTTCCCATTTCAAAAATCAAACCATAACATTTTAGTGCCTATCTCACCTTCAACAAATGCCGAAGCTTCCTCTGTACCGATATTGTTGCCACAAGTCATCTTGCCTTCACTCCGAACTTCTGAATCTCTAGAAATTGGTACTGAAGTCTTGCCATCGTCTACGAATGGGTCATCCCCTGAACCGCCTCCTCTCCAGGTAAGTACCCTCTCTTCTCCTACCTTGATTCCAAGCCAAATTTCTCCATTAGAAGTGCATGCACCTACTGTTTCTGAGAATAATATAGTGCGCCCTCACCGAATGACTACCCGATCCATGAATGACATTTATAAACCAAAAAAATCTTTTGCAGTCACTAAGCATCCTCTTCCACTCTCCTTGGAACCCACGAGTGTAACTGAAGCACTCACTGATTCACGATGGCGTGATGCCATGTCCTATGAGTTGACTGCGTTAATGCGTCACAATACATGGCAACTAGTACCACCTCCGAATGATTGTAATATTGTTGGTTGTAAGTGGGTGTTTCGGATTAAGATACATGCTGATGGCTCTGTAGATCGATTCAAGACCAGGCTCGTGGCCAAAGGGTTCAATCAGAGACCAAGACTGGATTACAAAGAGATGTTTAGTCTTGTTGTAAAACCAGTCACCATACGCACTGTCTTAACCCTTGCTGTTATGCAAGGTTGGTCTCTAAGGCAAGTAGACGTCAATAATGCCTTCCTTCATGGGCATTTTACTGAAAAGGTATATATGAAGCAACCACTTGGTTTCAAGAGTTCAGAAAAACCAAATCATGTTTGCTGCCTTACAAAGGCAATATATGGACTAAAACAAACACCTCGTGCTTGGTATTCTGCTCTCAAACAAGCACTGTTAGAAGTTGGTTTCATCAATGCAAAATCCGACTCCTCTCTATTTGTGTTTCATGATGGTTCCATACTTGCTTATTGCTTAGTATATGTTGATGATTTGATTCTCACAGGAAATAATTCGACATTTGTTGCAAGCATTATTAATCAACTTGGCCAGAAATTCTTCATCAAAGACTTGGGGTCTTTACACTTTTTCCTCGGTGTTGAGGTCATTCCTACTAAAAAAGGCTTGTTTCTAACTCAACATAAGTATATCAAAGATATACTAGCAAAAACAAGTATGGATGGAGCTAAAGATGTCACCACTTCTCTCTCAACCTCGGTTTCTCTAACGCTGGCAAATGGTTCGTCATCAATTGATTCAACAGAATACCGAAGGGTGATTGGAGCATTGCAATATATGTCCTTAACTCGACCTGATATAAGCTTCGCAGTGAATAAACTATCACAGTTTATGCATTGCCCAACACAGACCCATTGGAAAGCCACTAAAAGATTGCTGCGTTACTTGAAGAACACCATTTTTTACGGCATCAATATCAGAAAAACATCAAACCCAGCACTTACATGTTTCTCGGATGCTGATTGGGCTGGTAGTTTAGATGATAGAAAATCAACTTCAGCTTATATCCTCTTTCTTGGTCATACACCCATTTCATGGAGCTCCAAAAAGCAACATGCCATTGCACGGTTGATGGGAATGAAAAATGTCATATTTAACCCCCTTAATGTTTAGTCTTTTATATGTATTTGTTTCCTAATTGTACTCATTATTACTTTATTTTGGTTTAGGAAGCAAATGGATGTGTTAATTGAAAAACGGAATTAATTAGGGGAATTCGGACAGTTTCACCACTGTCGTATTCTGGGAATAATTCTCTATCCGAGCTCCGATTGAGATGATTCAAAATGATGTGGAACGCTAAGAAATAGATCTACAAATTTCATGTTGAGTTTTAGAGTACTGGCTGAATAAAGGTTGTAATCGAGCTGAAGTTGACGCACCTGCATTGCCGACGTCCTGGAGCGTTCTGACTTGTATGCAAGTCAGTCTATTATTGCACGTTTTGAAGACATACATGCTGCACGAAAATTACAGCTGGAAACAACACTTCCTATTTTATTAGGACTCTATTTTATTTTATTTCCAATTAGATTAAATTAGGATTAATGTTATTTTAGGATAGAGAATATTTCTTTTAGGAGATTGAGTGGGATTCGAATCTTAAAATTGGATTTTAAGGGAGATCAGATTAGGTTCCAAGGCACCACGTCTCTCTCTCTTTCTTCTCTGGAATTTTTCTTTCTCTGAGTTTGTTATGGCCATGAGGGGCTAGAACTTTTGTAACTTGGTCGAAGGAAACGAAGGCCTCGGAATCATAAACTGTGGGATCTAATATATTTTCTTAGTGTTCAATTTTCATGTTTGAGTATGGGATGTTTTTCTATGCCTAATTTATGATTGTTTCGTTTAATTACTAGGGAGGCCTACTAGTTATTAATTGTTAAATCTATGCTAAGTTAGATATCAAATCCGTAATTGTTTGATCCCTCTAACCTGTGAAGCATTACGGTTAATAATTGTTTGCGTCAGGATTAATCTTAAGAAGAACATTCAACTAAATTAAATACAACTGCTTGTGTTGTGTTGTTTAGCCATCGATTTCTCAATTCTTAAGGCTGTCACTAGATTTAATCTTGAGCGCTTGTCTAGGGGTTTAGTGGTAATATAAAGATCGCTTGTTTTCTGATTAATTACATTAAGGAGAGATAGGAAAATAGTTCAACGGTGAATATTCAGGTATGGATGATTTGCATCAATGATCAGTTGTAAGATTCCGATGGCAGTTGTCTGGACCAAGTTTTGCTAATTAATTGATTCGATTTAAATTGTTTTTGTTTTGATTTTTGCTAAGACTGTTTTCTGTTTCACTCCAACCCCCCCAGCCTTGTTCACTCATCGAAAATTCGGCTAGACATCTTCGTGGGATCGCCTGCTTACCTATTTACAGTTTAGCAGTTAGGTTAGAAAGGTTATGAATCTTGGTTGCCTACGACAGCACACCACGGTCATCAACAGAAGCTGAGTATAGGGCTTTAACAGCTGAGTAGATCCATGTGGTTTGCTATCTCTGTTCCAAGAAATGAAGTTTAAATTACCACAACCACCTATACTGTTGTGTGATAATTTAGGTGCAACACAGCTAAGTTTTAATCTTGTCCAGCATTCAAGAATGAAGCACATCCAGATAGACATTCACTTTGTGCGAGATTTGGTTGAGCAAAAAATTCTTAATGTTCGACATGTTCACACTAATGACCAACTTGCAGATTTACTCACCAAGCCACTCTCAAGACAAAGGACAACCTATTTACGAGACAAGATCAGCCTATCTGATGGTAGCCCGTTCTTGCGGGGGCGTATCAAGGCAATTGAAGAAAAACCACTGACAACTCAAGCACCAAACCAGTGACAACTCAAGCCCAACTACCACCATTAACATTACCAGATTTTGTGCTGTGCCTCCCATGATTCTAGGATCAGTTTTTATGTAAATACTGTTTTTATTGTGATTGTAAATTTATTTTTCAGTTACATATCTTTGAATGCCTAAAATTAGGCCTCTCGGATTGTATAAATATACAGAGCATGAATAGAAATAAGTGTGAGTTCAAAATACAAATCCATAGCAGTGTAACTTCTCTATACCACCAACACTAAGATCCCCATGAGGCGATCTATAGCACTAGGTTGGCGTATCAACTGTTAGTCACGTCGTTTGAGCATAGAATGCCACCAAGTTTTTGCTGAACTTTGTTGGCCACCTACGCTCAAAGACGAAGTCGACGATTGATACACCAGTCTAGACTTGTAGATCACCTCACGAAAATCTTGACAGTGTTGACAATGGCGACAAATGCCTATAGCCGATGACGGTTGCCGACTGGCAACATTGCTAGGCAGTGTTTCCAAATTTTATTATTTTCATTTTTTTTAATTTTAAAACATTATTATTAGTATATTAACAATGCAAAGAACTTATTAAAAGAAAAAACCTATTTTGATCTTTTTCCACTCTACAATTTATTCTGCCAAAGTTAAAAAGTGATTTTAAAATTAATAAAAACAAACACCTAATAAATTTTTATTAAAAGTTGATTATTTTGAAAGTTGGTTCATAAGTGATTATGCAAGCTGCAACAATCCAAACTAAGCCTAAGTCCTAAACATTTACTAATGGTAAGGGGTTGAAGGTTATTTCCAATGGGGTTTTATGAATTACCAAATACTTTAGGGGGTTTAGATAGTTTCCTCTTAGATATAAGCTCTAGTAGGATAACAAGGACGAAAGAGCACAATTAAACATAAGTAATTTGGGCTAATTTGGTTCTTTATAGGCCATTTCTATATATATATATCCCAAAATAAGGGGTTCGGAACATAATCTAAATACTTCAAGGGTGATGCTATTGGTCTTCCACATTTTATCTTTCAAGACACTAACTCTTGAGTTTATCCTGTTAAATTTTTAAGCATATGCAAATGTCTTAATAGATCCCAACTACTTTCAAAACTACCCTTTAACTTATATTTTCATTACCCACATATTATAAATTTCTAATCATTTTTTTTTTAACATATTTTTCATCATTTAATTCTAGTCAATATCACTAAATGCCTTTTTTATTATGCATTAAACCACTAGAAAAGCTTTTTTGTATTAGTATATCCTATTGATGATTTTATTTTATAATACAAAGTTATTTTTATCTTTAAGTAGAGGAACACAATTTCAATTATCTTAGAAAAAAGTTGTTTTGATCATTAGGCTCTGGAAATAATTTTCCACACACACACGAAAATAAAATTCTTTTTGAGATTATATTAAAAAAAAAAAAAAACACTTAAAAGTAAAACTTTTATGATTTCCTCTTTCTAACGAAGCATAATAATTAGTTAATGTTATTCTATGTGGCATCATATACGAAATTAAGTAGAGATTTACTGGCATAGCCAAATTAAAAAATAATTGTGTCCTTATATTAAAAGTATAAAGTTAAAAAATTGTAAAAATCATAAACAAAAACTATTGTATACTAAAATATGGAGATCACAAGTATTTTTAAATGAAATAGTAATTAAGTATGTTAATGCAACGATTTGCACCAATTAAAAGTACGCAAGATTCTAGATAAATTTACGCAGAAGCCTGTTTAAGACCAGAAGGTTTGATGTAAAATCAATGAATGTAAACATAAGCAAAAGAACAGAAACAAAAAAGAGATTTTTTAAAGTGATTCAAATGCTGAAAGTAGATCCTATGCCACTGTTATGTTATTGCGTTTTGCATAACAAGCTCACTACAACGTGTTTCTTATGAGTATTCTGTAACCTAATGCTTTGTTGTCCCCCCAAAACTGATTATAATGTGATTTATATCAGGCCAATTACATGTTTGAATTAGAAAAAAATATTGTTATTTTTAGAACGGGAAAACAACTCAATCTTCAATTCCCATTCGGGAATCCTTATTGCCATATATCACTTTGCCAAAGTGGGAATTATCATTTCCTAACTTGTTGCACAACAAAGCGGAAATAAAATCAAACTTCGATAAATTAGAAAAGCAGTGTGATCTTCAGCCTTGATTCTGGAAAGATATCTTGGAGCGAAATTGGGATATATCATCTCCGAACTTTTTGCATGGCACTAAATGTCTTAACACGTGGCGCAAATTTGTGCTTCATGATTTGACGCACAACAAAATATAACTCTTTTATGTCTTATTTAATAATTTTAACAAAAGATAAAATTATAATTTTAATAAAGGATAAAATTATATTTAAAATAATAATAATAATTAGGGTTTAAAATGATCGATAATGAGAAACCAATGAAATCAGTCTAATTCAAATAGAATATTCTGATTTATGGCGTGGCTCGTCTCAATAATAAGAAACCATTACCCATTTGTTACATATAAATGGGTGTGTGATGTATCATTGAAGCTGCCTCTGAATAGTTCGTCTGGTTAAGTATAAAATGAAGTCTCTGTTGAAGCGTAGCAACTACTTGCACGCTCTGTGAACTGTCTATTGTGAACCCTATAAACCGTTCACGCATACAGGCTTTAATTGTTGTTTTCTGTAAGCAGCTTTTGCTTTGCTTTGTTATTTACATAAAATATAAAAAATTCTGGATCAATATAAATTCTACATATCTGAGTTGTGAAAGAGATAAGCCTTATTCTTTTCATCTATTATCAGCTATTTGCAAGCTTTTGTCCATCAATTATGAGCTCAGCTCCCCGTATATACGCCGGTCAAAATTGGACCATCTTTATGCAAAAATTTGCTCTTTGTTTCATATTATTAATTAAATTAAAAATATATTATAATTAATTATATATGTCACTATTAAAATGTTATATTATTGAAAAAATTGAATAATATTTTTATATAAATATATTTTAAAAATATATATATGAATATTAAAATTTTCTTATTATTTAATTGTTTGGAGATAAAAATGATGGGCTCACAATACTTACGCCCAATATATATTCAAAAAAATCCTAGCTTGAGCTTATCGTAGAGACCTTATGTTAACTGAGAGCATGCGTTACCTGGCAACTCCAGCTTATCAGTTAAGGACGGATCAGCTAAAAATAAATTTCGAAATTAAATCACAATATCTTTAGTTATTAAACTCATTAATGATAAGAGTTACACAAATTTAAGAATAACACAATAGCCTTTGGCAATTTTGTGGAAGATCTCCTTGAAGTGATCAAGTTTGCATGATTAGTTAAATACCCTTTATCCATTTGACTCATGTTGACTTTCTTAGACGTCGTTTTAATGTTAGGGGTGTTACGCAATTAACCAAGAAAAGAAACACAACCAAAAACAGAATCAAGAAAAACACACACAATCAACACCAGTTTTTATCGTGGTTCACTTGCCCTATTTGAGCAAGCTACATCCACGTTGAACTCTGGAAAAGGGGAGTTCGCTGCACTATGATTAACAGAAACAATCACTTACAGTCTCAGATACAAATACAAACAGAAACCCCAAATCACACACCTCTGATTCAACCCTCAATCTGACCCTAGGAATACTCTAACCCTGGAATCCCTAGACCAAGAACACAGTTGTTCTTCCCTTAAATGATTACACCACAATCACTCAAGATACCATAGATTACAGAAAGGAATCAGACTCAAAATTATCAAGAACCCTAATTGAGAACGATGAACACGAAAACATGCTCTCTCTCTTTTGAAGAACTCATTAGTTTTTCACGAAGACCTTCTCTTTTAGAGTGTTGACTTGTGGCGTAATCTCATCCGTTGGATTGTCACTGAATCAATGGTCGGGATTCATCTTGAAGCTGTCCAAAAATGACACCGTTCCACTAATATTCAGTATGACGTCGTTCCAAGCATTCACTCCCACCAATCTTTACCTTGAATGCTTGAATTTACCCTAGTGCAGCAAACTCAAACCAGTTCCCTCATAGTTCTGATCTTCACAGATTATCTCACATGCAATAAGTTCAAGCAGTGCTTGAACTTTGCAGGTAAGACAATTTTGGTTCCCATGTCAGTTGGATTATCCTCAGTAGATACTTTCCTTAGATCAATTACTCCTTGAGTAACTAAATCTTTGACAAAATGGAAGCGGACATCTACATGCTTGGTTCGCTCATGATAAACTGGATTCTTGCTCAAATGGATTGCACTTTGGCTATCTGAATATACTGTTACCTTACCCTTTGTCAGCTTTGCTTCGGCTACCAATCCTTGCAGCCACAAGGCTTCCTTGAATACATCAGCAATGGCAATATATTCTGCTTCAATCGATGATAGGGCTACAATAGGCTGAAGCTATGACTTCCAGCTGATACAATTTCCTCCAAGGGTGAAGTAATATGAAGTGGTGGATTTCCTTGTATCTTTATCACCTGCAAAATCAGAGTCTACAAACCCCACCAAGTCAAGTGTATCATGCCTTTTATAGAAATTTAATCCAACATTCAGAGTACCATTAATATACCTCAATACCCACTTTAAGGCAGTCCAGTGCTCACTGCCTGGATTAGCCATAAATCGACTTAGTAAGGAAATGGCATATGACAGGTCTGGTCTGGTGCTAACCATCGCATACATCACAAATCCAACAACATTTGCATAGGGAACAGATTCCATTTTTATTACATCAGATTCAGTTTTAGGGCATTGACCTTTGTTTAACACAAAATGATTTCCAAGAGGCATATTAACCAGTTTTGAATCAGCCATACAAAATTTAGACACCAATTTTTCTAGATATGCTTTTTGCCTAATGATTAATTCATGTTTGCTCCTGTTCCTAGTAATGTCCATTCCTAGGATTCTTTTTGCATTTCCTAGATCCTTCATGTCAAATTCTGACCTAAGCTTTCCCTTTAACTCTAATATTTTTGACCTGGACTTACTCACCAACAACATATCATCCACATACAGTAAGAGATAAACAGGCAGATTCTGATTCAAATTAAAATAAAAACAATGGTCATATCTACTCCTAGTGAACCCTATGCTTAGAATGAATGTGTCAAACCTTTTGTACCACTGCCTTGGGGACTGTTGCAGTCCATACAGTGATTTGTGCAGGATGCAAACATGATCAGGGGCTTTATGGCCAATAAAGCCTAATGGTTGGCTCATGCAAATCTCCCCTTCTAAGTTACCATGCAGGAAGGCAGTGATTACGTCCATTTGTTCTAGCTCAAGGTTGTAATGGGCAACTATGGAGAACATTAACCTAATGGTTTTGTACTTGACTACCGGGGAAAAGACTTCATTGAAGTCTATTCCCTCTTGTTGGGTATACCCCTTAGCAACTAGCCAAGCTTTATACCTAGGTGGATCAGTAGCTAAAATACCCTCTTTTATTTTATACAACCATCTACATTGGATCAGTTTTTCGTCCTTGGGTTTGGGAACCAAGGACCAGGTTTTATTTACCTCAAGTGATCTCATTTCCTCTTCCATTATTGCCCTCCATTTTTCCTTTTCTTTAGATTTCATTGCTTCTTCATATGAATCTGGTTCTATTCTTTGAATCCCTGTTCCTGCAAGCAAGGCAGTATATATTAGTTCAGCATAAGAGAATCTAGCAGGGGGTCTTACCTCTCTTTTTATTCTGTCTCTTGCAAGTTGGTAGTGTTCCAGTTGGGCATGTTGTGGCTCGGGTGCATTTGCTCCAGCTTCTTCATCTTCAGATTCTGGACACCTGGTCTTGGTTGGATTTCTGGTACCTGTTCATCATCAGATTGAGGTGGTCTAGCCTGCTGACCCATAGGCTCCACCTCAATTGTTGTAGTCTCATATGAATTCTTTGTATGTTCAGGTAAGGTGTGATTAACAGTGTCTTGGCTAGTGGCTTTATAAGGAACACCCCTTCATTAAATACTACATCCCTTGAAATGATGATTTTTACCCCTGGTGATTCTCTATCCTAGAGTCTGTATCCCTTGGTCCCATCTTAATATCCTAGGAACACACACATAGTGGACTTGGGCTCTAACTTCCCCCCTACTGTGTGTGCATAGGCAGCACACCCAAATATTCTCAAGTGATTCAAACCAGGCTTTCTCCCAGACCATACCTCTTCAGGGCATTTAAAGTCTATGGCAGTAAAAGGACTCCTATTTATTAGATAGGCTGCTGTGGACAGGGCCTCTCCCCAAAAGGTATTTGGTAAACCTGAAGTGAATAGCAAGCATCTAACTTTTTCTAGGAGGGTCCTATTCATTCTCTCAACTACTCCATTCTGCTGAGGGGTTTTCCTTACTGTTCTATGTCTTAGGATTCCTTGCTCACAGCAGAATTTATCAAATTCAGTATTGCAGTACTCTAATCCATTGTCAGTCCTTACAGTTTTTACTTTTCTGTCTAGCTGATTTTCTACTAAGGCTTTCCAATCTTTGAACTTAGACAAGGCTTGATCCTTGGTTCTAAGGGTGTAAATCCACACTTTTATGCTAAAGTCATCTACAATTGACATAAAGTAACTACTGCCCCCATGAGACCTAACTTTCTCAGGCCCCCATAAATCAGAATGTATGTACTCTAAGCATCCTTTGGCCAGGTGTGTGCCCTTTGGGAAACTGACTCTGTGTTGTTTGCCTAGAACACAGTTCTCACAGAACTCCAGGGTTGAAACAGTCTCTTTTCCTAACATGCCCTGGTTGCTTAGTATATATAACCCTCTCTGGCTCATATGACCCATCCTAAGGTGCCATTTTTCAGTAACTGATAGGTTTGAGATGACTAAGGCTGTATTTAGGCAATCAGAAATATTCCCCACAAAGGATGTATAACCCATTCCTTTTTTCTACTTTTAGAATTAGATTCTGGTTTCTATACACATTCAGCCACCCATTTTCAGCCCTGTAATAGCACCCTACCTCATCTAGGGTTCCTAAAGATATGAGGTTCCTTTTAAGTTCAGGAATGAACCTAACATGAGTGAGTTTTATCAGTTTCCCATCACAGAGTCTAAGGGTTATGTTGCCTCTACCTTTCACCCTGCAAGCATTGTTATTCCCCATGAATACAGTCTCCCTATCATATTCTTCAAAATCTTGAAACCAGTCCCTATTGGGGCTCATGTGGAATAAGCACCCAGAGTCTAACACCCACTCTTTTGTATTGTCAGAAACGGAGACAGTAAGCATTTCTGTTTCTTCAGCTAAGTGTTTGGTTGAGACTAAATTACTCTATGTGTTTCCCTGTTTTTGTTTCTTAAGCCATTCAAAACAATTTTTCTTCAGATGGCCAGTTTTGTTACAGAAAAAACATTTTCTAGACTCTGTCTTATGCTTATTATTCCATTTACCCCTTTTCTTGTTTTTGGACCCCTGGCTAGGTTGGTTTCCTTTAACAGGTTGAAAGGTGTCTGGTTTTCCCCTTACAAGCAGGTTGCTCCCATTTTGTTTTTGGACCTTTAATTCAAGTTCTCTAGCCTTAAGACAAGCCACTATCAAGTCAACACTAGGGATAGTACCGGAGTACTGGAGTGCATTCTTAACAACATGGTATTCTTCATTTATGGAATTCAACAGTATCATGGCTAGGCTAGTTTCCCCTAATTCCTGATATGTGCCTTTTAAAATTAGGGTCATTTTAAGGAATTCATCTAAGTTCTCCTCTATAGTCTTATTACTGTCCATCTTATACGAAAATAAAGCACCTTTAAGAAATGCTAAGTTTGGTGCAGATTGAAGTGCATACAAGGTTTCGAGTTTACCCCATAACCCTAGAGGGGTTTCGATTCCATCTACCTTTCTTAGTACGCTGTCTGAAAGGTTCATCACGATCAGATTGTAGGCTTCTTCATCAATCTCCTCCTTCTTCTTCAATTTTTCTTTGAGCCACTTCTTGGGATACTTCTCCAGTGCAAGACCAATTTTATTGTGTGAAAGCAGGGCTTTCATTTTCTTCTTCCAACTCCTGAAGTCGATCTTCCCATCATATTGGGAGATCTCCATTCGGGTGGTGGTATAAGTCATGGTTCTGTGATTGATTTTTGTGTATAGGAACGAAGAAATCAAGAGCTTGAGACAAAACTGACTCTTTACAACCCAACCCACCGAAACCCTAATTCGTTGTTACCCTTGGTTTAATTGAGACTAATAACCTCATATTTGGCTCTAAGAGCCCTCGATTAGATCAAGAAACTCAAGATTTGAGAAAACCCCCAAAACGAGAAACCCTAATTTCTTTGATCTGAGAAAACCCTAATCCAAGCACTCAAAGATTATCTCCTAACGGATGATGGCTCTGATACCATTGTTACGCAATTAACCAAGAAAAGAAACACAACCAAAAACAGAATCAAGAAAAACACACACAATCAACACCAGTTTTTATCGTGGTTCACTTGCCCTATTTGAGCAAGCTACATCCACGTTGAACTCCGGAAAAGGGGCGCTGCACTATGATTAATAGAAACAACCACTTACAATCTCAGATACAAATACAATCAGAAACCCCAAATCACACACCTCTAATTCAACCCTCAATCTGACCCTAGGAATACTCTAACCCTGGAATCCCTAGACCAAGAACACAATTGTTTTTCCCTTAAATGATTACACCACAATCACTCAAGATACCACATATTACAGAAAGGAATGAGACTCAAAATTATCAAGAACCCTAATTGAGAATGATGAACACAAAAACAGGCTCTCTCTCTTTCGAAGAACTCATTAGTTTTTCACGAAGACCTTCTCTTTTATAGTGTTGACTTGTGGTTTAATCTCATCCGTTGGATTGTCACTGAATCAATGGTCAAGATTCATCTTGAAGCTGTCCAAAAACGACACCGTTCCACTAATATTCAGTACGATGTCGTTCCAAGCATTCACTCCCAACAAGGAGGTTATATAATACTTTCCAAAAATCATGGATGCGTCAAGATTAGCTCATCTATCAGGGGCTAGATGATATTAACCCCGTTTCATAATAATTTTTTTTTTCCTTTCTCGTTGAAGCTTACTTAAACATTGATGATCTTTCTCCATTTTAAATTTGATTGTGTGGAATATTGAGGTTTTGTGTGTTTTACATTCTTTTTTTATCATATAGATACCTAATTGTTGACCTTCTTTGTTTCACAATTTGTACCAAAGAGATTGCTTAATTTTTAAGATTACAAATGTCAGTTTTTCTTCTTTTAAATACTTTTTTAAATGTTGGTTTTGTTGTGACAAAGAAGTGATTATTGTGGTGGCAAATAATGTTATGTTGCTTTGTATTGAATTGAAATGTGAAGTGAATTGTGATTTTTATTGGTGAATTTTAACTGAATTTAGTGTTCATTGAAGCAAAACATTATTGTATTAGGTCAAGTAAGAATATAAACCTAAATTTATTTGTCTTATATACAAATTAAGTTGTTAATTGGTTGGCACTTTCAAAATTTAGATCGTTTTTGCTTGATTGAGAAGTTTGTTTGTGCATGAATGATATTTTTTGGGTAGATTGGAGAACATAAAATTGAGGTTCGTTCAAACTTACATTGATTTTCTTTGTAATTGATGTAATTGATTTGTTGTTGTTGTTTTTTTTTTTTTTTTGGAATATGGCTGGAATTCTACGGAATTTCTTATTGCTACTTTGATGTGTATAGTTTATCATGTAGATACCTATAAAAATCGTGCGCACTAGGAGCTTCTTTTGTATGTCTTGTATTTGAGAGCTTACATACATGAGAAGGGGAGCCTTTCGACCCCACCCTCCACCCCCACCCCCCCACCCCCCCCCACCCCCCCCCCCCCCCCCCCCCCCCCCCCCCCCCCCCCCAATTTGAAAACTCATAATTAAAGAAACCCTTTAATTTCTTAATTAATCCCGTTGTGCCCTTAAAAAGTAATTCCTTTAATATTTTGTGTTATTTCATATTTGAAAATATTATTTATTTTAATTAGGCATCGCAATGGGGCGAGGCGGGACGGGGATCTCATTCACCATACCCATCCCCACCTCAAAATCATTCCCCATCCCCGTTACGAGGATGACAGGAATTCCTCTTCCCGCCCTAAAGGGGAATGTCGGAGGCCCGTCCCACCTCGTTAATTTATATAAATAAATAATTAATTGAGTATTACCAAACACAATAGTTATTCTCATCCACACGACAAACACTTAAATAACGTTTAAACATAATTAATTATACATAATTGGGTCAGGCTTGTTCTTGTTCAATGTGTTAAGGTGAGGGAAATTAGGAAAATATGGGTTTATATAGGTAGGATAATTGTATAATTAGGTGAAATATGGGATATTAGTGAAAAGTAAATATATATATACATTTTTTTAATTATATATTATATACGGGGCGGGCCGGGGGAAAGGCATCACCCACCCCCGCCCCACGCCGAGGACGGGGATTAAAACACCCCCCACCCCCGCCCCTATCCCCGAAAAAATTGGGGCTTCCCCGCCCCATATGGAGCGGGGCGAGACGGGTCCTCGAAATCCTGGGGAACATTGCCATGCCTATTTTATATCATATATCGATTCATCTTATATTTTGCTATTTTATTTTATTGAACTATTGTCAAAATTAAAATAAAATCTCATTAAACAACTTTAATGGACCTATCATAATAATAATTTTAGTTTTCAATTTCGTTTGGTACCTCTTATTATTTTATTTTTTGCTACTAAAAGAAAACATAAGATTCATGTTTTTAGTATTAAAATTTTAAATATGATATTGTTTTATAACAACGCAAGGAACTAATTATGTTACATGCAATGTTATTTAAAAATTGAAATTCCTTTGGTGCCCCCTCTCACTTAATTAAATTTCTAGGTTCACCATTGTTCATAAATATAAATATTAGAGATACTAAGACTTAATTATCTTCGATTTGATCATAATTCATACAAAAAACAAATGATATGATGAGGAATAATATTTACCTTACATCTATTATTAGTTCTTTAATTGACAACATAATTTGTTACATCTTTATCTACCTTAGCCGAGTTTCATCTTTATAGTTCTTGATTTTATTGATTTTTGAAGCTTAGTTTCCGTTGGTGGTTTTTGGTTTTTTATGTGTTTTAAAGGATTGTCATGTTGTGCTAATAACTATTGTAAAACTTGGAGACCTATAAATGTGAATTGGAAGATTTGGTTATATATTGACAATTTTCATCAAATTATGTTCATATGTTTGTTGAACAAATTGGCTAAAGGTTTTATTTTTATTCTATGTTTTGCTTTAGTGGAATAGTTCGGTTCATGGCATTTATAGATTGTAATGTTTTGCACAGGTTTCTTGTGTCACTTTTACGGAGGATGCAAATTTGAACCCTAGTATTATTGGTAAGTGTTAGTAAATTAAGAATAACAGATATCTTAATTCAATCTTAAGATCATATCAAAAATAATTATTGCAGTAAAGACAACTACCGCAAGATAGTGGTAACTGACTTTGGCAGTTACCACAACGCAATAATCTAATTGGGTGGGTCCCATCATAGGTGTCCCACCCGTGTCTAATAGTGAGTAACTTGAAACGAAGCTCGTATTAGGGATCAATGTTCTTGTACTTTTCTTACGTAGTGTTTTGTCACCGTCAAAAACAACTTTTTTTTCTAAAATTATAAGAAGTTTAGAGAAGTAATTGATATCAATACACAAATTATCTTTTTCAAAGAGAAGAAAAACTAGTGTAGATTCTTTTACAATATGGAAGGGTCCGCACAGTCTGAGCTTTGCTTTGTTTGTATAAATGTTAACATGAGTGAAGTATGTGATGCAATGCATTGCCAAAAATGTCCAGACCAACTCCAAAAGCAACAGAGAATCTCTCTTCTTTACTGGCCTTTTTTTTGTGGTCACTACTTGCACTAAGTGGTCACTACTTATACTTAGTATAAACCTCTCCTCTTTGTCTCCTCATTTTCCCTTCAATGAATCAAACACTTAATTGTAAGTTTATTGGTTAAAGAAATAAGAAAAACAAAATCTTGTGTATTTTTGTTGGCAAGTTTAGTTTTTTTTTTTTTTCTTTAAAATATCTGTCAATTCCATAGTAAACTGGTTTGAGTGTCAAGAAAGTCATGATTTTTATGAAGTTCAGGAAAATTATAGGTTTGAATTTTGTTATTTATACTGTGCAAAATCTTTTCTTTATTATGTTTATACAATTGATGATAATTATATTTATTGGATAAGGATACACCCATGATGGATTAACCCAAGTAGCATGAGAAGTGGAAACTGCCAAAGGCAGTTTTTCACCAACTGCCGCCCATATAAAAGAAAGTTTTTTCTCTTTTAGAGATATACACACCAATATACACAAAGATATACACGCTCTCTCTCTCTAAAAATTGAAAAGAAAAATACTCTAGGCAGTTTATTCTTCCAGATTCAATTTTTGCTTCAGAGATAAGGGGAAGAGGTATTTATGCTGTGTAAATTCATTATAATTCGTTTATATACAAAATGTGACTGCAATGGGTGACTATGATCTTGGGATTAGTTTAGGATATATGTTATTCTGTATTTTTTCCAACATTGGTATCAGAGCTGTGGTTTATATTGTTTTAAATTCGTACTGTTATGTTAAAGCATGTTGCTTGTTGATTAATGCAGTTCTGAATTTTGAATTTTTGTGCGTAAAAAGTTGTCTTTTTGGTAATGATAATTAGACTATTAGATTCCTTATGAAATTATGAAGAAAATGGTTTTTGAATCATAAAAAATGGAGTTAAAATGACTTAGATATGCCTCTTTAAAGTTTCAGGTTTCTGTACGGGTTAATTTTCGAGTCGGGTACCAAGTTGCAGACCTGGATAGAGGTTGAAGATGACAAAGGACCGACATGTCGTTTTAATTCCAGCCTTATATATGACAAGTTGTTTTTTTTTTTGTTTTACTTCTTTTTAATAAAAACATGCAAACAAGTGTGGTTGATGAGACTTGAACCCAAGTCTCTAAGGATAAAGCCCAACTCTCTAACCACTGGACTACATATTTGATTTGTGTTAGCCATATTTACAAACCACATATATTCATCTCCGGCCCAACCCAAAAACTAAAATAAAAATGGGTCAAGTTGACCCACGGATTTGACCCAGTTAGTCAAACCCAGTCAACGCCTGACCCATATAACCAAACAGATCAGTCAAACTCGGTCAACGCATGACCCATTAGGTCAAACAAGTCAACAGGTCAAATCGGGTCAAAATTGACCCAGTTAAATGTGAAACGGGTTGGATCGACCCGAATTCCGTGTGAGGCACATGGCAAGCGCGTGGAGTACCTTGTCGGCGTGTAGGAGCGCGTTGATGCTTCTGCCGGCGTGTGGCTGCCTCTGGGTGGCACGTGAGGGCGCGTGAAGTGTTCTAATTTTTTTTCTTTCTTTGCTGTAAAGAATAAAATGCATACGTGGTATGTTATTATGAGTTTAATTTAGTTATTAAGCCATGAACACGTATATATATATATTATTTATCAAATATAGTCAACCTTTATTTGATAAATAAATAGTTTTTTTTTGTATTTGTTACAGAAAAATGTTACGTTATAGACGTGCAATGGTTGCTAGAACACCCGCTCAAAAGGAAAGGGTTATGAACATGATTAGAACTCTACAAACTCACACCTTAATATTAAGAGACACAGAGGATGAGTTGGTGCAACTCGTAAATCATTTCATTCATGTGAATGAAAGGATTCAGGAAATTGTCTGGATAGGGGGATTAAAGGAAGATAAGTCGAAATAGAAAGTCCTTAGAGAGACTCTTGGTTACCCTAGTCTCGTTGGTCTCCTTGATCTGGTTTGGAATAATCTGAAAGTTCAAAACCTTAAAGATGACAATAAAGATTATAGACATTTAGTCAACAGCTACATCAAGGAGTACATAGATTGGGGTACCAAAAAGACAGCTGGTGCATCTATAGGAGTCTCCACTCGTAAAGGACATCATAAGAAACTGGGAGTTCCCTTGCCTAGGGTTAATTACAAATTAGATAAAGACCTTAGGATAAAGATTATCAGAACCTTTACCAGTTTTAGGAATGTGGCAGTGCACTTAATTTTTTTTGGAAATTGTTTGTTTTAATTTCATTACATGTTGAATTCTATTTACATAATGGAATTAGTTTTATTTATCATTTTTTTTATTAACATTTAAATTTTTATGTGAATTTATTATATTTATATGATTGTGTCTTAATATTATTTTAGAATTGCAATTAATTATATCTATGATAATTGGAAATTGGAATTTTGGATGATGATTGTTGACATTGTTAACTTTTAATTCTAAATCTAATATACAATTATTATTGATATAATTAATTAAATATATATGTATGTTCTGAGTATTGAATAACATGCATTATCCAATGTGTAATTTTTAGAAATGGCATCTGCATCTAAGAACATTGTCGCCGAATTTAATAAAGGAGAAAAATTTAACAACGACAATTATGAGATATGGAGCATGAAAATCAAATATGTCTTGGAAGAACAAGAGGTTCTTGACGCTCTTACCATGACCATGGAAGAGCCTGAAGAAGGAGTCACGGCTCAACATAGAAGAGACCGTGTAGCTTATGACATGTGGAAGAAGAAGAATTCCACTGCTCGCATCACTTTGTTGAGCAACATGGACAATGATCTCATGAAAAAGTACCGGGATTACGAATTAGCAAAGAACATGTGGTCTGTCCTTGCTACAAAGTTTGGCGGTACGTCCATTACCAAACTCCGGTCACTCACTATCAAGTTTGACACATATAAGAAAAAGCCTGAACATACTATGAGAGTACATTTACGGCACTTGACAAACATGATAAGTGAGTTGAGAGATGCAGGTCACGTCCTAACTGATGAACAACAGGTTCAAGCTGTCATAAGATCATTGCCTCAAAATTGGGAACACATGAAAATACACCTTACCCACAATTAGAGCATTAGAAATTTAGAAGATGCCATACGACATTTGGAACTGGAAGAAGATCGCCTTAATGCGAGTAAGGCAAATACTAATGTGTACATGGCTGGTTCCAGTTCACATGGTGGGAAGGGATTTAAACGTAAATTCTAAAGTGGATCCCAAAGAAAAGACAATACTGATAAGGCTCAAGGGAAGAAGAGAAAGTTTTTTAAACACGGAAAAGGAAAGCATCCTGCCAAGAAGAGAAATATGGCAAAGGTGAAATGCTATAAATGTGGTAACAAGGGACATTTTGCTCACGATTGTAGCGAGCCGAAGATGGTAAATTACTTGTTTGCACAAGTAAGTTATATAAATGTTTCCAGTTCTGTTTTTCTAACTGAATCTCATCCTTTGTGGACTGTAGATTCAGCAGCAACAGACCACATAGCGAAAGACAAGAGTGCTTTCGTGGAGTTTCAATGAATACCACGGGAAACAAAATGGATATATGTAGCTAACAATTCAAAAGTGGAAGTTAAAGGGATTGGCACAAGCAAATTGATCATGCGTGGAGGTCGAATCCTATACCTACATGATGTGTTATATGCACCCAATATTCGTCGAAATTTGATTTCCCTGTTAGAACTTATTAAACTTGGTTTTAATTTAAATTTTTCCAGTACTGGTGTCCATTTATTTTTGGACACAACATACTATGGTTGTGGTTATATTTCAAATAGTTTTATAATACTTGACATTGCTCATAATTATAGTAATGTTTGTTTTTCCTTTATTACATCTTCCAATAATGATGATGTGAATGTATGGCATGCAAGGCTTGGCCATATTGCCGAACAACGAATGAATATACTAGCTAGAGAAGGCTTGTCAGGATCCTTAAAAAAGTAGACTTGACTACTTGTAAACATTGCCTAGCTGGAAAAACGGCAAGAAAACCATTTGGAAAAGCGATAAGAGCTGAAGTTCCATTGCAACTAATTCATTCTAATATATATGGTCAAATGAATGTGAGGGCTAGACATGGGGCTGTTTATTTTATCACATTTATAGATGATTTCACTCGATATGGTTATGTTTTCTTGATTTCTCAAAAATCAGAAGCTTTAGAATGCTTTCAGAAGTTTAAAAACTTAGTTGAGAATCAATTAGATAAAAAGATAAAAGTTCTGCGAATCGATCGAGGTCGTGAATATTTATCTGATCAGTTCAGAAATTTTTGTGATGAAATAGGAATAGAACGTCAATTAACTATTCCAAGAACTCCGCAACAAAATGGTGTTGCAGAATGAAGAAACAGAACCCTACTTGAGATGGTGAGGTCTATGATGGCACAAGCAAACTTGCCCATCACCTTTTGGGGTGATGCCTTATTGACTGCCACATATATCCTCAATCGAGTACCATCCAAATCTATTACTACTACACCATATGAGTTATGGACAAATCGAAAACCCGATTTGAGTCTCCTACAGCCATAGGGATGTACTACCTATGTTCATGATCCTTCCCATAAATATGGAAAATTAGGTCCAAGGGGGAAGAAATGTATCTTCATAAGATACTCAGAACATTTAAAGAGATACATCTTCATAGGAGAACAAGAAAGTGGTAGCATCATTAAGTTTGAATCAAGAGATGTCACATTCTTAGAAACCGATTTTCCTAAGAAGGGCGAGATAGGTAAAGACTTGTTTCTATATGAAACACAAGACCAAGGCAATTCTGTTGCCGACAATCAGTTGGTTATACTACATCCCAGTGGGAGCAATATGGAAGTTGATGAATCAGTTTCAGATCCTCCATCATTCCCTACTGGTGATCCAACTATGATAGCTGGTCCAAGTGGGAGTAACACCAATCAATCTCCAATACGTCGATCAAACAGGAAACAAGTTCCACGTCGACGATTTGAGATTGAGGGGGAAATTTTTTTAGTTACTCCACAAGATGATGAAGAGCCGAGGAATGTAAATGAGGCTCTCAATTGCCCTTCTAAGGAAAAATGGATGAAAGCAATGGAAGAAGAATTGGAGTCTATGAAATCAAACCAAGTATGGGAATTGGTTGATTTACCGAAAGGACGCAAAGCCATTGGGAACAAGTGGGTTCTCAAAATCAAGCGTAAAGCTGATGGCAGTATTGAAAGATACAAAGCTCGCTTAGTCGCGAAGGGGTATACACAACAAGAAGGAATAGATTATGAAGAAACTTTTTCACCTGTTGTACGGTTTACCTCAATTCGACTTATTCTAGCTATAGTTGCTAGCATGGATCTTGAATTGCATCAAATGGATGTAAAGACTGCTTTTCTCAATGGAGAATTACAAGAAGAAATCTATATGGATCAACCAATAGGTTTTATTAGAGAAGGTCAAGAACACAAAGTGTGTAGACTTTTAAAGTCAATTTATGGCCTCAAGCAGTCCTCAAGACAGTGGTATATTCGATTTCATAATGCGATAATGTCGTATGATTTCAAAATGATAAATGAAGATCATTGTGTATATACAAAGAGATCCAATAACAAATTTGTTATATTATCATTATATGTTGATGATATACTTATAGCTGGAAATGATAAGGGATTTGTCAATGAAATCAAAGGATGGTTATCATCTCATTTTGAGATGAAAGATATGGGTGAAGCTGCATATATTCTTGGAGTCAAGATTTCAAGAGATCGCTCAAGAAAATTAGTATCTCTTTCACAAGAACCATACATTAAGAAAATTCTTGAACGATTTCATATGCAAGATTGTAAACCCATAGACAACCCTATCGCGAAAGGCGAGACTTTAAGTCGTAAAATGTGTCCGAAGACTCCACAAGAAAAGGAACAAATGAAGAATGTTCCTTATACAAGTGCTGTTGGAAGTCTCATGTACGCCATGATGTGCACTAGAGCCGACATCTGTTATGCCGTTGGGTTGGTAAGTAGATACCAGTCCGACCCAGGACAAGCACATTGGAAAGCAGTGAAGAGAATCTTAAGATATCTAAAAGGGACAGCTGATTACTCATTATGTTATCAAGGAAATGATTTACACTTGAGAGGCTACACCGATGCTGATTGGGGAGGAGATTTAGATGAAAGGAAATCTACTTCTGGATATGTTTTCTTACTAAATGGTGGGGCCATATCTTGGAGCAGTAAGAAACAATCATGCATAGCCTTATCTACAATGGAGGCTGAGTTTGTAGCATTTTCAGCTGCAGTGCAAGAAGCCGTTTGGTTAAGACGGTTCATGAATCATCTGGGAATAATTAATGTTGCTATTGAACCAGTAAGAATAAACTGTGATAGTCAAGCAGCAATAGCATACACTAAGGATCCCAAATATCATGGTAAAACGAAACACATAGATATCAAATATAATTTTGTGCGAGACTTGGTGGCACAAAAGGAGGTGAACATGAAGTACATATCTACGCATGACATGGTTGCGGATCCATTCACAAAGCCTATACCGAGAGATACTTTCAATAGACATGTTAGATCTCTAGGCTTACGTAGGTGTTGAATGTACTCATACTTTGAGATTTCCCAAAATTGTTCACATTTGTCTTATCAATATTAAATAACAATATTGTCAATGCTCAATTTCGATTATTATGGAACATACATGAAGGAGCATATATATACATATTAGTTATGTAAATATTATATATGTCTATTTTGAAAAGCATGTCGGACAGCTAAAAGATTGGCCTTCTCACACAGGCAATCGCCTCCATTACTTCGTAGGAATGGAGATGAGACGATTTTAAGCTTATTATCTAGGTGATAATAGAGAGCCAAGCTTAAAATGTTTAACGTCGCCTAAAACGAGAATTAAAATAATGTCATAATGAAATATGACCACAAGTGATAAATGATCACTTTATCTGTCTAATTGCCAGATCAGAGTTCTGATGAATTAAAAGTATGTAAAGTGATTCATACCACAGGTGCAAAACATTGACCAAAGGGGTAATGAAAGTCAAAATGTCAACTTTAACATTGTGTGAGACCCTAAGTTTTTTTAAGAATAAAATCTCATAGAATACCCTTATTACTCTATTCTGTTTCTTGAAACATTTAATGATTGCTCTCTTAGAGTGTTACCAAAGGATTACGATAAATTAATCTGCAGGGACATTTCTAGAAAAGTAAGTTAAATGAAAGTTGCAAGAATCGAGAAAAGAGGAAGATTACGTTTTTGAATTATCACACTATAATCACGTGTATTCATTGGTCAACCAATTATGTTTTACTTTTATGTAAAGACAGAACATAATTATGAATACAACAGATATTTATTATAAATGAGATTGTTAGAAAAAAATGTGATAAGTAATCTAGGGTATTGCATACAACATACAACCTAAGTTTCACAATTCGAGAAGTTATATATTCCTAACAGATATATGACTAATGTGCTCTCGAAGTATGCATGGTCACAAGAAACATATTTACTAAAGTATGAACCTTAAAGAAGCACAGAGAGAGATAGTCTCATCATGTGTGAGTGGGAGATATTGGATAAGGATACACCTATGATGGATTAACCTAAGCGGCATGAGAAGTGAAAACTGCCAAAGGCAGTTTTTCACCAACCGCCGCCCATATAAAAGAAAGTTTTTTCTCTTTTAGAGATATACACACCAATATACACAAAGATATACACGCTCCCTCTCTCTAAAAATTGAAAAGAAAAATACTCTACGCGGTTTATTCTTCCAGATTCAATTTTTGCTTCAGAGATAAGGAGAAGAGGTATTTATGCTGTATAAATTCATTGTAATTCGTTTATATACAAAATATGATTGCAATGGGTGACTATGATCTTGGGATTAGTTTAGGATATATGTTATTCAGTATTTTTTCCAACAATATTGTTTAGTTTTGAGTTTGTATAATCTGTATTGTGCGAAAGATTGCCATATTTTTTTTTAATTTGTGATTGTGGATAGTCAAGACGAAAATAGTTAAAAGTTTGTGCAATTTAGGCCTAAATTGTCAGTTTATATATATTGGTATAATTCGAACAGTGAGCATATACTTTATGATTTTGAATCCATAATCTTTGTCACTCATGAACTTTAGTTAATTTTTCAACTTGAAACATAATAATATGTACTTGTAGATTGAGTGGTTGGTTTGAGGCTTCAGATAAAGGATAAGCTCCATTGGATCGAAATGGTTGGTTGAACGATACAAGAAAATCTAAGAAAAAAGGCAAGTAGGGAGGCTTCAAAGAATGCTAGAATTACTCTCTCAATGGAATTCGCCACTTGATGGAATTAGACATTCGGCTCTCCATTGTTGCTTGATTACCTTGGAATGGGGTTTATTTCCACATTCTTATCATTAATAATTGGCAAAAGGAAATTATTTTTTTTTTATTTTTTTTATTTTGAAGAGTTCATCTACATTTGTGATAATAATTAGGAAAATTTTGCAATCAAAGGATTATAAGTAGAGAGCCCCTACCTATAGCTATAGGTATGAGCCCTCTTATTACCTTTTTTTTTTTTTGGTTTGTTATTATGAAGATTTGTGCATGACATGTGTATGGGCTATAATCGATTTACAACAATTGCTTTTGTTTAAGTTAATTATCTACAATTACATAAGTTACCATTCATTTATTTGTTTTTTATTGCATGTTTGAACTTGTCATCTACAAATTGTTTGGGGTTGTTAGAATAATATTTTTTTTTAATAGTGTAGATTTGATATCTATAACATAAAGTTTTACTATATTTGATTGAGAAGTGCTAGTCTTACAAAGACAAATACAAAAGGGGCATACAAAGACAACTCATACCCTTGATCTTCATGATTTCTCTCTCTCTCTCTTTCTCTTTTTCCGTTTTTTCTTTGTTTTTTCTTTCACTTTGTAGCCTTCTTTGTATAAGTCTTTGTAAGGATAGCATTTTTCTATTTGATTTTGTGTTTAAGAACAGGAAACATGACATTGTGTTGTTGGGTTTGTGTTTAGATTACTACTTACATAAAATTGTTCTTCTTTGAACAAAAAAAATTTGATTAGACATTTTTTATCTATGGTGATGAACTTATGATGTTACTGGAGATGAACTAATGATGTGATGTTGTTAATCTGTGAGTATTTAGTGATTGGATTTAAAGGGATTAAGATGATGTGGTGATGAATGGTTATTTTATTGGATTTGAAGGCATTAAGATACAATGTTAAGATTGGGTATTTGAAAAATTAATAGCATTTTTGGTTTAGAGATTGTGTAAGTTGTTGTGAGTGATTTTAAAGAGTGTTGTTTAAACTGATATACTTCCTTTGGTTGATGTGTACATGTACCCAGAACACCCCTTTTTTCAACATCTTCCTAGCTTTTGCTGCACTAATCATCATGCTAGTTGGGTGCCCTTCTCCAAAAATGAAGTTATCCCCATAGTCTAGATTAAACTTGACTTTTTTCCTACGACAGTCTATCTCTGCTCCATATCTACTAAGAAAGTCCATCCCANTGTGTATGGGCTATAATCGATTTACAACAAATGCTTTTGTTTAAGTTAATTATCTACAATTACATAAGTTACCATTCATTTATTTGTTTTTTATTGCATGTTTGAACTTGTCATCTACAAATTGTTTGGGGTTGTTAGAATATAATTTTCGTTTTAATAGTGTAGATTTGATATCTATAACATAAAGTTTTACTATATTTGATTGAGAAGTGCTAGTCTTACAAAGACAAATACAAAAGGGGCATACAAAGACAACTCATACCCTTGATCTTCATGATTTCTCTCTCTCTCTCTTTCTCTTTTTCCGTTTTTTCTTTGTTTTTTCTTTCACTTTGTAGCCTTCTTTGTATAAGTCTTTGTAAGGATAGCATTTTTCTATTTGATTTTGTGTTTAAGAACAGGAAACATGACATTGTGTTGTTGGGTTTGTGTTTAGATTACTACTTACATAAAATTGTTCTTCTTTGAACAAAAAAAATTTGATTAGACATTTTTTATCTATGGTGATGAACTTATGATGTTACTGGAGATGAACTGATGATGTGATGTTGTTAATCTGTGAGTATTTAGTGATTGGATTTAAAGGGATTAAGATGATGTGGTGATGAATGGTTATTTTATTGGATTTGAAGGCATTTAGATACGATGTTGAGATTGGGTATTTGAAAAATTAATAGCATTTTTGGTTTAGAGATTAAGTAGTTGTGAGTGATTTTAAAGATTGTTGTTTAGATTGATATACTTCCTTTGGTTGATGTGTACATGTATACATAGGGACACAGCCATACCATAGCATATGAGTTCAATTGAATCAGTCAAGAACGAACAAGAATCAAAGAATTTGGAGTGTATTTTCACAAAGAAAGTGTGAGTAACTATTTTTCATTAAGAAAAAATGTAAAACACATTACAGGTCCTCTTATATAGTGTAGAGGTGAAGTGAATAGAGTGCAATAGTTGAAGAAGAAGAACATTCTTCAACTGATTTTAACGAAAGCATTACATAAACGACACTGTATAGGTCTTTTACACAAAGACCCCTATTGCTTTTAAGGAATAACATTCTAACCCTTTTTCGTTTATATCCTAACATTCCCCCTTAAACTGGACATGGTTTGCTAACTTTCATCTTTTCGTACTATTTCAATCATTTTCATGTTTGTAGTTTCACCAACTTCATCTTCACAATTCACCAATTGCTCCACAACCATTCAATTTCTCAAGAAGAATTTTAATACTGCTGCATAAAGCTGCTAGTCCCTCAATTTTTCATTCTAGCATTTCAATTTTGCATAGTGACAGACAACTAATTGAAGTTCAGCAAATGACTATTTACAGTACACCAATTCAGTGTTAAGATCAGCTGCCTCACAGTAGGGCAGAGTATTCATAATGCAACCTTCTTCACAATGCAGTATCAGAAATGTAAACAGGATACTCACCATAAGGCAATCACAAAGTGTGTTAAAGCCAAACCTTACATGCTGAAACCAAACTACGTAAACAGGATACAGAAACAACTATCTTCATTCATCTACAAATCTAGTGCAACTTCACCACAAGGCAGTCACACGATGGCATCTTCTATGCTAAAACCAAACCTTACATGCTGAAACCAAACTTAGTCATGCAGTACTAAAAACTTCTTCAATTCTGCCATACCGTAAGCTCACAAGTTGTTTTTACTAAGCATAGACAAGTCAAATCAGTAAAAATGCATGACTCTGCACCAATTCAGAGTGCTGAAGAAAGATAAGGAAAGAACATCTCTGCACCAGTTCAGAGTACTGAAGAAAGAGAAGGGTAGAACGACTCTTTACTTACAACACACAAATTGCTTCTAAGTTTAATAAATTGAGCTATTGAGAGTGCTTTTGTCAGTACATCTGCTATTTGAAGTTGGAAGGAACATACTGGATAAGAAGTTTTTTGGCTAATACTTGCTCTCTTATATAGTGGGCATCTATTTCAATATGCTTTGTCCTAGCATGGAAGACGAGATTGGCAGCCAAAACAACTACACTCACATTGTCGCTCCAAATGATAGGAGTGAGTGACATTGACAAACCCAACTCACTAAGCATGCTCTGCAGCCAAGCAATCTTGGTGGTAGTGTGGGCCAAGGCTTTATATTTTGCTTCTGTAGAGGACAATGTACAACTTTCTGTTTCCTTGAGCTCCACTGAATTAAATTTGGCCCCATAAACACTAACCACTTGTTGATCTTCTGTCTTCTAAATTGCTACCCCAGTCAGCATTAGCATAACACTCCACATGTAATGTCCTTGCTGGTTTGAAACATAAGCCACAATCTAAAGTACCTTTTATGTACCTCAATATTCTTTTGCACGCCTGCCATTGTAACTCTATAGGAGCTTGCAAGAACTGATTCAACTTGCTCACTAGAAAACTAATGTCAGGTTTGCTGAGGGTTAAATACTGTAATGCCCCTATTATGCTTCTATAGAGACTAGGATCAGCAAAGGGTGCACTGTCATTAGAACTTAACTTGATACCTACTGTCATAGTTATGGAACAAGCATGACATTCAAACATCTTTGTTTTGGACAGCAAATCAGATGCATATTTGCTTTGTTTCAAATGCATACCATTGAGAGATCTAGTTGCCTCCAATCCCAAAAAGTAATGCAAGGAGCCAAGGGTTTTTAGAGCAAACTCAACATTTAAAACCTTCATGAGTTAGGCAATGAAGGTGTCATTTGAGTTTGTGATCAAAATATCGTCAACATAAACAAGTACATAGGTCAAATGAGAATCCTGTTGAAGCACAAACAAACTTGTGTCAGAAATAGAATTATGAAAACCCTTGTTGTAAAGAGATACCTTTAGCTTGTCAAACCAAGCTCTTGGAGCTTGTTTAAGGCAATATAAAGCTCTATTTAACTTGCAAACATGAGTGGGATTGTGACTGTATTCAAAACCAGTGGGCTATTTCATGTAAACTTCTTCTTGGAGTGTGCCATTTAAAAAGGTATTATTCACATCCACTTGCTGAATATCCCAGCCATAGGTAATAGCTAAAGTGAGAATTATCCTTATAATGGAGGGCTTAACCATAGGGTTGACGGTTTCAAAGTAATTCAGTCCAGGAGTTTGTTAAAAACCCTTTGCCACTAATCGGGCTTTATACTTTTGTAAGGACCCATCTACATTGAACTTAGTTCTAAATACCTACTTATTTCCCACTATATTCTTCTCTGAAGGTGTAGGAACAAAAGTCCAGGTTTGATTTCTTATTAAAGCATCAAACTCATGTTGCATTGCTTCTTTCTATTCAGAACTCTGAAGTGCCTCATATACAGTGCATGGTTCTAGTACAAGTGAATTGACTTTGGTGCTAGTGAGAACAGTATAAGTGGAAGGATTTGAAGATGCTGATTTGGATCTAGTGACCATTGGGTGTGTATTTAAGGTAGATGAGAGTTGTGGATTTCAGGTACTGCATTAAGGGTTAGTTGAGAACTGTGATGATGTTAGATCAACCTCAAGTGAGCAAGTGGGGAGTGATTGTGATGGGTGGATAATAGGTAGAGTTGAAACTGTAACACCCCACATGAGGTACGTCGTTATTGTTTCCTCTTTCGCTCTTATTTGAGTTGGGTTTTGGTAATATTGTTTGATTGAGTGTTGTGTTGAATGCTTGCCCTGAAATTGGTTGAAAATAGAAGAAGTTTAGGGTGCCAAGCTTCGCCGGGGCGAAGGAGAATCTTCGCCGCGGCGAAGATGTGTTGAAACCACGGGGAAACTCTCTGGACAGTTTCGCCGCGGCGACAGAAGTTTCTTCGCCGCGGCGACAGGCCGATTAAAATGTTGGTTAAGTTTTAGATATTTTCTTCCCTAAGGGCAATTTGACCATTCTACCCCTAATTAGCAGGAAAAGTGGGGAGTTAATTGTAAGGATTTTTCATGGAGAATATGTTGATATGGGGGTGAGTTTGTAATGAATCAAAGGATATAGATGGAATTCCCAAAGAAGAGTAAGGGCAAAATGGGAATGCTTTGGTATAAATTTCATTAAAAGGAATTAAGAGTTAGCAAACCCCTCATTCTTCTTCTCAAAAACGCAACTCTCCATTCTTGTTCCTCTCAATTTCTCTTTCTTTTGATCAAGGAGTTCCAAGGGGTTTTTGAAGTGATTTGGGGTAGAAAATCAACCTAAGGCTTCCTAAGGTAAGGATTCCTACTTAAGTTGTGTGATTTGTGAGTTTTAGTTTATATTGAAGTTTGAGGGTTTTTGTTCTTTTGGTTAAGAGTAGAGAAAAAGTCAAGCAAAACAAGTGAAAGGAAGAGTTGGTGAAGTCTCTCCATAACAAGGTAAGTAAAACCCAACCCAAGTTGAGATTTATGAATTTTCTTGATTAGGGTTTTGATAGAAATGATGTATGTATGTGATATACATGTGATATGCCATGTATGAAGGCTTAAATAGAGATTTCTATGCCTTGTGATTGTTTATTCTTTGCAAATATGAGAAATGAGTTGTTGGGTTGGAAAGGTAGTTTGAGATGGAATTGAAGGGGTGTTATGGATCCCTTTTTGGAAGTGCTTTCTTTGACAGGTTTTATGGTTATGTGAAGGGGTTTCTCCCCATTTTGGATGGTTAGAGAAAGATTTAGAATCATTGCTATAGTAGAGTTTTATGATGCACTTGAGTTGTTTGATGAAATGCCTAGTAGAGGTTTGAGTATGAGTAGTGAACCTTAATTCTTGCAACATTGCATGTTGGCATTTCATAAGTGCATTAGTGGAGATGAACCATCCATAGGCACTAATTGTGCATTGAAAAGTGACCTAAGAAAGTGTAGGAAACTTGTGTATGCAATTACCCTATGAGTAGAGAGCTTGGTGGATGCAACTACTCTAAGGGTAGAGAGAATGAAAAATGCTAGAATAGAGTGAATTAGAAGAGTAGAATAGATGGGTTGATGCTTTGTGATCATCACCCGACAGTTATGGGAATCGGGTTGATGCTTTGTGATCACCACCCGAATAGCCCTTAGAGATGGGTCGATGCTTTGTGATCGTCACCCGATGAGTAGTAGAAATGGGTAGATGCTTTGTGACCACTACCCGGTTAGTTGTTAGATAAGTGGGTTGATGCTTTGTGATCATCATCCAACATTTAGTAGAAGTGGGTTGATGCTTTGTGACCATCACCCGACAGCGACTAGAGACGGGTTAATGCTTGGTGATCGTTACCCAAAAGTCATGAGAAACGGGTAGGTGCTAAGTGGTCTCCACCCGATAGTTAGGAAAACCGAGTAGGTGCTTTGTGATCCCCACTCGGTAGTCACTAAGAACGGGTTGGTACTGTGTGAATTCCACCCGATAGTCATGGAGAGTGAGATGGTGCTGTGTGAACGCCATCCGGCCGTACCTCCGGTAAGATGAGGCCATGATGTTTAGTAGAAACAGAGATAGAAACAGAAATAGTATAAGGAAAGAATTAAGAGTTATACATACGGGGACAGACAGATAGAGGGTTTTACTTACTGAGCATTATTTTGTGCTCACCCCGTTATTTTCCTTTGTGGATGCAGGATCTAGGTGTTGATGCAGTCGGAGGGGCGTCGGCAAGCGAGGAGCAATAGCTACACTGTTTCCCCTGTTTTGTCTTTTAAAAAATGAATTTTTGTAAACAGTACTCTTTGTGTATAAAAGACATATGAATTGAAATGAAAAGAAAACTTTGGGCCCAATTTTCTATTGTTATTATGCATGTATTGTACTAGTTTTCAGCAGCTGTTACAGAAACTAAGTAGTGCTGTCTTGGCAAGGAAGGTGAATAGAGTGGAGGAAAGATGGCTGTAGATGATGTGTTTGGGAGATTAGTATCGGGAACTGAAGTGGTGTGTAGGTGTTGTGAAGGCAGATTATTAAGAGGTGTTTTAGAGAGATGATGGTTTGGTGAAGAGGTGGACTGTGTATTTGGAAGAGTAGTGTTAGTTGGTGAGGATATGATTGGTTGATTTGGAAAGTGACAACCTGAAACTGGAGAACTCGAGCTGACTATCTGCTGTTTGGCCAACTGACTTAGAGAACTAGTTACTGCAAGTTGATCTTGAGATGCTGATTATGATGGAATGACAAGTGAAGAAGGTCTTTGTATTGGTGATAAAGGTTCAAAACAGTGGACAACATTAAATGGTAAAGAAGATGAATGCAATATGCAATCAAATGAACAATTGGATCAACACATATCATTATGAGTTGCAGATTCATTATTTAAACCAAAGGAAGCAGCAAAAGGAAAGTCAAGTTCATTGAGCCTGACACTAGGCGAGACAATTATCTTTCCATCAGGTTTTAAGCACTTATAGCCTTTGTGGACAAGGCTATATCCTACAAAGACACATTTTTATAGAATGGAAGCTGAATTTGTGCTGATTAAAGATCCTAAGGTAAGGATAACATGCACACCCGAAAACTTTCAGATTTTCATAAACAGGATCAGTTTTAAATAACTTCTTATAAGGAGAGCTATAATCAAGAACAGATGTTGGCATCCTATTTATAAGGTAAACAACTGTTTGAAAGGATAACCATAAAAAATGCAGTGGCATTGATGCATGGGCTAGTAAAGTTAAACCAATTTCCACTATATGCCTATGCTTTCTCTCACTTCTCCCATTTTGTAGGTGAATATGAGAGCAAGAATGTCTATATTGAATACCAAATTCTAAAAGGTATCCACGGAGAGCTGTACACTCTCCATCTTGGTCAGTTTGAAGACACCATAGTTTTGTACCAAATTGTCTTTTAGCAAGATGGTGGAATTTAATAAAGATAGATTTGACTTCTGCCTTAGTTCTAAGTGAGACTAATTAAGTGTATCTGCTATAATTGTCAAGGAACTGCACATAGAATCTAAAACCTTCAGAGGAAGCTAAGGGTGCAAGTCCCCACACATCACTATGTATAAGTTTCAAAGGTGCTAAGGATTGAGAGTGGGAGGCAGGAAAAGTGGCATTGCAAAGTTTACCTATAACTAGCATGCTTCACAGAAAGCAGTACCCTGATCAGTGTAGCTATGGAGAGATGAAATGTGTTGCTATTTGAGAAGAGAAGATAAAATTTTATGCAATACAGTATGATGGGGATGGCCTAATTGTCTATGCCAAGTCAGAAACTTTGGATCAGTTTTGCTAGTTGTTAAACAAGAGGTATGGACATTAAACAGGTTGTGGTGTGTGTTATTGGTATTCTTGTAGATAGTATCTTTAGTGACAAATAAACCAGACAAATTTGTATTATTAATATCCTCATTTGTACATGAAACAAGGCAGGAGACATCTTTACAAGCATTTTCTTGAAGAATAGAACCAACAAACTTCAAATGATCAATACATGAATCAAGAGATGCAGACACTAAAACAAGAATAATAGACTTTAAAATTGAACCACTGGGATTAGTGGTTGTGTTTGAACTATAGTAAGACTCAACATTTTATTGGAACAATTAACATGAGGACTGTAGTGTGACTTTATTGTAGTGCTTAGTGTAGATGATGTAGGATGAGCATCTCTTGAATTGAAAATTGGCTTCGGGATTTTCAGTTGGTATAGGCCATCCTTAAGATCCCCTTGCAGTAACATTTCCCTGGTTATTTGATCTTTAACAACACAATAATCAACATTAAATTCTACAATTATATGATTGTCCTTGGTAAACTTAGAGATGCTTAGTAAGTTTTTGGTGATGTTGGGTACACACAAAAGATTTTTGAGATGTAAGCATTTAGAATGAAGATTACTAGGTAAAAGTGTGTGACCAATGTGAGAAATGTTAAGGAACTCACCATTGCCCACTTGGAGTTGACTTCCACCAGCATAGTCCTTGCTAACTTGCAAGTGGTTCAGGTCTGACGCTACATGATCTGTAGCTCCAGAATCCATATACCACACAGGATTAGTGGGTGTGAACTGAGTAGCATAAACTCTAGGAGTTGCAGCAGCTACAAATGCTTGGTTGGTGTTGATAGGTTGTTGATTGGGTGGTCCAAAAATAGTGGGAGCAGATGCATTTTGAGGCACAATTTGCTGCACACTTTGCAACATATATATTACTTGGATCATGAACAGAACCAAATACACCAGATGCTGCATAGTGACCAAGTTGATTATGGCTAAACTAATTGAGCTGTCTCTGACCAAAGCTTGAAGGATGCTACTGTCTAGTAGTTGAGTTGTGATATTGTGGGAAGTAAGGACCAAAATTTGGAGCAAATTGTGATGATCTAGTAGCATGTGGGTGTTGTGAAGGTCCAGAGTTTTGTTGAATCCCATTATATGTAAAGTTAAATATGTGGTAACGCTGTATGGCAGAATGGCTAGCTTTGTTACAAACTTGGCAGATTAGCCTATTTCTATTATTGCCTCTTCCTCTACCTCTACCATAAGATATGAAACCAGTAGGTCGTGGTCCAAAAGATTGATTATTTTTGTGAGGAAAGGGATATGTGTTTGAGTTGGCTAGGTAAGTGTTTGGGGATAGGTTATAAAGCTGTTGTGGATGTGGATTTCCGAGTGAGTTTAAGGAAGGAATGATGTTTGTATTTTCTAGTGGTAAAGTAAACAGTTTGTCAGCATTCTAGTTTTTTTTTTTAGAATTAGGAGTGACTAATTCTCTGGTATTCACAATACTAGAAGTAGTTATGTGAGCTAAGCTATTGTAAAGGTCTACTGAATTAAATCTGTCCAGCCTGATTTCGTACTTCTTAAGCAAAAACTGAGCTTCTTGGAGTGTTACTAAATCAATTTTTGATTCAAGCCTAGAAGTAAGGGTGACAACTACTAGATCAAATTCTGGACCTAATCCATCAAGTATGTATTGCAGCAGATCTTCATCAGTAATCAGTATACCACTTGCAAACAAACTTTCTCTAACATCATTCATTTTCTTAACATACTCCCTAATACTCAAATTGCACTTTTGAGTGGTTTGTAATAGGTTCTTGAGGTGTAAAGCACGTGCTTTAGAATCAGTAATGAATTCATGTTCCAGTACTTTCCAGATCTCAGTAGAAACCCTACATTTTGATACTATACTGAACATTTCCTGGGAAATAGAGGCTAACAACCAACTGACTAAAAACTTGTCAGTGCGTTTCCACATGATGTAATTAGGGTTAATTTTGTCCTTAATTGATTCATATTTAGCCCTAGCTCCTTCACCTAATTGACTTAGATCATCATCACCATTCAATTCAGATAACACTAAAGGATGAGGGCAAGGGATTTTACCTAAGAGATGATCTTCTAGCTCGTGAGAGCCGACTACGAACAACACCTGTGAACTCCAAAATTTGTAATTATCATGAGTGAGCTTAGGGTTTATCACTTGAAGACTCGAGGCAATTGCTGAACTAGACCTATTCAGAGTTTCCCGTAGCATTTCCTCAATGCTATTAGGCAGAGGAATGGACGATGCACCATATTTCGTAGCCATTGGACGTTTGTTGTGGCTCTGATACCAAGTCAAGAACGAACAAGAATTAAAGAATTTGGAGTGTATTTTCACAAAGAAAGTGTGAGTTACTGTTTTTCATTAAGAAAAAATGTAAAACACATTACATGTCCTCTAATATAGTGCAGAGGTGAAGTGAGTAGATTGCGACAGTTGAAGAAGAAGAGCATTCTTCAACTGATTTTATCTAAAGCATTACATAAATGACACCATATAGGTCTTTTACACAAAGACCCCTATTGCTTTTAAGGAATAACATTCTGACCCTTTTTCTCTTATATCCTAACAGAATCCACTCAAACTTTGAAAAAAAAAAAAAAAAACTTTATATTTTATAGTATTTACAGCTTTAATTCCACTTAAATTCATATTGAACCCACTCAAACTTTGAAAAAAAAAAATGAATAAAACTTTATACTTTATAATATTTATAATTTTGACACCATTTAAGTTCATAGTGACCCTAAAAAATTTTATTGTAAATTTATCAATTTAAATGTTTTGAAGCCATTCACTAAAAATCTTGGCTATGTCTCTATGTATACATATACACCCAACTATTTTGTATTGATGATTGCATAACTTTTCACTCTTTAAAAACCGCACCTACTTGTTTGCTAGGTATATGAAAATTGTGATGATAACATGTTAGTGTTTAAAATTGTACACAATATATGTGTTAACTAGAGGGATGAGGTTTAGTTGTTTTTCTTAAAATCTATCCTTCAGATGGAGTAAATTGTAATAGTTTTGACGTGTACGATAATATGGAAATTAGTTGTTTACAAGAATAAGGATGAAAGTGTAAGAAGGGATAATGTTAGGCTAATGTTACTTAGGATGAAAATAAGCACTTTTCTAAATACGAAGTCTTCAATAAAACTTTCCACATTTGATTCCCCTGGAGTATAATCAATTTAAATGCTATTGGTCATAGATATTCTTTAGATGTTTTACTTTACATAACACTATTTCTCTATTAGACTTCTAGTACTTTAGGATTGAATCTATCATTTAAGTTATAACATTCTTCCCATTATTGTCTCTCCATCAATTCCTCACAAGTTTCCCATTTATAAGTATCTAATATTCTTTCATATGTGATGATTTGAGAACTTATAGATAAACATATTTCTCTAAATTACAACAACACATCTTGGATATTGCTAGATAGAAGGTCCAAAGAATATGAAGATGTTGGAGAGTCATTTTTGGAGTCTGCACAACTAAAATGCAATGACCCGAATGTGATACAATGTCCACGTATATAATGTGGGTCCTTGTTTTTCCAGATAGTTTGAGAGGTTCGAGATAATTTATTTATATCGAGTTTTGATGAGAGTTATAAGGTATGGACCTTCCACGGGGAGGAAGTCGATGATAATAGACCTTTAAGCATTAATTAAACATATCAAAAAAATTACATGGGCAATGATTTTGATTTTATCATTGTAATAAAGATCTTGATCCATACATTTATTGTAATAAAGATCTTGAATGATTGAAGGTACTTTTTGGAAGACGCAAAAAAGTTTTTCTATCTTTGATCGAAATATAATTAGTTAACTGTTAGTATCGAAATATAATTAGCTAACTGTTAGTAATATGCCCTAGGTGCAAGATGTTTTTCAATGATAAACATTAGAAGAATGAATAAAAAAGTTTTATTCATGATAAATCATATAATGTATTGAGTTACTTTTCTTGGTAACCGGGGTATTTGAGTTAGTTTGCGCGCACCTCAATTAGTCTTTAAGGTCCATTAAACACGTACTAAGTTACTTGATACCTTAGTTAACACAATGTTTAAGCTCCTGGACTTTGATCGATATAAAGAACTATTTACATGAAGTGATTATATGTAGGAGACATAGTTCTTTATATATAAGTCCAAAACTTATTCATGACCTTAAATTAAGTGGCACTTTATTTAGTTAAGGTTATTGTGATGTTTGCCTCCATGGGGAATGATGAGTCTCAACTCATTAAATTGGAGACTTTAGGGCAAAGACAACTGTGAATTTAGAATGGATTGAACGGACCACGTGAATTGATTGTTTAGTACAAATATTGTAACTAAACATCAAATTCACACTTTAGCTATTAAAAGTGTGTTTATCTAAATCTTGAGTGGATAGAGTATTGGACTGGACTAAACATTTTGTATCGGATTGGAATGAATGGGTAGCACTAGAATGAATTAAATTTAATACTATCACATATTTGGCATAACATTGAACTAAATATATAATTTATTTAAATACAAATATAATTATGTAAAAATTATTTTATTGAAATATTTAAAAAAATAATAAAATAAACAGCAATAAATCTTTTAAATAAAAATTTTGAAAATTAAAAAATTTATTATATTAATTTTTAAATATAACATTAATTATTATTCAATGAAAACTTAAAAAAAAAAAAAAAAAAAAAAAAAAAAAAAAAAAAAAAAAAACGTGAATAAAAGTTTCTAAATACACCGTCCTAAGTAAACCCGAGGAGTAGGGGACTATTTTTCTTAAATTAGTAATGGTTGAGAGTTGCCCCAAATGGTAACTCAGCGTGCATACAAATTGATGACAAATTATATGGCATTGAGAGCTATACTTACGTGAGTAAGTCCGAATTCAATAATTTATTGGCAATAGAGGAGTTAACAGTATGCTACATCAATGTGTTCAGCATGTAATATCTTTAAAAACTTTATTTTCTTTAAGGCACCGTTTTGAACGAAATAGAGACAACAACAAGAACAAAATATAATAGTAAAACAAAACAAACAGTAAACAAAGAAAATAATACGCGCGATTTACCCTGGTTCACCCAATGTGGGCTACGTCCAGCTGAGTAAATATTATTGCAATATGCCTCACCTCTCTCGTTTACAATGAATGAATTGCTCTCTCACACATGACAAGAGAAAAGTATGATTATATACTAGGTTTAAGAGATTAAACCTAGTTTTACAAGGATTCCTATTCCTAAGCCCAACCCAAAAAGGAATTAGTAACTTAAAAGAAATCCTACAGCGGTTATACATGGAAAAGCCCAAAACTGCCTACGGGCTCGGGACCCCCGAGTGCGTCTCTGTTACCATTAATGCTGAAGTAGTTGACAACTCCAACATTCTCCCACTTGGCGAATACTTCACACAATGAAGGCCTACCTCATCAACACACCATGTAAACTTTGCTAAGCTCACAGCCTTGGTAAGAAAATCTGCAGCATTAACAAGTGTATCAACCTTCTCTAACAACACCAATTTTTCCTCCACCTTTTGCCTGATGAAATGGTATTGTATGTCAATGTGTTTTGATCGCGAATGAAAGGCATGATTCTTGGCTAAATAAATAGCCCCTTGATTGTCACATCCAATCTTCACAGCATCAAGCTTGAAACCAAGCTCTAAACTCAATCTTTGAAACCACATAGCTTCCTTGCCAGCATGTGTCAATGCCATGTATTCTGCCTCAGTCGATGACAAAGCCACAGTACTTTGTCTTTTACTCATCCAACAAATAGCAGCACCAAATAAAGAGAATACATACCCACTTGTGGAACGCCTACTATCGAGATCACCTCCCCAATCAGCATCCACAAAACCTATCACATCTAGCTCATCCCAAGTCGCCATGCCTCCATAACATAATGATAAATCCGAGGTCCCACGATGATATCTAAGAACCCTCTTTACAGCACTCCAATGCTCCTTACCAGGATTTGACATAAAGTGACTCAAAACTCCCACTGCTTGTGCTATATCGGGTCGCGTGCCCACCAAGGCATACATCAAACTACCTACAGCACTCACATACGGCACATGTGTCATTTCTTCAGCATCTTCCTCAGACTTAGGACACTGATCAGTAGACAATTTCACTCCCAAAGTCATAGGAGTCTTCACAGGTTTGCAGTCTACCATGTTAAATTTCTTCAACACCTCCTCGATGTACTTTCTCTGCCCTAACCACAATTTACAACTCTAACGATCTCTAGTAATTTGCATACCCAAAATAAAATTTGCAGCCCCAAGATCCTTCATGTCAAATTGTGCAGCCAACAAACCCTTCACAAAATTTATCAACTCCTTGCTATTCCCTATCAGCAACATATCATCTACATATAAGGTTAAAATAACAAAGACATTTTCTAACATTTTTACATACACACAATGATCAACGTTGATGCAGCTAAAACCATGCTGAAGAACATAGGAGTCGAACTTTTGGTACCACATCCTTGGTGATTGTTTAAGCCCATACAGAGTCTTCCTCCTCAACCTACACACCAAGTCTTCCTTCCCTTTACATACAAACCCCTCAGGTTGCCTCATGTAAATTTCCTCCTCTAAATCTCCATGTAAGAATGTCGTCTTTACATCAAGTTGTTCAATTTCAAGATCAAACGCACCAGCAATAGATAGAACATACCTGATTGATGTTAACTTGGCCACAGTCAACACCCTCAATCTGTGAGAATCCCTTTGCAATGAGTCTCGCCTTATACTTTGCAATTGTCCCATCTGCCTGCAACTTTCTTTTGAACACCCACTTGCAACCAATTGCCTTTCTATCCTTAGGCAATTTACATAGGATACATGTACTATTCTGTAATAGCCACTACTACTCAAAAACTTATAAAGAAATACATATAAAATAACATAAAGAAATTGGGCCCAAATTTTTCTTTGATTAAACATATATACATATTCTTTACAAACATATACATTTTTACACAAAATGTATGACATATACAAAAGTCATCAAAAACAGAAGGGACAGTGTAGCCATTCCTTCTAGAACGCCGACATCCATCCGACAGTGTCCTCACCTAGATCCTGCAAAACATAGGAAAACAACGGGGTGAGCACTAAAACAATGCTCAGTAAGTAAATCCTCTACTCATGCTAGCCCCGTAACTCTCTTTCTCTAATTCTTTCCTTACAATTCCTCGTTCAATATCTCTTTGGGTACGTCTTTCTTTTCCTCTTTCTCTTTCTCTTAGAAACTCTTTTCTCATAACTCTTTCATAAATCACGACCCCATCTCACCGGGGGCACGGCCGGGACTCACTCCCGCTCTACGTGACCTCTATTCACTCTAGCCGATCGGACTCGGTTATGCATGGATTCGGAACCCTTGGCCATGTGAGTATATAATCTCTCTCTCTCGGGTACTCGGGTATAGCCCTCATCCGCATGCACTCTCACGGGCTACACCACTTCTCTATCTGATACTCATGCCGCGCTCTCAATGCGGCGTACATGCGGGAATACTCTACCCATTACTCACGGGTTCCCCATCGCACAACCTACTCTATTCTCTTAACTCTTAAAGAACTTATACTCACATTCTATACTAAATCTCAAGCTACTTCTCAAGTGTATAAACAAAGGTGTAGAGCTATCTCATGCTCCCTAATGCACTAATGAAATGCCAACTACAAGATTTCCTCAAAACAGTCATTCTGCACCAGTCACACTAAAACGGCCATAACTTATGCTATACACCTCGGATTACTACGGTTCTGGTCTCGTTTCAAAGCTTAGAAACAGGGCTACAACTTCTATGTTTTGGTCTCAGCCCAGTTCAAACCGTAAGATACTCAAAAATTACTTAGAAAGTTACGGCAGTGACAGGGCAGATTTCACTTAGGCATTTCATCAAACAACTCATGTGCATATAAACACTCTACTAAAATTACTACTATACTTCATTCTCTAGCCATCCAAAATGGGGAAAAACTCCCTCAAATACTCATAATCCCTGTCAAGAAAAGCACTCCCAAAAAGCTTCACACAACATCTCTCAAACTTCATCTCAAATTCCATTCTCAATACACATTAAAACACTTCTCATACATGGAATCTATCCAACAACTACAAAAATAGCTACTCATCTCAATTCAATTTTCTCATTAATCATACTACATACTGATCATGCATACATCTCTACACAAAAAGCTTGTTTAAAACTCAAGTTGGTTGGATTTACTTACCTTGTGCAAAGATGACTTCTTTAGCACTTTTCCTTCCCTTTGTGGTCTTGTCTCTTCTCTACAACTCAAAACAACCACAAGGACAGCAACAACCAAATAAGACTTCACTACAATTATAAGAAAACTCACATCTAAAGCATGAATCCTTACCTTAGGATGCTTTAGATGAAATCTCTACTCAAAACCCCTCTTAAATCCCTTAGAAATCTTGGAAGATTGGATGGAGAAATTGAGAGAAAATGGGCAAATGGAAGAGGCGGTGGAATGAAGAAATAAAGGGTTTCTCTACACTTAACCCTTTTTAGTTCATATTATAAGCATCCTTTCCCATTTTGCCCTTGCTCTTCCTTGGAAATTCCATCTATATCCTTTGATTCTTTACAAATACACCCCCATCCAAACACAATCTCTACTAAATTTCCTTTCATTTTACTCCCCACTTTTCCTACTAATTAGGGGTAGAATGGTCATTGTGCCCCAAAAGAAGAATTCTCTAGAAAACTCAAGAATCTTTGTCTTAGGCTCGTCGCCGCGGCGAAGCATTTTTCGTCGCCTCGGCGAAATAGGGCAGAACCTACCCGTGGGTGCAATCTCCTCCTCGCCGCGGCGAAGCTTCTTCTTCACCCTGGCGAAGATTGGATTTCCAACTTCACCAAAACTCCACCAATTCCAAGGCAACTAATCAACCAACTCAACATGCAAACTCAATTTAAGTTGAAACAATAAACTTTTAACTAATACAACAAAACTTAAATACGTACCTCAAGTGGGATATTACATATTCTTGTCTAGTGACTGCATCTCATCATTCATCACAACCTCCCATAGATTTGCATCTTCCATGGCTCTTGCTTCATTTACATTCCTAGGTTCATCACCAATCACATTCAAAGCATGTAATCCACTCAAGGCACTTAGAGAGAAGCGAACTGGTGCCTTTCTAACTCTTGTAGATCTCTTCAAAGTTGATGGCACCACAACTTCATCATCAGAATCATCCTCTAAATCATCCATAGAACCCTCATCAGCCACACTATCAAGTTTATCTTCATGGTCAGATTCTGTAGACTCTAAATTTGCAGTCTCTGCAGCAACATTAGGAGTCATCTCCTCCTCTTGCTCTACAGTAGTCACATCAAACTGAATTTTCTTTGACTGCTCAAGATCTTCAGGAGTTCCCACAGGTTGTTTTACCTCTCTAAAGATTACATCTCTGCTGTAGATAATGCTTCTACTCATAGGATTCCACAACCTGCATCCCTTGATGCCATCCTTGAACCCCACAAACTTGCACTTCTCAGATTTACTGTCAAGCTTACTTCTCTTCTTCTTTGGCACATGCACATACGCATCACAACCAAAAACTCGAATAAAAGACAGATTAGGTTTCTTACCATACAAAGCTTCATATGGCATCATGTCTTTAACAGAAGAAGTGGGAGACCGATTCTTCAAATAACAAGCCATCGCTGTAGCTTCAGCCCAAAATTCAGACCCCAAATCTGTCATATTCAGCATACATCTAGCCTTCTCTAACAGTGACCGATTGAGACGTTCAGCCACTCCATTTTGTTGAGGCATGTAAGGTGTAGTTTTCTGCCTTGCAATTCCGTGTGTTGCACAAAATTGTTCAAACTTACTAGAGCAAAACTCACCGCCATTATCAGTTCACAAAGCTTTAATCTTCCTGTCAAACTGATTCTCAACTAAGGCTTTAAATTCCCGAAATTTCTCAAAAGCCTCAGACTTGCTGCGCATGAAATAAACCCAACAGTATCTAGAAAAATCATCAATGAAAGATACATAATACCTGGATTTACCAACAGATTCCACTGGAGTGGGCCCAAAAACGTCACTATGAATTAACTCCAGTATTTTTGTTGCTCTCGTGCCTGTTGATTGAAAACTAACCCGATTCTGCTTGCCTTGTAAACATTCCTCACAAAACCCAAAACTCATGGAACAGTTTGGAATACCTTCAGACATATTCTGAGTCACCAAAGTAGACAAAGCCGACTCTCCAATGTGCCCCATTCGCTGATGCCACAATGTTGCAGAATCAAGTTCTTTTTCAGCCTCCTTTTCCGAAACATAACCACCCAAAGAGGAATTTCTTACAACTGATGCTTGCAGCCTGTATAATGTACCATGTCGAACTCCTCGTGCAATAACCATAGATCCCCGAGTCATCTTACAGGATGTTCTATCACAATTGAATACTATACCTGCGTCAGATTTCTACTCATACCAGGGATGTGCATCACTTTAGGGAGCGTCCTCACTGAACCATCATGCAACCTCAGCTTGATTTTCCCGCGACTAATAATCTTTACAGTAGTATCATCTCCTAACAGAACATTTCCTTCATTGTATGTCTCATACTCACAAAACCATTCCTTGTGAGGTGTCATATGGAACGACGCACCAGTATACACATACCAGACTGATTGGTCTGATCCAACCATACATGCAGCAGCCACATACATATCACCATTTGATTTTCCTTTGTACGAAGTTTCAGCTTCCTGCCCCTTCACCGGTTTGTTTCTGCAGTCTTTCTTAAAATGCCCAAATTCCTGACATCTCCAGCATTTAATCTTACTTTTATCCTTGCTCTTAGATCTACCACGCGACTTTCCCCTGTCACCAGACTTATTAGAATTCCTATCAAGGTTTCGTCCCCTAGCAGTTAAAGCATCCCTAGACGAACCCTCTAAACCTTTTCGCCGCATATCCTCTGCCAACAATGTAGAACATATAGATTCCCATGACATCTATGTCAATCCTCCACCACCAATCGCAACAATCAGGTTGTCCCACGTATCAGGCAGCGAGTATAACAATGTTACCACTTTCTCAGATTCGGTGAGTTGTACATCCACAGCCAGCAGTTGATTCACCAGAGTATTAAACTCATCCAGATATGCAGCAAGAGAATCCCCATCATGCATACGAAGATTGTAGAGTTTCTTGCGACGGAACAGCACGTTCACCAAAAACTTACTCAGATACATATTTTCCAGTTTCTGCCATAAACCCTTAGTCGTATCCTGATCCATCACATTCATTAGAACAGAGTCCTCAAGACAGATGCGAATCAAACCTCTGGCTTTCCTATCCATCTTGTCACATTCAGCAAGTGTGGCACGAACAGTCGCTGATAATTCTCCTTCAGCAGGTTTAGACCCAAGCGTATTTGACAATCCAGTTCCAGACGTTTCATTCGTCGTAACAATGGCAGTCCCGACTGTCGGCCTATCATTCACAATTGCACCCCACAGGTCCCTATCAACGAGTAGATCCTCCATCCGTAGTTTCCAAAGCTTGAAGCGTTTGCTGTCGAACTTCTCAATCTCAACCTTTGATCCCGCCATCTCTAAATCAAGATCTAACAGAACCTGGCTCTGATACCAATTGAACGAAATAGAGACAACAACAGGAACAAAATATAATAGTAAAACAAAACAAATAGTAAACAAAGAAAATAATATGCGCGATTTACCCTGGTTCACCCAATGTGGGCTACGTCCAGCTGAGTCAATATTATTGCAATATGCCTCACCTCTCTCGTTTACAATGAATGAATTGCTCTCTCACACATAGCGGGACTCCCGAGTGCGTCTCCGTTACCCATTAATGCTGAAGTAGTCGATAACTCCAACATGTTTGAGAGGATGAAGAAAAAGAGAGCAAACAAAATGTTCATAAGCCGAACACCTATTTCAAAGTCAAGTGGGCTTGATTGTCTCATGAGCAAAAGTTATAGAAAAAGAGCAATATTAATCTAATTGAGGCACACGGAAACGGGTGAATCGTCCTCATGTCGTATAACTTGGAGTAGTACATGTTCCCACCTAAGGTTAAGCGAAATGGTAAGTTCCCACCCTTGGTTTCATAAATTTCAGATTTTTACCATTAAAGTAACACCTTTAGCGAATTTTAGGTTCTGACACATATGTAGAGGATGCTATTACCAAATTGTTCTCCTATCTTCTTCTTCTTCATCTCCCCTTCCTCCTCCCATCTTCATCTTATTTTTCATCTCCCACTCCTCCTCTCAACCTCATCTTCTTCATCTCCCAATCAACTTGATGAGAATGCAAAATGTCATATTTTTCCCCTTAATTTCTAGTATTTTATACTTATTTGGTGCCTAAATGTACTCATTATTATTTTATTTTGATTTAGGATGCAAATGGAGGTGTTAAATGCAAATGAAACTAATTAGGTGATTTCGGACAGTTTCGACATTGCTTCGTAATCTGGGCATAACTCTCTCATTCGAGCTCCGATTGAGATGATTCAAAATAATATAGAACCCCAAGAAAGAGATCTACAACTTTCATGTTTTGAGTTTTGAGTTTGAAGTTGACGCACATGCACTGCTGACGTTCCGAAACATTCAGCCTTATCATGCAATTCAAATATGCGGTTTATTATTGGAAGTTTTGAAGATATGTGCACGAAAGTTACAGCTGGAAACACCACTTTCCTAGTTATATTAGGACTTTATTTTATTTTTAATTAATCAAATTTGGATAAACGTTATTTTAGGATAAAACTTAGAATATTTTTAGGAGATTGAGTAGAATTCAAAGATTTGAATTGGATATTTTAAGAGGGGGAGAGAGATCAGACTGGGATATACTACACACGCCTCTCCTTCCCCTGTTCTTCAACTTCTCCTTTGAGTTTTCATGATGGCCATGAGTGGCTAAATTTTCATAACTTGGTCGAAGGAAATGGAGGCCTCGGAATCTATAAAACTGTGATATCTAATATGTTCTTAGTGTTCAATATATGCTTTGAGTATTGGATGTTCTTTTATGCCTATTTTCATGATTGATTGTCTCATTTAATTACTAGGAGGCCTCTAGTTTATTATGTGTTGCAATCTATCGCTAAATTAGATATCAAATCCGTAATTGTTTGATCCCTCTAATTTGTAAGTAACTAAGATTTAAGAATTTGTTGCGTCAGGAATTATTAAATCTTAAGAAGAATGCTCGACTAAATTAAATACAGCCGCTTGTGTTTGTGTTGTTCAACTTCATCGATCTCTCTAGTTCTTAAGGCTGCTACTAGATTAAACCTTTGGCATTTGTCTTGGGTTGTTTTGTAGTAAGATTAATTAGATCACTTGTTTCCTAATTAATTGCAACAAAGGAGAGATAGGAAAATAGTTCCGATAGTGAATATTCAAAGTATTAATTGATATATACTTGCATCGATGATCAGTTGTAAAATTCCGATGGTGGATGTTGACTTAGACCAAGGTTTGTTCTTTTGATTAATTTCGATAATTTAATTTGAATTGTCCCTTAGTTGTTTTTCCTGAGATTGTTTTTGTTATACTCAAATCCTCCATCCATCCCATCCTCCCCCCCTCCCCCCCCCCCCCCCCCCCCCCATCCTTTTCACATAGCTAAAACTAGGCTAGACACTCTCTGTGGGAACTATCCTTACTCGCACTACTACATGTATTCTTTTTTTTTTTTTTTTTTTTGAAGTATAGATTTTAATTTTGGTTGCCTGCGGCAGCACACCACAACTCCCAATTATGACGGTCGTGCGAAACCAAGGGTGGGTGGTAGACAACAATCGCTAAACAACCATTGCCCAGTGAGATGGGGGTTTTGTTAAGGTGATGCCGATAGTGATGATGGTGGTAGCAGGTGGAGTTTTTGGCATTAAGAATGGCCAAAATTCATCCAGGAAGCAAGAGGTCGCACAAAAACAAACCTAGCAGCGGCTGGCGGTTGGCTGGGGCAATGAGGTGGGGAATAGAGGGGTTTTGGTGTGGAGGGGACGAGGTAGCTAATGGTTGTGGCAGTAGGGTCGAATGGCGCTAGAATTAGGCCGGTTGGCCTAGAGCAACAATCACATGAGGGATTTTGATTTGACTTTTGGAGTTGTTTGAGAGTGATTTTGCAAGACTTTTCGTTTGGATTTTGTTTGGCTAATGATTGGAGTTGATTTGTTGAATTTTGGGAGATCAGATTGTTGAAAAGCTGACCGTTTTCCACTCACCCATAGGCACCCACCATCTATTTGTAAAAAAGCCACAACCAAATCCAGCCACACCAAAGGCAAGTGAGATGAAGTTTGGATCTCGTGGGGTTGCCGAAATTTGGGTTTGATGTGGTTTGAGGAAGGGGAGATGAAGTTTGGATCTGGTGGAGGTCCACGTGTCGAATCATACCCGGTCGAATGCGAATTCGGCCAAATTGTACCCGACCGAATGCAATTTTGGTCAAATGAGATCTAGGATTTGGAATGACCATTTTACCCTTTAACCATTACATTAAAAAAATTTATGTTATTTAAGGGTGGAAATCTGGAATTTATGAAACCAGGGGTGGGAACTTGCCATTTTGCTTAACCTTGGGTGGGAACATGTGGTTTACTCTATTAATAATAATATTTTTTATATATCCTTTTAAAAAATTCTCATATTTAGTTATTTTTATAATATTTAGTTATTATGTCTATTTGAAGTGTTAAGCCAAATTTTTGTTTTGAATATTTTTCCTTAATATAACACGAATCTTGTGAAAATAATTGAATGATATTAATAATTTTGCGAAATCATTCCTTATATGTAATGAATCCTATGAAAAAATGAATGATAGTATTTATTTATTTTACATAATTAAACTAAATTAAATGACATCAAACAGTGTCATAATTATCTTACTTTGCTTAAAAGGTATAAAAAATATTTCTATTATTATGTGTTAAATAACTATTAGTTTTACTAATTATAGTATTAAATTAAATTTAATATTTCAAATTCAAAGACTGCTAACTTATTGAACATTTGCATATAAGATTAACCAATGATGAAACTTAACGGAGTCCATGTTTAATTGGACTTACTTTGAATCTTGCAATGCATTTGTTACTTTCTGCTTGAAAACTCTTCATAAAGTACAAGTACAGAATCATTATTGATTCAACAACCATCTCGACTACTTGTTGAAAAGAGGATATTTACAGATTTTCTAAAGGTCACATTCGATGAAATACAATTGAAGAATAGTGCTTGGCTCAATAATAAAAAAAGCATTGCATAATGCAAATAAAAGTTTGTGGTGATCGGACGGCAACGCCATCTGAAGGAGAACCTCCAGGTCATCCCCTCCGATCTAGAGCTTCTTCACTAGATCAAAGACATCGATCTAGCTGAGAAGCTTTGGATCATAATCGTAGCCTATTTGAATCCAAATCGGCAACGATTGAATTTTATGTTTTTAATATTTTACCATTTTTTATTTGTATGAAGTTTCTTTTTCTTAATTTGTAAAGAAAAGGTTCAAACACAATTTCATCAAAAGGTTCAATGTATACAAATCGATAATGCCTTAAACTTCTTTAATGGTCAGTGTTCATCACTATTTCTTTCTCTTGAGATTCTATGTGAGAGTTCATGCACTTACACCCCCAAACAAAATGAGATTGTGGAAAGAAAACATCATCATCTCCTAGCAGTAGCTCGAGCCTTAAAACACCAAGCCCATATGCCTGTCTCTTCTTGGTGCGAAAGTGTAATCATTGCTACCTATCTAGTCAATTGCATGCCTACATGGATTTTTGGTCGGAAGACCCCATATGAACTCCTTTTTGGAAAGAAACCAGATAACAGTCACCTTCTGTTAGACATACAAAGTTTAATCCTTTGCAAGTGCATGCACGAGTCGCAATCACAACATAGTGCACGAGTAAGGGTCGATCCCACAGAGTCTGGAGATGCTGTTGCAATCCTAGAAACTATGCCTTGATGAAAGTAACAAGAATTGAAATAAAGAAAACATAAAATCGACTTTAAACTAAATCTAAATCTAACTATATACAAAGAATCCTAGGGCTCTAACTCCATCATAATTATCAGGCTACGTGTTCATCAATCAAACTATTGTTCTCCCCACTCCATTCAAGGGTTCGTACATCATCGGGTTCAACCTAGTACTTTCATCATTCAAACTAGCTAGTGGCGTATAGCCTAGTCTAAATAATGAAGGAACCAATTCGCATAGACACAAATCATCTATTCACAGAGCTAATCAAGATAGGCACGACATCTTTCATTTATAATTACCGCGCCATATGAAATAACATAGTGTTTCCATCAACTAATTGGCTAGTGGCATATAGCCTAGTCTAGTAACGAAAACCCATTAAGCACAAGACGATCTTAAAGATAATAACTAATCTATTTACAAATCAGTCATTCCACACCCAATCTTGTCTCATACAATCAATTAACTAACATCAAGATTGATCACGTCATAATATCAACTAAAGATTGAATTAAATGCATTGAATGAATCTAGAACATAATATAATAGGTCAAACAAATAGATTAACAATAAAACACAAGCCTTCAATTAGATTACATCAAATCCCTAGAAAACAAACTACTACATAAAGAAAAAGAAATGATTACACCTAGAACCATAATCATGAAGAACAAAGGAGGAAGAGAGGAAAAGAACCTCCTTTCCTCTCCAAGCCCTACCTTTCTAAGAAGCCCGGAGTGTATTCTCTCCAAAATGTGTATATCAAACCTACAAACTCCCTAAAAACAGATTAAAGCTGTCTTTATATAGTATTTAGACAAAATGACAAACTTGTAAATACTGGTCTGTAACAACTGTTGTAAACTAGTACAATGCATGCATAATAATAATAGAAAATGGGCCCAAAACTTTTTTTTTTTATTATACGTAATAAGTCTTTTATACACAAAGAGCATTATTTACAAAATGCCATTTAAAAAGACAGAAACAGGGGAAACAGTATAGCTATTGCTCCTCGCTTGCCGAAGCTCCTCCGACTGCGTCCTCACCTAGTTCCTGCATCCACAAAGGAAAATAACGGGGTGAGCACAAAATAATGCTCAGTAAGTAAACCCTCTATCTGTCTATCCCCGTATGTATTTCTCTTAATTCTTTCCTCACACTTTCTGTTGCTTTCTACTAAACGTCATGGCCTCATCTTACCGGAGGTACGGCCGGATGGCGTTCACACAGTAACATCTCGCTCTTCATGACTGTCAGGTGGAGTTCACACAGCACCAACCCGTTCTTAGTGACTACCGAGTGGGGATCACGAAGCACCTACCCGGTTTTCGTAACTATCGGGTGAAGTCCACAAAGCACCTACCCGTTCCTCATGACTTTCGGGTGACAATAACAAAGCATCAACCCGTTTCTAATAACTGTCGGGTGACGATCACAAAGCATCAACCCATTTCTAATAACTGTCAGGTGATGATCACAAAGCATCAACCCGTTTCTAATAACTGTCGGGTGATGATCACAAAGCATCAACCCGTTTCTAATAACTGTCGGGTGATGATCACAAAGCATCAACCCATTTCTAATACTCTTCTCATTCACTCTACTCTAGCACTTCTCATTCTCTCTACTCTTAGAGTAGTTGCATTCACAAAGTTCTCTACTCATAGAGCAAGTGCATACACAACGTTTCCTACTCTTTCTTAAGTCACTTCTCAATGCACAATTTATGTCTATGGATGGTTCATCTCCACTAATGCACTTATGAAATGCCAACATGCAATGTTGCAAGAATTAAGGTTCACTACTCATACTCAAACCTCTATTAGGCATTTCATCAAACAACTCAAGTGCATAACAAAACTCTACTACAACAATAATTCTATGTCTTTTCTAACCATGCAAAATGGGAGAAAACTCCCTCACATAGCCATAATCCCTGCCATAGAATAGCACTTCCAAAAAGGATTTCTCAATATCCTTCAATTCCATCTCAAACTACATTTCCAACCCATATCTCACTTCTCACAATTGAAGTGTATGAACAACCACAAGCAATAATAATCTCCATTTAAAACTCAATAATATAGCATATAACATGTATATAACACACATACATAATTGCTATGAAAACCTTAATCAAGAAAATTCTCAAATCTCAACTTGGGTTGGGATTTACTTACCTTGGTATGGAGAGATCTCACTAGCTCTTCCTTTCTCTTGGTTTGCTTGATTTTTCTCTACTCTTTAAACAAATGAACCAAAAACCTCAATATTCAAATATGCATAAAATCTCACAAAGCTTCACATCCAAAGCAAGAATCCTTACCTTAGGATGCCTTAGGTTGATTTTCTACCCCAAAACACTCCAAAAGCCCTCTAAAAATCCTTGAACAAATGAAAGAGAAATTGAGAGGAAGTAAGAAAGGAGAGTGGTGATGGAGAAGAAGAATGAAGGGTTTGCAATGACTTAATTCCTTTTAATACAATTTATGCACAAGCATTCCCATTTTGCCCATACTCTTCCTTAGGAATTCCATCTATATCCTTTGATTCATTACAAACACACCCCTATATCAACATATTCTCCATGAAAATTCCTTACATTTTACTCCCCACTTTTCCTGCTAATTAGGGGTAGAATGGTCAAAATACCCTTAGGGTAGAAAATATTTAAAACTTAACAAACATTTTGGTCGGCCCGTCGCCGCGGCGAAACTGTCCAGCAGTTTCCCGTGGCTTCAACACCTCTTCGCCGCGGCAAAGATTCTCCTTCGCCCCGGTGAATCCTGGAACACTAAACTCCTTCTATTTCAACCAATTTCAGGGTAAGTATTCAACATACCACTCAATCAAAGGTCAACCAAACAATAATACTAATAAACCAACTCAAATAAGAGCAAAAGAAGAAACATTAGCTACGTACCTCAAGTGGGGCATTACATGGTCACCGAAATTAGGGTTGGGAGAGATTTTTACATTCTACGCGATTTGCCCCCGACGCAATTTATTTGCACCACGGCATGGTTTAATTGAACCCTAGTGCAGTTTAATTGCACCCCAGCACATTTCAGGCAATTTCTTCTCTGACAAAAAACCGTACCACACCACAACTCAGTTTACTTGTGTCGCGGCACAGTTTGTCAACATTATGCTATGGCTCAGAAAATCGTGCTGCAACGCAAAGTCAGAATTTCACTATTTTCTTCTCGCCTTGATTTATCTGCACTCAAATGGGTCCAGGACGTCTGAACACTAGGACAAGCATGAATAATCATTCTTTTGCACCTAAATACTTGAAAATACACAACACCCGTGATTCCGGAAGATAACGAAACATGTAAGAATTCACATCATAAATCATGTATTAAACCTTAAATTCATTATAGTTTCACCCCCAAATCACTAAATAAATCCGCATTTCCAACACTCAACACCTACGGGTCTTTGGTTGTCTCTACTATTCAACTTTTGTTGGACCTCGTGAAAAAATTTAGCCCCCATGCTACCAAATGTATTTTTATGAAGTATCCAATGCTCAAGAAAGGGTAACTGATATATGAACCTACACAAGGCAAGTTTTTTATTAGCCTGGATGTGATCTTTCATGAGGATGTTTTTCCTTTTGTTGCCATTGACAGTGGCTCTACTTCCACCTCTACCACTTCACCAAATGCTCCACTAGATTTTTCACCATCAACAAGAACTCCTGTCACCATAGTTCCCATTTCAGACGATCACCAGTCCTTAACACCTGATGATACTCTTTCCACCTCAAAAGAACAGGTTGATGATACTCTTTTCTCTTATAACCTTTCATCATAGTTTCCATCCAGTATAGTGCATACTCTGCCTACTGGTCATACCGTAAGTTATTTGTCAACTTATGAACCTAGAGTGGTAACTCTTGATCCTGGTATGAACACATTACCTTGTCTTAGCACAATCATTTTTGTTTAAACTTCTAATATGACCACCTCGTGTTTAAAAGTGACCATCTTCCTATATGTTGGTTATCTGCTGTATCGAGTGAGCACCTCTCAGTCCGAGTGATCACAATGTATCTAGCAGATTTATTTGGGTAGCACGTGTTATTCTTCTAGAATACGTGAGTTGTTTTATTCTCTTTTGAGATATTTGTATGGTCTATAATACTTGTCAAATTCATATTCCATGTGTTGGAAAGTTTTATTCTCTTTGATAGGTGGCATCTTGATATTGGAATAAACTTTTATAAAAGTGAATTCAATAAAGTTATTCCTTACCACCTATCCTTGCATTGGTCGGCTGTTTTATTATATAAACTTTTCTCCAATGCAATTTTTGTTAAGCCTGACATCTGTATGAAAAGTACACTAAAAATTCTCTTAATTTTTACTTTGTTTTTGTCAAGTTTCTATGCTTAGGTAAAGCTTTAAAATACCTCCTTCAAAGTACCTAAAATGCATCCCTGCTCACTACATGTTGTTTGTAGCTGATGTGTGAAGCTTGTTGAGCTTTTTTCACTGAGTGCGTCTTCATTACTAGTCCTTGAGAGAAGCTCGAGGTTGACCGAGTTGGTTGTGTGTTTTTGTAAGCTCACCATGGTTGTACATTGTTCAACTAAAAGGTAGAGATTGAAGCATTGCAAAACAAGGGTGTTTTGGCAATTGAGGCTTAATCTTTGGCTTTGTAATTGAACTATAAAGTCAACCTAATGGATTAGCTTCATTCTGGACTTGGTCCTATAGATGTAGGCATTTTGCTAAACCATGTAAAAATCTTGTGTGTTTTACTTGGGTTTATTTTTATTGCTTTATGTTTATGTTTAATGAACTTTTAAAATCAATATAGTAACCATTTTTGCTGAAGTTTTAATTCACTTGGTTATATTAAAACTTTTAATTGGTATCAGAGCTTGTTCTGGAAAGTTATTTTAGTTGATCCTTACTTCTTGATTATTATTTTTCTGCTTTTTGATCTGTTTCATTTTGGTTTATTTTTCATGTTTTTCTGCAATGTTTTTTGCTATAGACCTTGTGTGACCACCTTAGGGTTGTGTGATCACCCCGTGTTGGATTTTGTTTATTGTGACCACCTTTGTGTTTTTTCTGTCACCTTTGTTTTTTTTTTTTTTTTTTTTTTTTTTTTGTAGGTGACCACTGAAGTCTTGTGTGATCACACTGACGGTTTGTTCATAATGGGTTTTTTTGGTGAAGGAAGGTCTACCACTAGACCACCCTTGTTGGAGGGAACCAACTATATATTTTGGAGGCCTGGGATGCGTGCCTTTTTGAAATCTATTGATGAGAAGGCTTGGCATGCTTGTTTCGTTGGTTGGCAAGAACCTAAAACTGATGAAGCAAGTGGGAGTCAAGGAAAGTCCCTTGATAAATGGACCAAGGAAGAGTTAGAAGCGTCTAATTTTAACTCTAATTCACTTCATGCTATTTTTAATGCTGTTAGTATAAGTCAAATGAAAAATATTGCAAATTGTGAAATGGATGGGATAGACTCCAAATTAAAAATCATGGAACTGATATTGTGAAAAAGACTAGACTAAGAAGATTAATCATGGATTATGAAAATCTTGTTATGCATGATAATGAAACCATTACTGATTTTCATAGCAGATTGTGTGATATCACTAATGAGTGTTTTGCTTTAGGAAAAATCTTTTCTGATGTTGAACTTGTTAGGAATGTGTTGTGATCCTTACCTCAAAGATTTATATCCAAAGCAACCTTTATTGAAGAATGTTGCAATGTTGATGAAGTGCAACTTGATGAATTGATTGGATCTTTGTAGACCTTCGACATTAACCCGAATCGATGGGAAAAGAAATCAGGTAAAGGGCTTGCGTTAAAGCATGAGGTAACTTCTGATTCTCCGGTTAACTATGATGTTAGTGATAATGAAGATGATGAACTTACTTTAATCATAAAAAACTTCTCGAAATTCCTGAAAAAAGAACATGAGAAAGCTGAATATGGCTAAAAAGGGAAAACAACCCTTTGTCAAAAGATTTTCTGACCAATTTGGTCAAGGAGGATTCTCGAAAAGATTTTCGAGAGAAAATGAAAAGAAAAATAAAGGAATCAGATTTTTTGAGTGTGAAGGCTATAGCCATATTCAATCTGAGTGTGCAAACACTCTAAAAAAAAAAAAAAAAGGAAAAGCCATGGCTGCCACCATAAGTGAGAGTAACGACTTCGAGAGCGAGGGTGATGACACACTAGAAAATGAACAATTCCTAGCCTTTGTGGCTAACCAAGAGGACAGTGACAGTGTGTCCTCGAATGACTCTAGTGATGTATATAAGGAGCAACATAAGGTTTATAACAAGATGTATGAGGCTTGGTTAAAAGGCATCAAGAGAATTAAATCTCTTGAACCTGAAAAATCTCACTTGTTAGAAGATAAGAAAATTTTGAATGACAAAATGAAAGTCTTGTTGTCTGACTTGTCCAATAAGGAAATTTTGTTGAATCAAGCTTTAAATGAACTAACTGAGGCCAAGACCATTGTTGAAAGGTTAAATGCAGGTTCATACAAGCTTGATGATGTTCTTAGACAAGGGAAGATGTTTGGTGATAAAACAGGTTTGGGATTTTCTCCTAGTGCTAGCACTTCCAAACCTGGAGTTACCATTGTGAAAACCATTGAATCAATTCAGAAAACTATTGCTGCCCCACATGATCAGACCTTGATGGTAAAACTTTTCATTCTTATTTGTCATTTTTGCCAAAAGAAAAGTCATATCTGACCAAACTGTTTTAAACTCATTTCATATTTGAAAAGATGCATTGGAAATAATGATTTTAATTCAGTAAGGTCACCAACTCAGTTTCTCGATTCACCATGTCAGAGCAATTTTTTCAAAAACCGTAAAATGTGGAAACCTAAGCTTAGTGCTAATCATCTTGTTGCCAATACTTCATTGTTGGCTTTTCAAAATTATTTATGGTACTTTGACAACGCAAGTTCAAGACACATGACAGGTAACAAACCCTTATTAATTAATCTTGAACTTGTGGAAGAAGGTCATGTTACCTATGGTGATGGGAAAAAGGGTAAGATCCTTCGAAAATGTTCTATTGTTTTTCTTGGTTTTCCAATGTTAAATGATGTGTTTTATGTTGAAAGTCTAAAGGAAAATCTTATTAGCATTAGTCAAATCTGTGACAAAGATTGTGATGTTCAATTCTCAAAAAATAAGTGTCAAATTTTGAATGCTAATGGTTCTTCTTTGCTGGAGGGAAAGAGATCAAATGATAATTGCTATCTCTTATCTAACAATGTTTCTTTTTTAAGCACCAAATCAGATTGTGTTGACCTTTGGCACAAGAAACTGGACATATGAACTTCAAAGATCTCGTAAAACTCTCCAAGAAGGATGTCGTTCAAGGATTGCCAAAACTTGTGTTTCCCAAAGGTAAAATATGTGGACCTTGTCAAAAGGGTAAGCAAACTAAGAGCTCTCACAAATCTTTATCTCATTTGACTACCTCATGTGTTTTAGAACTTCTTCATATTTAAATGTCTTGTGAAAAGGTTGCGGGTTGAGCAAAACTGTTGTGTTAAGAAAGTAATAAGGATAAGAAGTGATCATAAGAAAGAGTTCAAAAATTTTGATTTTTCTAACTTCTGTGATACGCAGGGCATTTGGCATGAATTTTCTACCCCTAAGACACCACAACAAAATGGCGTTGTGGAAAGAAAGAATAGAGTCCTTCAAGAGATGGCAAAAGTAATGTTGATGTTAGGAAACGATCCATTGATGCAGCTGAAAACACAAATTAATAACAACACAGATCGTTCCATAGAACCAAGATCAGGGCACAAATTTATAGTTTATATCAAAATAAGAATCTGCAGAAAATTAGTTTAGAGTTTAAGAAATCATATGCACGTTTAGAGGCTCCTCCAACTTTGTCTCTAAACGTATTTTGCTACCAACCCAAGTGTAGGATTGAATCGATGTAGTCCACACGAAGATAATCGCAAGGAACTAAAGAGAGATTTGCTAGATCCTCTTTAGCCTTAAGAACAAAGAAGAAATAAAGAGTATTTGATTTAAAACCAAAACCCAAATCTGGTGTGAGAGAGTGTTTTGGGTGCTATAGCTTTTTCTCTTTTCTTTGAAAAATGAAAATGAATGAATCTCATATCTCTCAATTAAACTTTTACTTTTATAGTGTTATTTTAATTGCCATATTCCCTTATGGAATAGGCTTGGGCTCCAACCCAAACACCCCTTGTTTCCAAACACTCCCATTTAGATATTTTAATTTTGTTTATTATTATCTCGATTAAAATCAATTAATATATATTTAATATATATATTAACATTTAATAATAATAATAATTTATTTAAATATATGCGAGCACATATTTAAACGTAATCTCACTTATTTAATTTTTCTAACTAATTAAATAAAGGCTACGACCTCAGCAAATTTAATTGCATTGTGAAATTACCAAAATACCTTTTCGCCTAAAAAGACAAAAACAAAATACCCTTTCGCCTAAAAAGATGAAAACACCCTTCTTTCTTTATGGCTCTTAAATTATCTTCTATGTGTGTGACCCATAGGCTCCTCATCATACCGGTAGTGTATAGTATCGCGATTAATACCAGTTAATCATCTCACTAATACACATATCAAGATTGGCCCCTAGCAAGGCATCATGTCCACCCGATAGATTCAGATTTAGCAAAGTAGCTATATGCCAACGATATGGTTACCATACAATATGATCCTTTCATCATCCGTTATCTCAACGAGACCAAGGCATAGAAATAGTGTCAACCTTCGGTTACTCTCGATATTGTGTATTCAGTTACTGGACCAATGACTTGTATTGTAAATTGGATAGAACAACAACTCAATCCCATCGTGGCCACAATTTTAGTGTCATTGCCATTTACTGAATTATGCCGTGAGATAACTTCTCCTATACCCGAGAGTGATGAATCATCTATCTATCCATCACAGTCTTGATACACTCCTTGATGTAGCCAATCACCACCGTATTGATAGCTCTGAATAGAACTGCGTTAGGCTAGTGTCAAACTACACCAATCGGTGCACAAGGCGCTCCAGTGATCCCAAGTCTAAGGATCATATGCACCATCATTCGTTAGAGGATTTGTTCCATGGACACTAGGGTTACCATCCATATGGAATCCTCTGGTGGGTCAGTCCAGTGAACTTGCCTACAGCAAGCACCCATGTGTTGCACCAGGTTGTCACTAGACAACTTTGACAAGTGAGATCAGTCACTGCCTTTCGACAAGGTCGTTCAACACTATGATAGCCTTACCGTATTATATGTGCCCTTACTTCAGAATAATACTGGGGCTATAGACGTTTCTAAATGGCCACCATATGTGTTTATAGGGTTCTCACTATCAAGATTTGAAACACTTGATACCCTCGTCACGGTTCTACCATTCTAAGGACATATATCAATACATACAATGATGATTTATGCGATATAGTATAAAACGTCTTTTGTTGATCAATGAACATTGTTACAAAGAGTCAATTTTACAATAATTGATTGGCTCTATGGCATCTACTCTAACAATCGCCCACTTGCACCATAGCCAATCATTCATGTATTTAATACCAAATGATCTCAAGTGCCTTTCATGCTTCTGCTGTGACAGAGGCTTTGTTAGTGGATCTGCGAGATTGTCGTTAGTATGCACTTTACTAATCTGCACGTCTTTCCTCTCAAATATCTCTCTGATGAGATGGAATCGTCTGAGTATGTGTCTGGACTTCTGATGAGACCGTTGTTCCCTGGCTTGAGCAATTGCTCCATTGTTGTCACAATAGATGTCTATAGGATCAACAATCGTAGGAACCACACCAAGTTCAGTGACGAACTTCTTAATCCAGACTGCCTCCTTGGCCGCATCTGACAATGCAATATACTCAGCCTCCATTGTAGAGTCCGCTACAGTGCTTTGCTTGGAGCTCTTCCAGCTCACTGCACCGCCATTGAGACAAAATACAAACCCTGATTGCGATCGATAATCATCTTTGTCCGTTTGGAAACTAGCATCACTGTATCCTCTTACAGTGAGCTCATCTTCCCCTCCATAAACCAAGAACATATCCTTAGTCCTCTTCAAGTACTTAAGAATATTCTTGACAGCCATCCAGTGACGCTCACCTGGATCCGATTGATATCTACTACAAGTGCTCAAAGCACATGAGACATCAATCCGAGTACATAGCATGGCATACATGATGGATCCAATTGCTGATGCATATGGGATCCTCTTCATCATATCTCTCTCATCTTGTGTTCTAGGACACAATGCCTTAGAGAGATAAACACCATGTGACATCAAAAGAAATCCCTTCTTGGATTCTTCCATACTGAATCTTTTCAATACTTTGTCAATATATGCACTCTGACTTAGGCCAAGCAACCTACGCGATCTATCACGATAGATCTTTATTCCAAGGATGTAGGCTGCTTCCCCTAAGTCCTTCATAGAGAAGCACTTAGATAACCAAGTCTTTATCGATTGCAAGTTTGGTATATCATTCCCGATCAAAAGTATGTCATCGACATACAACACTAGGAATGCCACTGCGCTCCCACTCACTTTCTTGTAAACACAGGGCTCATCTTCATTCTTGATAAAACCGAATTCTTTTACGGCTTCATCAAAATGAATGTTCTAGCTCCTTGAAGCTTGCTTAAGTCCATAAATGGATCTCTACAACTTGCATACCCTATTAGCTTGCCCATCAAGAATGAAACCATCAGGTTGTGTCATATACACATCCTCCTCAAGGTTTCCGTTCAGGAAAGCTGTTTTGACATCAATTTGCCAAATCTCATAGTCATGATATGCAGCAATCACAAGCATAATCTGGATGGATTTAATCATGGTAACTGGCAAAAAGGTTTCTTCATAGTCAATGCCATGAATTTGTTTGAAACCTTTGGCAACCAGCCGTGCTTTATAAGTATGCACCTTGCTATCCATGTCAGTCTTCTTCTTGAAGACTCATGTACACCTTATGGGTTTTACCCCTTCAGGTGGTTCCACCAGAGACCACACTTGGTTCTGGTACATAGAGTCCATCTCAGATTTCATGGCTTCAAGCCATTTAATGGAATCTAGGTCTGATATAACGTCTTCGTAGGTTCTGGGTTCATTGTCTTGGTAGACTAGTACGTCACCATTTTGAGTCACGAGATAACCGTATCTTTTGGGCTCATGGCGCACTCTTCCAGATCTACGTAGCTCCTGTGCTACCTGAGGTGGTTCACTTTGATCCACAAATTGTGGAGTAACCTCCTCTTGATGTTCCACCACCTTCAGTGGCACATCATCCCGTCCTTCATCCAGTATATCTTGTGGTTCTAGAACTTCATCAAGTTCTACTTTTCTCCCACTAGTACTTCTTAGAAAATATTCATTTTCTAGGAAGACACCAGATCAAGCAACAAAAATTTTACGCTCTTCTAGGTGGTAGAAGTAGTATCTTTTGGTCTCCTTTGGATACCCCACAAATATACATTTACAGGATTTTAGGCCCAGCTTGTTTGAAGTCAATTTTTTAACATAAGCTTCGTAACCCCAAATCCTTATATAAGACAAGCTGGGCTTTCACCCATTCCATAGCTCATATGGAGTCTTATCTACAGACTTTGATGGCACACGGTTCAAAACGTGAGTCACAGTTTCTAGAGCATAGCCCAAGAACAATACAGGTTAATCACTAAAACTCATCATAGACCTAACCATATCAAGTAAGGTACTATTCCTCCTTTCAGACACTCCATTGTGTTGGGGTGTATAAGGAGGGGTGAGTTGTGATACTATCCCACATTCCTTCAGGTATTCAGAAAACCCTGAGCTTAAGTATTCACCTCCTTGATCCGACCAAAGAGCTTTAATACCCTTGCCCAACATATTCTGTATTTCATTCTTGAATTCCTTGAATTTATCAAAGGCTTCAGATTTATGTCTCATAAGGTAGACATAACCATATCTACTGAAATCATCAATAAATGTGATGAAGTATGAATATCCACCTCTGGCCTCAACTGTTAGAGGACCACATATATCACTATGGATGATGCCTAACAGCTCAGTAGCCCTTTCACCTTGTCCTGTGAAAGGAGACTTAGTCATCTTGCCCAACAGGCATGACTCGCATACCTTAAATGACTGAAAGTCAAAAGGATCCAAAACTCCATCCCTTTGAAGTTTTGCAATACGGGTCTTATTAATATGACCCAATCTACAGTGCCAGAGGTATGTCTTGTTTTGATCGCTATGTTTAGCTTTCTTGGTTTCAACATTGAGAATATCTTTATTGTTTAAGTCAAGAACATATAATCAATTATATAACCTTGCAATTCCAAATAGAATACCATTCAAACTAAGGGACAAATGATACCCCATATTATCCAAAGTGGATACTAAAATAATATTTCTAGAAATAGAAGGTACGTGATAACAGTTATGTAGTTCCAACAACAAGCATGTAGGCAAACATAAACAGTAAGTCCCTACAGCAAATGCAGCCACATGTGCTCCATTTCCAACTCGTAGGTCCACATTTCCCTTGGCGAGCACTCTACTTTGCCTTAGTCCCTGCACATCAGTACAAATGTGAGTACCACATCCTGTGTTAATGACCCAAGATTTTGAGGGAGAGAAGTTAATCTCAATCATAAACATACCTAAAGTCGTAGTATCTGACTTCTTCTTGCTTGCGAGGAAAGCCTTGTAGTGTTTCCTCTAGTGGCCAGGCTTGCCACAAAAGAGGCATACTACTTTGCCCTTCCATATGCCACTCTCAAGCCTAAGAGCAACTTGTCCTTTAGGCTTGGGCTTGGGCTTGGGCTTGGGTTTGGGTTTGGCCTTGGCCTTACCCTTGTCGTTACCCTTGTCATTACCCTTTTCTTTATTGGCAGCAACCAGTAAAATAGGCTTGGACTTCTTCAAGTCCTACTTTGCAGTCCAACAGGGTTTTCACCATTGTGTTCATATTGAAATTCATTATGAACAGTGCATAAGAGTCAGGCAAGGATTGCAGAATCAAATCCATTTGTAATTCTGCATCTAACTCAAATCCCAAAGTCTCAAGCCTCTCCATGTGCTCGATCATCTTGAGCACATGAGGACCAACTTGGGCTCCCTCAGTTAGACGACTCCCAAACAGTGCTTTCGACACCTTGTACCTCTCATGTCAAGCATTTCCTTCGAAAAGCTCTTTGAGGTGTAGAATGATGGCAGCAGCGTCCATATTCTCATGCTGCTTTTGCAGCATCGGTGTCATCGATGCTAACATCAAGCATTGAACACCATCAGCATCATCAAAGAACTTTTGATAAATATCCTTTACTTCCTGAGTGGCATCAGGATCAGGCTCAGCCAAGTGTGGCCTTTCAAGGATATACAATTTCTTTTTCGACTTGAGTATAACTCGAAGATTATGATACCAGTTTAAGAAATTGGATCCATCCAACCTGTTTCTTTCTCGATTATCGGTCGCAGGTTCATAATGCTCATTTTGGTAAATCTACAATTGCAAATAAAGTTCATTATTATTTAATATGGTCTTTTATTAAACGATGCTCCCATTATTTTACTCAAGTCAATAGCCCTCACTATTAACTAGGGAAAGCCTGTTGACTTTCCTAGTGGACCGAGATCCCATCCTTCCCATTTCAAACCTTCGCTTTGGCGAACAAGCCAAAATGAGTTCATTAGGTAGGCCAACAACTTAATCCAAACCAGTTGATAGCTCCTACTATCAACCTCAAATGTGAAAAAGCCAACAAGCCAATCACACAATCCAATGGATACTACATGCTATCGTCCTCAAGTGTGATTCTCAATATCAGTAGAGTGGACACTACATGTCACCATGTACACATAATATGTGTACTGCTCTACTATGCCTATGACGTGTTTATCAACCTTCACTTTGGCAAACAAGCAAAACCATCATTTTTAGTTGACCCATCCCCATTAAGGAACACTCCAATGCATTTTAACCTCCCATTGGTAGAAGTGTAGCCTTCGCTTTGGCGAACAAGGTTTCGACGAAAAGTGGTTTGATTAAAACCATGGTGATGGAAGGCTTACGTGACTTAATATCCTTTAATTGAGCGTTTGTTATTTAATGTCTCACCAGATTATTATCTTTGTTAGAATGACATTGTTTGGCATGTTATTGAACAGTCAACCTTAGCATGCATTCTAAACGTAATATTAAAACGTGTCGGTACATGGCTCAACTAAAATCAATTTCCTCGAGCCTAGAGGAATCGATGGGTCACTAGGGGTCCAGTAATAAATATCTTGAGTCTTCAAGTATGGTTGCCTCGTCCTTTGCTCCTTCTTTAAGTACATTACAAAAACATCATTTTAAATTTACAATAAGAATAATTATACAAAATTCTTTACATCAATAAATTTGGAAACCTCGATTTACATTTGAGGGGAATGAGATGAGAAGAGAATGTACATTGAGAATAGGAGAAAGGCAGGACACACATACCTTATTTAATAAATTACGACCATACATACCCAAAAAAATTTAAAACATTCACCATAGGTCTAAGGTCATGTACCAGGCACCATGCAATATACAAACAAGTACATAGCATATATTTCAAAAATTCAAAAACAATCAAATTTTTGAAATTGGTAGGTTAATTATTAATTACCCCCTGACAATTTGCAGATCTGTATTTGATCTAAAAGTTTTGAAACTTTATAATCTGGCCCCTACGCACTCGGAAGTGCGCTCGCTGCAGCAATGAGTTATGTCTCCATAGTGTGCGGTGATTAACTTGACGTTCACGCTCAACGTGCGATCGCCGTGGCGATGGGTTATATTGTCGATACGAGCGCTGATTTGCAATCAGCGTGAAAGTCAAACACGCACGCCATGGCGATGGGTTATATCGCTGCAGCGAGCGTACACTGATCCATAGCTCCGGATCAATTCAACCAGTCACCAAAAACACACAAAATGGATTTTGCAATCAATCACAAACATTTATTTCAACAAAAATACATAACCCAATATACCAAACTTGCAAACCATCAACAAATTAAAATTAATCGATTAATTGATTTCTTAAAACATTCTTTTAAGGCAGATTTTACGCAGATTCTTTAAGGCAACATGTTATCAATCAAGTACATGTAATCAACCATCCACATAAAATTGTAAAATCTAGTACCCTAAGCTCTGATACCAGTGTTAGGAAATGATCCATTGATGCAGCAGAAAACAAAAATTAATAACAACACAGATTGTTCCATAGAACCACGATTAGGGCACAAATTTACAGTTTATATCAAAATAAGAATCTGTAGAAAATTAGTTTAGAGTTTAAGAAATCATACGCATGTTTGGAGGCTCTTCCAACTTTGTCTCTAAACATATTTTGCTACCGACCCGAGTGTAGGATTGAACCGATGTAGTCCATACAAAGATAATCCCAAGGAACTAAAGAGGGATTTGCTAGATCCTCTTTAGCCTTAAGAACAAAGAAGAAATAAAGAGTATTTGATTTAAAACCAAAACCCAAATCTGGCATGAAAGAGTGTTTTAGGTGCTGTAGCTTTTTCTCTTTTCTTTGAAAAATGAAAATGAATGAATCTCATATCTCTCAATTAAACTTTTACTTTTATAGTATAATTTTAATTGCCCTATTCCCTTATGGAATAGGCTTGGGCTCCAACCCAAACACCTCTTGTTTCCAAACACTCCCATTTAGATATTTTAATTTTGTTTATCATTATCTCGATTAAAATCAATTAATAAATATTTAATATATATATCAACATTTAACAATAATGATAATTTATTTAAATATATGCGAGCACATATTTAAATGTAATCTCACTTATTTAATTTTTCTAACAAATTAAATAAAGGCTACGACCTCAGCAAATTTATTGCACTGTGAAATTACCAAAATATCCTTTCGCCTAAAAAGACGAAAACACCCTTCTTTCTTTCTGGCTCTTAAATTATCTTCTATGTGTGTGACCCATAGGCTCTTCATCATACTAGTAGTGTATAGTATCGCAATTAATACAAGTTAATCGTCTCACTAACACACAAACCAAGATTGAACCCTAGCAAGGCATCATGGCCATCCGATAGATTCAGATTCAGCAAAGTAGCTACCTATCAACGGTATGGTTACCGTACAATACGATCCTTTCATCATCCGTTATCTCAACAAGACCAAGGCACATAAATAGTGATGGGAATGCAAAATGTCATATTTACCCCCCTTAATGTTTAGTTTTTTATACGTATTTGTTGCCTAAATGTACTCATTATTATTCTATTTTGATTTAGGATGCAAATGCAGGCGTTAATTGCAAAACGGAACTAATTAAGTGAATTCGGACAGTTTTGACATTGTTTCGTAATCTGGGCATAACTCTCTCATCCGAGCTCCGATTGAGATGATTCAAAATGCTATGGAACGCTAAGACATATATCTACAATTTCATGTTTGATTTTGGAGAGATACTCACTGTATCAAGGTTGTAATCAAGCTTGAAGTTGACGCATCTGCACTGGACGTCCTGGAGCATTCTGCCTTGTCATGCAAATCAATTGGGCAGTTTATTATTGGAAGATTTGAGGACATGTGGCACGCAAGTTACAGCTTAGAATCACCACTTTCCTATTTTATTTTAGGACTTTTATCTTATTTTCAATTAATTAGAATCAAATTAGGATTAATGTTATTTTAGGATATTAGAATATTTCTTTTAGGAGATTTAGTGGGATTCAAATACTTGAACTGGATTTTTGTTAGAGAGATCATATTAGGGTTTTTGGAGGGGGACCACACCAGGTTTTGGCGCCGTTGCCGGGGAGTGATTCTAGTCGATTTTTTTGTGTTTTTGTGATTTTTTTTATTGCGTTTTTGTTATTTTTTTTATTTTGCAGAAAAAAAAAAAAGAAACTATGAACAGTAGCACTATTCCGGGTGAACAATAGTACTATTCATAAGGAAAATTTTGGTTGAGTTAGGAGTGCTGCGAGTACCTGTTTCGAAGAAAACGACATTCTGAGCAAAACTAGAATCTAGCCCCACCCTCTTGAGGCCAAATTCAAATGTTTTGATAGGGTTTCTGGCGTTTTCGTGTTTCTGGCCATTTTTTTTTTTATTTTCTAGTTAGTTTTCAATTTTTGTCATTCATTCTAATTCTTTTATGAGGTTTTTTGTTGTATGACCAGGTCCTCTCACCTTGGTGATTTAACATTCGATCCAGAAATTGAGAGCACTTTGCGCAGGTTAAGGAAGGAAGCTCGGAGAAATTCTGAAGAAAGCAATTTGGCTCTTGATTCCCAATTTCGCACTCGGAAGTGCGCTCGCTGCAGCAATGAGTTATGTCTCCATAGTGTGCGTGATTAACTTGACGTTCACGCTCAACTGTGCGATCGCCGTGGCGATGGGTTATGAAATTCATTATGAATGGAGCATAAGAGTCAGGCAAGGATTACAGAATTAAATCCATTTGTAATTCTGCATCCAACTCACATCCCAAAGTCTAAAGCCTCTCTATGTGCTCGATCATCTTGAGCACATGAGGACCAACTTGGGCTCCCTTAGTCAGATGACTCCCAAACAGTGCTTTCGACAACTTGTACCTCTCATGTCCAGCATTTTTTTCGTAAATCTCCTTGAGGTGTAGAATAATGGAAGAAGCATCCATATTCTCATACTGCTTTTGCAGCATAGGTGTCATCGATGCTAATATCAAGCATTGAACGCTATCAGCATCATCAAGGAACTTTTGATAAGTATCCTTTACTTCCTGAGTGGCATCACGATTGGGCTCAACCATGTATGGCTTTTCAAGGATATACAATTTCTTTTTTGACTTGAGTATAATCTAAAGATTACGATACCAGTCTGAGAAATTGGATCCATCCAACCTGTTTTCTTTCTCGATTATTGGTCGCAGGTTCATAATGCTCATTTTGGTGAATCTACAATTGCAGAAAAATAAAGTTATTATAAAGTTCATTATTATTTAATATGGTTTTTAATTAAACGATGCTCCCACTATTTTACTCAAGTCAATAGCCCTCACTATTAACTCAGGAAAGCCCGTTGACTTTCCTAATGGACCGAGATCCCATCATGCCCATTTCAAACCTTCATTTTGGCGAACAAGCCAAAATGAGTTGATTAGGTGGCCAACAAACTTAATCCACACTAGTTGATAGCTCCCACTATCAACCTCAAATGTGAGAAAGCCAACAAGCCAATCACACAATCCAATGGCCCTAACCATCATCCTCAAGTGTGATTCTCAGTATCAGTAGAGTGGACACTACATGCCACCACGTACACACAATATGTGTACTTCTCAACTATGCGTATGACGTGCTTATCAACCTTAACTTTGGCGAACAAGCAAAACTGTCATTTTAAGTCGAGCCATCACCATTAAGGAAAACTTTAATGAATTTTAACCTCCCACTGGTAGAAGTGTACCCTTCGCTTTGGCAAACAAGGTTTGGACGAACAGTGGTTTGATTAAAACCATGATGATGGAAGGCATACGTGACTTAATATACCTTAATTGAGGGTTTGTTATTTAATGTCTCATTAGATTATTATCTTTATTAGAATGACATTGTTTGGCATGTTATTCAACATTCAACCTTAGCATGCATTCTAAACACAATATTAAACGTGCCGGTACATGGCCCAACTAAAACCAATTTCCTCGACCCTAGAGGAATTGGTGGGTCACCTAGGGGTCCTGTAATAAACATCTTGAGTCTTTAAGTAGTCTTTAAGTGCATTACAAAAACATCATTCTAAATTTACAATAAAAATAATTATACAAATTCTTTACATCAATAAATTTAGAAACCTCGATTTACATTCGAGGGGAATGAGATGAGAAGAGAATGTACATTGAGAAGAGGAAAAAGGTAGGACGCGCATGCCCTATTTAATAAATTTACAACCATACATACCCAAAAAATTTTAAAACATTCACCCTTAGGTCTAAGGCTCATGTACCGGGCACCATGCAATATACAAACAAGTACAATGCATACATTTCAAAAACAATCAATTTTTTTGAAATTTGTGGGTTAATTATTATTTACCCGCAGACAATTTACAGATCTACATTTGGTCCAAAAGTTTTGAAACTTTATATTCTGGCCCCTGTGTGCTCGCTACGGCGATGAGTTAGATCGTCACGGCGTGTGTTGGTTATGCTGATGTCCAAGCTCTAAGGATGATCACCATGGCGAGTGCTGTTTTTTGTCCAAAGGACGATCGCCGTGGCGAGCACTAGTTTCATCACCAGCGCCAACGTGAACAACGCTCGCTGTGGCGATGGGTTATATCGCCGAGGCGAGTGTACACAGATCTGTAGCTCCAGATCTGTTCATACAGTAACCATATACACTCCAAACCGATTTTCAATCAATCATATACACTGATTTCAACCAAAAATCCATCACCAATATACCAAACTTGCAAATCATCAAAAAATTAAATTAATCGATTAATAAATTTCTAAAAACATGATTTTAAGGCAGATTTTATAAGGCAACATAGTATCATCAAATACATGTCATCAACCATCCACATAAAAATTGTAAAATTTGGTACCCTAGGCTCTGATATCACTGTTAGGAAACGGTCCATGTATGCAGCGGAAAACAAAATCAATTATACAAGGATCGTTCCCATAGAGCCAAGATCAAAGGTATAATTTTACAGTTTATATTAAAGTAGAAATCTGCAGAAAAATTAATCATGAGTTTAGAAAACATACGCACATNAGTAAGGATTCTTACCTTTAAGTGCTTAGGATCAACTTGTATCAACTTCTAGTAAAAACCCTCCAAAAATCCTTGAAAAGTTGAATGAAAATTTGAGAGAATTGAAAGATGAAAGAGGTGGTTGAAAGAAAGAAATGAGAAGGTTTTCTAAAACTAAACCTTTAATATCTCATATTTTCTCCCCTCTTTCCCATCTTTGTCCTTTAATTCTTTGCAAATGCACCCCCATACAAACTATTATCCATGCAATTTCCTTGCATTTCAATCCCCACTTTTCTTGCCAATTAGGGGTAGAATGGTCATTGTGCCTCAAAGGAAGAATTCTCTAAAAACCCAAGGAAATTTTCAGCCGAGTCTTCGCCGCGGCGAAAACTTACAGCAGCTACACCATGGGTTATAGCACCTCTTCGCCCCAGCGAAGACTATAACATCAAGATTTCGCCAAGTCTTTATAATTTTCAGGGCAACCACTCAACCAAACCAAACAATTAACAACATACAAACTCAAATGAGGGTAAATCAATAAACATTCAAGCCATTCATCAAATCTTAACTACGTACCTCAACTAGGGCGTTACACTGAGCTTCCTTCCTTAACCTGCGCAAAGTGCTCTCTATTTCCGGGTCGAATGTTAAATCGCCAAGATGAGAGGACCTGGTCATAAAACACAGAAAATTTCATACACGAAATAAATGACAAATAATGAAAAACCAACCAGAAATAAAAAAAAAATTAATTAAATGGTTTTTTTCTTTTTAATGACAGAAACACAAAAATGCTAAAAACCCTATCAAAACGTTGTTTTATGGCCTCAAGAGTGTGGGGGTAGAAATTTTTCTAGTCTTGCTTAGAATTTCGTTTTCTTCGAAACGGGTACTCGCAACACTCCTAATTCAAACGGTCGCACGGAACATCGCGCAGTGGATGGGTTGGGTTACATTGTCACGTTGCTATTTTGAGTATATTTTGAGTATATTTGTATATAAAGAAAAATTCAATATGGGCCCATACTTTGTTACTCGTATATATGTGTATTTTCGTATATATATTGTTAATGAGATTTATTATTGATTAATTATTTTACGAGTATACTAGCTAGAAAGAAAGCATTAAAACGTTCTATGTACTTCTACCATGATCCCCACATGCACTACAAGAAACAGTTAATTAAGCTTAACTACAAAATAAAAAAAAATTAAAAACTACAAAGAAAAGAACTCAAGCTTAAGACTATACAATATTTACGATAAACTACAAAAATGAAATAAAAGCTCAATTTAGCACTACACTAGATACTATCAATATTAATAATCAACTAGCCCCGGCAATAGCGCCAAAAACTTGATGTGTGTTTACTACAACAAGCAAAAATAGCAATGCTACTAGTCGCACAAAGTAATAAAGTGATGAATGAGTACGTTCCCTGAGGATATGTTACCAAGCACCGATTTCTCTAGTTAAGTCGTAATTGAAGCAACAATAAATTGAATTGATGGAAAATTAACAAACTAAATACAAATTAACAAAATATAATGAATGATAAGAAATTAAAGCAAAACCCAACAACTTAACTAATCAAACAATGCTAAAAAATGCTAGGGTTTGATTTCCCTAGATACTCTAACCCAAATCATAGATCTATTACCCAAGTTCTAATTCCTTGATTGAAAACGAATTCCCTAATTGTAAAACATACCTTCTCAGGTACATTTCCTCTTATCCCTATCAAGCTTCCACACCCAACAAAATGAAGATTAATAGTTCAAGTCTTTTAAGCTTTATGGAATTCTATCTAGATTTCATAGATCGCTAAACCAATTCTAGCGTTTGCTAATCTACGTTATTTATCTCAAGAGGCACAATCACAAATCACTTCTCAGTCTCATTATGAACAACACACATTTGAATGGGGATCAAGCATCCAAAAGTCATTAAGCAAAGAGATAAACACTCATCATCATGAATTAAAACTCAAAGTAATCAATTCATATAAATTTGAATCATTGTATCAAGATTACATCAACACCTAGCTAACAACTCAGTTCATACTCAAAACGAATTACAATAACAAAAACAAACTGAATCAAGATTCATCATTGAAAAAAAGCAAAAATGGAGAAATCTTCTCTAATTTGAAGCCAAATCTTCATTACTTCTTCTTTCAGGAGCTCCCTTCCAAATGACGAACCAAGCCCCTTTTCGCTCTATTTATACCTCTCTCACTTAAGATGAAGCCCTAGCAAGCCAAAACGCGTCGTTTTATTTTTACATCTGATGCAGGTTTCGCCGTGGCGAAGAATTTCGGGCCAATATAAGCATGATAGATTCTGAATCTGGAAAAGTGTTAAACATATGATTGTAGCCCTCTAAATTATGTTTCTGGTAGTTGAAGAATCATCACAATCCGAGGTCTACAGCTCAAGTTATGGCAGAAATACGGAAGCACGTCCAAAGACGTTTTTCTTCAGTTCCCAGCGTACTTTTCACGACTTCAAGCCAAGTTTTCACCCTTGTCCAGTCAGAATTAAGAAAAACCCAAAACATGAAAGTTGTAGCTCTTCTTCTTAGCTTTCCAAATCTTCAAATTCAGGTCATTCGAGTTTCCAAGCTCAAGTTACACAATTTACGCTCAAAACTGTCATTTATGCTCAAAATCATCGTTTAGGCCTGCAAAGACAAATTAATAGAATTAGCAACTTTGATTCAAATTGTATAAGTATTCTAAATCCTATCAAAATTCAATGCAAAATCATAGTGTAAAATATGATTATCAGATTTCATGGCTTCAAGCCATTTAATGGGATCTAGATCCAATATAGCTTCTTCGTAGTTTCTGGGTTCATCGTCTTGATAGACTAGTACATCACCATGTGAGTCACGAGATAACCCTATCTCTCAGGCTCATGCGTCCCCTCCAGATCTACATAGCTCCTGTGCTACCTGAGGTGTTCACTTTGATCCACAATTGTGGAGTAACCCCTCATGATACTCAACCATTTCCTGTGCACATCATCCCGTCCTTCGCTAGTATCTTGTGGTTCTAGAACTTCATTGAGTTCTAATTTCTCCCACTAGTACTTCTTAGAAAATATTCCTTTTCTAGGAAGACACCAGATCGAGCAACAAAAATTTTGCGCTCTTCTAGGTTGTAGAAATAGTATCCTTTGGTCTCCTTTTGATACCCACAAATAAACATTTACAAGGTTTTGGGCCCAGCTTGTTCGAAGTCAATTTCTTAACATAAGCTTCGCAACCCCAAACCTTAGATAAGACAAGTTGGGCTTTCGCCCACTCCATAGCTCTATGGATCTTATCTATAGACTTTGACGGCACACAGTTCAAAACGTGAGTCGTAGTCTCTAGGGCATAACCCCAGAACAATGCGGTAAATCACTAAAACTCATCATGGACCTAACCATGTCAAGTAGTCATGTTCCTCCTTTCAGACACTCTATTGTGTTGGGGTGTATAAGAGGGGTGAGTTTGATACTATCCCACATTCCTTTAGATACTCTAAAAACCCTGAGCTTAAGTATTCACCCCTCGATCCAACCGAAGAGCTTTAATACTTTTGCCCAAGATATTCTGTTCTTCATTCCTGAATTCCTTGAATTTATCAAAGGCTTCAGATTTATGTCTCATAAGGTAGACATAACCATATCTACTGAAATCATCAGTAAATGACGAAGTATGATATCCACCTTTGGCCTCAATTGTTAGTGGACCACATACATCATTGTGGATGATGCCTAACAGCTTAGTAGCCCCTTCCCCTTGTCCTATGAAAGGAGACTTGGTCATCTGCTAACAAGCATGACTCGTATACCTCAAAGACTGAAAGTCAAAAGGGTCCAAACTTCATCCTTTTGAAGTTTACAATGCGGGTCTTATTAACATGATATAATCTACAGTGCTAGAGATATTTCTGTTTTGATCGCTATGTTTTAGCTTTCTTGGTCTCAATATTGAGAATATCTTTTGTTTAAATCAAGAACATATAATCCATTATATAACCTTCAATTCCAATAGAATACCATTCAAACTAAAGGCACACATCCATTAGATATCTCAAAATGATACCCTATATTATCCAGCGGATACTGAAATAATATTTCTAGAAATAGAAGGCACGTGATAACAGTTATGTAGTTCCAATAACAACATGTAGGCAAAGATAAACAATAAGTCCCTACAACCAATGCAGCCACATGTGCTCCATTTCCAACTCGTAGTCCACCTCTCCCTTGGCGAGCACTCTACTCTGCCTTAGTCCCTGCACATCAGTACAAATATGAGTACCACATCCTGTGTCAAGGACCCGAGATGTTAAGGGAGAGAAATTAATCACAATCAAAAATACCTGAAGTCGTAGCATCTGACTTCTTCTTGCTTACGAGGAAAGCCTTGCAGTGTTTCCTCCAGTGGCCAGGCTTGCCACAAAAGAAGTAGACTACCTTGCCCTTCCCTATGCCACTCTTACGCCCAAGAGCTACCTGTCCTTTGAGCTTGGGCTTGGGTTTGGCCTTGGCCTTACCCTTGCCGTTACCCTTTGCTTTATTGGCAGCAACCAGTAAACAGGCCTGGACTTTTTCAAGTCTTGCTCTACAGTCCTCAACATGTTCAGAAGTTCTGACAAGGTTTTCTCCATCTGTTCATATTGAAATTCTTATGAATGGACATAAGAGTCAGGCAAGGATTACAGAATTAAATCCATTTGTAATTCTGCATCCAACTCACATCCCAAAGTCTAAAGCCTCTCTATGTGCTCGATCATCTTGAGCACATGAGGACCACTTGGGCTCCCTTGTCAGATGACTCCCAAACAGTGCTTTCGACAACTTGTACCTCTCATGTCCAGCATTTTTTTCGTAAATCTCCTTGAGGTGTAGAATAATGGAAGAAGCATCCATATTCTCATACTGCTTTTGCAGCATAGGTGTCATCGATGCTAATATCAAGCATTGAACGCTATCAGCATCATCAAGGAACTTTTGATAAGTATCCTTTACTTCCTGAGTGGCATCACGATTGGCTCAACCATGTATGGCTTTTCAAGGATATACAATTTCTTTTTTGACTTGAGTATAATCTAAAGATTACGATACCAGTCTGAGAAATTGGATCCATCCAACCTGTTTTCTTTCTCGATTATTGGTCGCAGGTTCATAATGCTCATTTTGGTGAATCTACAATTGCAGAAAAATAAGTTATATAAAGTTCATTTTATTTAATATGGTTTTTAATTAAACGATGCTCCCACTATTTTACTCAAGTCAATAGCCCTCACTATTAACTCAGGAAAGCCCGTTGACTTTCCTAATGGACCGAGATCCCATCATGCCCATTTCAAACCTTCATTTTGGCGAACAAGCCAAATGAGTTGATTAGTGGCCAACAAACTTAATCCACACTAGTTGATAGCTCCCACTATCAACCTCAAATGTGAGAAAGCCAACAAGCCAATCACACAATCCAATGGCCCAACCATCATCCTCAAGTGTGATTCTCAGTATCAGTAGAGTGGACACTACATGCCACCACGTACACACATATGTGTACTTCTCAACTATGCGTATGACGTGCTTATCAACCTTAACTTTGGCGAACAAGCAAAACTGTCATTTTAAGTCGGCCATCACCATTAGGAAAACTTTAATGAATTTAACCTCCCACTGGTAGAAGTGTACCCTTCGCTTTGGCAAACAAGGTTTGGACGAACAGTGGTTTGATTAAAACCATGATGATGGAAGGCATACGTGACTTAATATACCTTAATTGAGGGTTTGTTATTTAATGTCTCATTAGATTATTATCTTTTAGTGAACATTGTTTGCATGTTATTCAACATTCACCTTAGCATGCTTCTAAACACAATATTAAACGTGCCGGTACATGGCCCAACTAAAACCAATTCCTCGACCCTAGAGGAATTGGTGGGTCACCTAGGGGTCCTGTATAAACTCTTGAGTCTTTAAGTAGTCTTTAAGTGCATTACAAAACATCATTCTAAATTTACAATAAAAATAATTATACAAATTCTTTACATCAATAAATTTAGAAACCTCGATTTACATTCGAGGGGAATGAGATGAGAAGAGAATGTACATTGAGAAGAGGAAAAAGGTAGGACGCGCATGCCCTATTTAATAAATTTACACCTACATACCCAAAAAATTTTAAAACATTCACCCTTAGGTCTAAGGCTCATGTACCGGGCACCATGCAATATACAAACAAGTACAATGCATACATTTCAAAAACAATCAATTTTTTTGAAATTTGTGGTTAATTATTATTTACCCGCAGACAATTTACAGATCTAACTTGGTCCAAAAGTTTGAAACTTTATATTCTGGCCCCTGTGGCTCGCTACGGCGATGAGTTAGATCGTCACGGCGTGTGTTGGTTATGCTGATGTCCAAGCTCTAAGGATGATCACCATGGCAGTGCTGTTTTTTGTCCAAAGGACGATCGCCGTGGCGAGCACTAGTTTCATCACCAGCGCCAACGTGAACACCGCTCCGTGTGGCGATGGGTTAATCGCCGAGGCGAGTGTACACGATCTGTAGCTCCAGTCTGTTCTAACAGTACCATATACACTCCAAACCGATTTTCAATCAATCATATACACTGATTTCAACCAATCCATCACCAATATACCAACTTGCAAATCAAAAAATTAATTAATCGATTATAAATTTCTAAAAACATTATTTAAGGCAGATTTTATAGGCAACATAGTACATCAAATACATGTCATCAACCACCCACATAAAATTGTAAAATTTGGTACCCTAGGCTCTGATATCACTGTTAGGAAACGGTCCATGTATGCAGCGGAAAACAAAATCATTATACAAGGATCGTTCCCATAGAGCCAAGATCAAAGGTATAATTTTACAGTTTATATTAAAGTAGAAATCTGCAGAAAAATTATCATGAGTTTAGAAAACATACGCACATTTGGAGGCTCCTCCAAATTTGTCAATGAATGTTTTTGCTACCGATCCAAGTGTAGATCGAACCGACGTAGTCCACACGAAACAATCATAAAGAACTAAAAGTGATTTGCTAGATCCTCCTTAGCTTTAAGATTAAAGAGAAATATCAATGAATGATTTTGGGCAAAATGGATTCTGCCGTGGGCGTGTAAATGGGCTGTGTATATCTCTTTTACATGAAAAGTGAACTAATGAAAAAAACCTCTCCCATTTTACAAATAACCTTTTTCTTTTATAGTAAATTAAGTTGCCCTATTCCTATATGGAATAGGCTTGGGCTCCAACCCAAACACTCCATGTTACCAAACACTCCCAATTAGATATTTATTTATTTCATCATTATCTCAATTAAAATCAATTAATATATATATATATATATTTTATATATTATATTTAACAATAATGATGATTTATTAAATATATGCGAACACATATTTAACGTAATTTTACTTATTAATTTTTCTAATAAATTAAATAAAGGCTACGACCTCAGCAAATTTAATTGCACTGTGAAATTACCAAAATACCGTTTCGCCCAAAAAGTGAAACGCCCTTCTTCTTCCTAGTCTTAAATTATCTTCTATGTGTGTGCCCATAGGCTCTTCATCATACCGGCAGTGATAGTATCCGTATAACACCAATTAATCGTCTCACTAATATATAGACCAAGATTGGCCCCTAGCAAGGCATCATAGCCACCTGATAGATTTGGATGCAGCAAAGTAGCTACCTGTCAATGATATGGTTACCATACAATTCGATCCTTTCATCATTGTTATCTCGACGAGACGAAGGCATAGAAATAGTGTCACCTTCGGTTACTCTCAATATTATGTATTTAGTTTCTGGACCAATGACCTTTATTTAATCTGGATAAGCACAACTCAATCCCACTGTGGCCACAGTTTTAGTGTCATTGCCATATAATACATTGCGCCGTGAGATAACTTCCCCGTACTCGGGATGATGAATCCTCTGTCTTCCACCATAGTCTTGATACACTCCTTGATGCAGCCAATCACCACTGTATTGATAGCTCTGAATAGAATTTTGGTTAGGCTAGTGTCAAACTGCACCAATCGGTGCACAAGGTGCTCCGTTGATCTCAAGTCTAAGGATCACATGTACCACCTTTCGTTAGAGAATTTGTTCCATAGACACTGGGGTTACCATCCATATGGAATCCTCTGGTGGGTCTGTCCAGTGAACTTGCTGCGGTATCTTCACCTACAACAAGCACCCATGTGTTACACCAGGTTATCACCAGACAACCTTGACAAGTGAGATCAGTCACTACCTTTTGACAGGGTCGTTCAACACTATGATAGCCTTACTGTATTATCTGTGCCCTTACTTCAGAATAATACTGGGGCTACGGACATTTCTCTAATGGCCACCATATGTGCTCATAGGGTTCGCACTATCAAGATTTGAAACACTTGATACCCTCGGCATGGTTCTACCATTCTAAAGACATATATCAATACATATTGCAATAATAATGATTTACGCGATATAGAATAAAATACCTTTTATTGATTAATGAACATTATTTCAAAGAGTCAATTCTACAATAATTGATTGGCTCTAAGGCATCTACTCTAACAGTTGACAAGCTCCACCTCTTTTTCAAGATCATGATGAAAAACGCTTACGATCCAAGAAGATGTGAGATTTGGGTTAAGAGAAAAATCTCTCAATGAACCATTTACTCTCCACGGCCAAGAAAGGGAAGAATGAGACTGTTCTTTGACTTTAGGGAAAATTGCCTTTTATAGGGTTGCCCTAAAATCCCTTGAAGGTGTATTTAAAAAAATACCCTCCCACTAAATATTTCATTCGTGTCCATGATTCCAGAACAACCAATGTTACATATTAAATCCAATACAGGATTGGATCCAGGCAACAACCTTTCGAGCAAATTTAATTGCTCTGTAAGATTTACCAAAATACCCATTCATCAATAAATGACAAAAATACCCCTCATATAATCTCTTCTTTAGTTTGCATTTTATGTGTGTGGCTCGAAGGCTCATTATCATGCCAGTAGTGTGTAATATCGTGAAAGACACCCAATCAATCGTCTCATTACACACAAACCAAGATTGGTCCCTAGTAAGGCATCAGGGCCACCCAAAAGATTCGGATTTAGCGTAATTCGCTACCTGTCAACAGTATGGTTACTATGCAATCAAATCATTTCATCATCTATTATCTTATCAAGGTTTGAAGCATAGAAGTAATGTCAACTTCAAATATAAATGACCTTGACCTATTTAGACTTGGTTATCAAACCAATCGACCAATCGACCAATCGAGCTTTAACTTGATTCCACTGTGGCCATAGATTCCAAGGTCGTTGTCTTTCACCGGAATCTAACTTAGATAATATCTCCTGTACACAGGAGTGATGAATCCTTTGTCGATCCACCATAGTCGTGATGTACTTCTTGATGTAGCCAATCACTCCCATACTGATAACCTTATCAAGATTACTTTTGGTAAGTGTCAAACTACACCAATAGGTACACATGGTGCTCTGGTGATCTCAAGTCTAAGGACCACATGCACCACCATCTGTTAGAGGATGTACTCCATGGACACTGGTGTTACCATCTATATGGAATTCTCTGATGGGTTAGTCTAGTGAACTCATGAATAACAAGCACATATATGTCGCACCAAGTTGTCACCAAACAACCTTGACATGTGAGATCAGTCACTACCTTCTAGTAGGGTCATTCAACGTTATGATAGACTTACTATATTATCTGTGCCCTAGGTCAAGATAATACTCCGGCTATAGTCATTTCTAGAATGGCTTACTGAAGTGATCATAGGGATCTCACAATCAAGACCTATCACCACTTGATTCTGTTAGAGTAGGTGCCCCAGAGCCAATCAATTTTTGTAAAATTGATTTTGTAATAAATGTTTATTCATCAATAAAAGCATATTCTTCTATATCGTGTATGTAATGATATATGTCCTTAGGATGACAGAATCGTGACAAGGGTATCAACTTTTTCAAATCTTGATAGTGAGAACCCTATGATCACATACGGTGGCCATTCTAGAAACGTTCGTAGCCCTGGTATTATTCTGACCAAGGACACAAATAATACGACAAAGCTATCATAGTGTTGAACGACCCTGTCGAAAGGCAGTGACTGGTCTCACTTGTCAAGGTTGTTTGCCGACAATCTAGTGCAATGCATGAGTGCTTGCTAGAATCAAGTTACTGGACAGACCCACCAGAGGATTCCATATGGATGGTAACCTTAGTGTCTATGGAATAAATCCTCTAACGGGTGGTGGTGCATGTGATACGTAGACTTGAGATCATCGGAGCGCCTTGTGCACCAATTGGTGTAGTTTGACAGTAGCCCAACGTAGTTCTTTTTAGAGTTATCAATATGGTAGTGGTTGGCTACATTGAGAAGTGTACGAGACTATGGTGGATCGACAAAGGATTCATCACTCCTGGGTACGGGAGAAGTTATCTCACTGGGTAATTCAATAAATGGCAATGACACTAAATATGTGGCTGATGCGGTGTTTTAACAAACATGCCAAGTGTAGCAAGTGCACTAGTCGCAAAAAGTAATAAAGTGATAAGTAGAGTATCGTTCCCACGAGGATAGTGTTACAAAGTACCAATTTCTCTAGTTTAAGTCCTAATTGAAGCAACAATAAATTGGATTGATGGAAAATTAACAAACTAAATACAAATTAACAAAATATAAATGAATGATAATGAAATTAAAGCAAAACCCAACAACTTAACTAATTAAACAATGCTAAAAAATGCTAGGGGTGTTGATTTCACTTAGATACGCTAACCCAAATCATAGAATCTATTACCCAAGTTCTAATTCCTTGATTGAAAATTGAATTCCCTAAGTTGTAAAACATACCTTCTCAGGCTATATTTTCCTACTTATCCCTATTAAGCTGCCACACCCAACAAAATGAAGATTAATAGTTCAAAGTCTTTTAAGCTTTATGGAACTCTATCTAGATTTCATAGATTGCTAAACCTATCTCTAGCATTTGCTTAATCTATAGTATTTATCCCAAGAGGCACAATCACAAATCACTTCTCAGTCTCATTGTGAACAACACACATTTGAATGGTGATCAAGCATCAAAGAGTCACCAAGCAAAGCGATAAACACTCAATCATGAAATTAAAACTCAAAGTAAATCAATTCATATAAATTTGAATCATTGTATCAAGGTTACATCAAACCCCAACTAAACAACTCAGCTCATACTAAAAAACAAAATAAAATAACAAAAACAAACTAAATCAAGGTTCATCATTGAAAAACAAGCAAAAGATGGAGAAATCTTCTCTAATTTGAAGCCCAAATCTTCAATAATCTTCTCCTTCCAAGAGCTGCCTTCCAAATGACGAACCAATCCCCTTTTTCTTTCATTTTTGTGCTAATTTATACCTCTTTCACTTAAGGAGCAAGCCCTAGCAATTCAAAATGCGTTGTTTTATTTTTCACATCTGAAGCAGTTTCGCTACGGCAAAGCTTTTTCCTTGCAGCGGTGAGAATCTTTCAGGCCCAATTTGAGCATGATAGAGTCTAAATCTGGAAAAGTCTTAAACATATGAATTGTGGCCCTTTCAATTATATTTCTACTCGTTTAAGAAAACGCCCAATCCGAGGTCTATAGCTCAAGTTATGGCAAAAATACTGATCCAAAGACGTTTTTCTTCAATTCCCAGTGTACTATTCATGACTTCAAGTCAAGTTCTCACCCTTGTCCAGTCAGAATTAGGAAAAACCCAAAACAGGAAAGTTGTAGCGCTTCTTCTTAGCTTTCCAAAGCTTCTAAATTTAGGTCATTCTGAGTTTCCAAGCTCAAGTTACACAATTTACACTCAAAACTGTCGTTTATACTCAAAATTATTGTTTAGGCCTACCAAGAAAAATTAATATAATTAGGTAGCAATTATAGCCCAAATTGTATGAAAAGTATCCTAAATCCTATTAAAATTCAATGTAAAATCATCAGGTAAAATAGGATTATCAGTGGCCATAGTGGGATTGAGTTGATGCTTAATCCAATTTAATATTCTTGTCATTGGTCCAGTAACTAAATACAAACATGTCGAGGATATCTGAGGTTGACACTATTTATGTACCTCAGTCTCTATGAGATAACAGTTGATGAAAGGATTTGATTGCATGGTAACTGTACCATTGACAGGCTGTGGTTTCGCTGAATCCGAATCCGAATCTATCGGGTGGCCATGATGTCTTGCTAGGGGCCAATCTTGGTCTATGTGTAGTGAGACGATTAATTGGTGTTAATCGCAATACTACACACTATTAGGAAATGATCATACATGGCAGCGGAAAAACAAAAACATTTACAACATGGATCGTTCCTTAGAACCAAGATGAGGGTACAAATTTACAGTTTATATATTAAATAAGAATCTGCAGATTTTAGTTTAGAGTTTAAGAAATCATACACTCGTTTGGAGGCTCCTCCAACTTGTTTTCTTTCTGAACATATTTTGCTACCGACCCAAGTGTAGGATCGAACCGATGTAGTCCACACGAAGATAACCTCAAGGAACTAGAGAGGGATTTGCTAGATCCTCTTTAGCATTTAAGAACCAAGAAGAAATCAAAGTGTATTTGATTTTTAGCAAAAAGCAAAATTGGCGTCAGAGTGTTTCAATCGTGAATGTAATGAATAATCAATTTATTTCACCACATTAACCTATTCCATCATGGAATGGGCTTGGGCTCCAACCCAAACACCCCTTGTATCCAAACATCCCTTTTAAGATATTTTAATTTTAATTTATCATTATCTCAATTAAATTCAATTAATATATATTAACATTTAACAATAATGATAATTTCACTTATTTAATTTTAATATCAAATTAAATAAAGGCTATGACCTCAGCAAATTTAATTGCACTGTAAAATTACCAAAATACCCTTTCGCCTTAAAAGACGAAAATGCCCTTCTTCTAAATTGGTTCTTAAATTATCTTCTATGTGTGTGACCCGTAGGCTCCTCATTATACCGGTAGTGTGTAGTATTGCGATTAACACCAGTTAATCGTCTCACTCCACACAGACCAAGATTGGCCCCTAGCAAGGCATCATGGCCACCCGATAGATTCAGATTCAGCGAAACAACTACCTGTCAACGATATGGTTACCGTACAATTCGATCCTTTCATCATCCGTTATCTTGATGAGACCAAGGCATATAAATAGTGTCAACCTCAGTTACTCTCAATATTATGTATTCAGTTATTGGACCCATGACCTGTATTATAAACTAGATAGAGCAACAACTCAATCCCACTGTGGCCACAGTTTTAGTGTCATTGCCATTTACTGAATTGCGCCATGAGATAACTTCTCCCATACCCGGGTGTTTAAATCAAGAAAATATAACCCGTTATATAACCTTGCAATTCTAAATAGAATACCATTGAAACTAAAGGACAACAATCCATTAGCTATCTCAAAATGATACCCTATATTATCCAAAGCGGATACTGAAATAATATTTCTAGAAATAGAAGGTACGTAATAACAGTTATGTAGTTCCAACAACAAGCCCGTAGGCAAAGATAAACAGTAAGTCCCTACAGCCAATGCAGCCACATGTGCTCCATTTCCAACTCATAGGACCACCTCTCCCTTGGCGAGCACTCTACTCTGCCTTAGTCCCTGCACATCAGTACAAATGTGAGTACCACATCCTGTGTCAATGACCCAAGCTGTTATGGGAGAGAAGTTAATCTCAATCATAAATATACTTGAAGTCGTAGCATCTGACTTCTTCTTGCTTGCGAGGAAAACCTTGCAGTGTTTCCTCCAGTGGCCATGCTTGCCACAATAGAAGTAGACTACTTTGCCCTTCCCTATGCCACTCTTAGGCCCAAGAGCACCTTGTCCTTTGGGCTTGGGTTTGGGTTTAGCCTTGGCCTTACCCTTGCCGTTACCCTTTCCTTTACCGGCAGCAACCAGTAAAACAGGCTCTATAGTCCTCAGCATGATCAAAAGCTATGACAAGGTTTTCACCATCGTGTTCATATTGAAGTTCATTATGAACGGTGCATAAGAGTCAGGCAAGGATTGCAGAATCAAATCCATTTGTAATTCTGCATCCAACTCAAATCCCAAGGTCTCAAGCCTCTCTATATGCTTGATCATCTTGAGCACGTGAGGACCAACTTGGGGTTCCTCAGTCAGACAACTTCCAAACAGTGATTTTGACACCTTGTACCTCTCATGTCGAGCATTCCCTTCGAAAAGCTCCTTGAGGTGTAGAATAATGGCAGCAGCGTTCATATTCTCATGCAGCTTTCATAGCATTGGTGTCATCGATGCTAACATCAAGCATTAAATGCCATTAGCATCATCAAGGAACTTTTGATAAGTGTCCTTTACTTCCTAAGTGGCATTAGGATCAGGCTCAGCCATGTATGGCTTTTCAAGGATATACAATTTCTTTTCTGACTTAAGTATAATCCGAAGATTAAGATACCAGTATGAGAAATTGGATCCATCCAACCTGTTTTCTTTCTCGATTATCGGTCGCAGGTTCATAATGCTTATTTTGGTGAATCTACAATTGCTGAAAAGATAAAGTCATTATAAAGTTCATTACTATTTAATATGGTCTTTTATTAAATGATGCTCCCACCATTTTCCTCAAGTCAATAGCCCTTACTATTAACTCGGGAAAGCCCGTTGGCTCTCCTAGTGGGCTGAGATCCCATCCGACCCATTTTAAACCTTTGCTTTGGCAAACAAGCCAAAATGGGTTGATTAGGTAGGCCAACGAACTTAATCCACACAGTTGATAGCTCCTACTATCAACCTCAAATGTGAAGAAGCCAACAAGCCAATCACAATCCAATGGCCCTAACCATCGTCCTCAAGTGTGATTCTCAGTATCAGTAGAGTGGATACTACATGCCACCACTTACACATAGTATATGTACTTCTCTACTATGCCTATGATGCGTTTATCAACCTTCGCTTTGGCGAACAAGCAAAACCGTTATTTTAAGTTGACCCATCACCATTAAGGAAAACTGTAATGAATTTTAACCTCCCACTGGTAGAAGTGTATCCTTCACTTTGGCGAACAAGGTTCCAACGAACAATGGTTTGATTAAAACCATGGTGATGGAAGGCATATTGACTTAATATACTTTAATTGAGGGTTTATTATTTAATGTCTCACAAGATTATTATCTTTGTCAGAATGACATTGTTTGGCATGTTATTGAACATTCAACCTTAGCATGCATTCTAAGCAAAATATTAAAACGTGCTGGTACATGACCCAACTAAAACCGATTTCCTTGAGCCTAAAGGAATCGGTAGGTCACCTAGGGGTCCTGTAAGAAAATCTAAGTCTTCAAGTATGATTGTCTCTTCCTTGATCCTTCTTCAACTACATTACAAAAACATCATTATAAATTTACAGTGAGAATAATAATACAAAATTCTTTACATCAATAAATTTAGAAACCTCTATTTACATTCGAGGGGAATGAGATGAGAAAAGAATGTACATCGAGAAGGAGAGAAAGGTCGGACACGCATGCCCTATTTAATAAATTACAACCATACATACCAAAAATTTTAAAACATTCACCATAGGTCTAAGGCTGATGTATCAGGCACCATGCAATATACAAACAAGTACATGGCATACATTTCAAAAACAATCAATTTTTGAACTGGGTGGGTTAATTTAATAACACCTTGACAATCTGCAGATCTATATTTGGTCCAAAAATTTTAAAACTTTTCACTTTGGCCCCTCCGCACTCGAAAGTGCGCTCGCTATGGCGATGGATAAGATCGCCGCAGTGTGCGCTGATTTGCGCCGCGTACATGCACCATGTGCGATCGCCATGGTGATGTCTTATATCGCCACAGCGAGCGCTGATTTTCGTCAGCGCACACCTTAGACTACGATTGCTGGAACAATGAGTTATATCGCCATAGCGAGCATTGATATTAATCAGCGATTGGACTAAGGACAATCACTGCGGCTATGGGTTATATCGCTGTGGCGAGCGCTGATTTTTTCAATCAGCGAGTATGCCAAACAACGATCACTGCGGAGATGGGTTTTATCGCCGCGACGAGCGTATACTGATATGTAGCATCTGATCAGTTCAATGAGCTACCAAAAATACGCCGAACGGATTTTGCAATCAATCTTAGCTACTGATTTCAACAAAAATCCATAACCCAATATATTCCAAAATTACAGATCATCAACAAATTAAATTAATCAATTAATTGATTTCTTAAAACATGCTTTCATGGCAGATTTTGTTCAGATTCATCAACGTAACATGTTATCAATCAAATACATGCAATCAACCATTCACAAAAACTGTAAAATTTGGTACCCTAGGCTCTGATACCACTGTTAGGAAACGATCAAGTCATGGCAGCGGAAAACAAAAATAATTTACGACATGGATCATTCTTTAGAACCAAGATCAGGGCACAAACTTACAATTTATACATTAAATAAGAATCTACAGAAAATTTAGTCTAGAGTTAAGAAATCATACACACGTTTGAAGGCTCCTCCAACTTGTCTCGAACGAATTTTGCTACCGACCCAAGAGTAGGATCGAACCAATGTAGTCCACATGAAGATAACCTCAAGGAACTAAAGAGGGATTTGCTAGATCCTCTTTGGCCTTAAGAACCAAGAAGAAATCAAATAATATTTGATTCAAGCAAAAAGCAAACTGGCATGGGAAGAAGAGAAAGAGGGGGCCGGAATTTTTAGTCTAAATGATTGAATGAATTGATTATTTAATTCAAAAAGTGTTGCTCTTATATAGTGTACACTTTGCCTTATTCCATCATGAAATAGACTTGGGCACCAACCCAAACACCCCTTGTATCCAAATAGCCCCATTTAGATATTTTAATTTTAATTATCATTATCTCAATTAAATTCAATTAATATATATAATATATTAACATATAACAATAATGATAATTTATTTAAATATATGCGAACACATATTTAACTGTAATCTCACTTATTTAATTTTAATATCAAATTAAATAAAGGCTACTACCTCAGCAAATTTAATTGCACTGTGAGATTACCAAAATACCCTTTTGCCTAAAAAGACGAAACTTCTTATAAATTGGTTCTTAAATCATCTTTTATGTGTGTGGCCTGTAAGATCCTTATCATACTGGTAGTGTGTAGTATCACGATTAACAGTAGTATCATGATTAACACCAATTAATCGTCTCACTACACACAGATCAAGATTGGCCCCTAGCAAGGCATCATGGCCACCCGATATATTCGGATTCAGCGAAGCAACTACCTGTCAACGATATGGTTACCGTACAATCCCATACTTTCATCATCCGTTATCTCAACGAGACCGAGGCATAGAAATAGTGTCAACCTCAGTTACTCTCGATATGTATGTATTCAGTTACTAAACCCATGACCGGAATAATAAACTGGATAGAGCAACAACTCAATCCCCTATGGCCATAGTTTTAGTGTCATTGCCATTTGCTGAATTACGCCGTGAGATAACTTCCCTCGTACCCGGGAGTGATGAATCCTCGTTGATGCAGCCAATCACTACCGTATTGATAACTCTGAATAGAACTGCTTTGGGCTAGTGTCAAACTACACCATGTTAGGAAACGATCAAGTTATGGCAGCGAAAACAAAAACATAAAACATGGATCGTTCCTTAGAACCAAGATCAGGGTACAAATTTTAACAGTCTATGCATTAAATACAAATCTCCAGAAAATCAATTTAAAGTTAAGAAACCAGACCAACGTTTGGAGGCTCCTCCAACTTTAACTTTGAATGGGTTTCGCTACCGATCCAAGGGTAGGATCGAACCGCCATTAGTCCACACGAAGATAACCTCAAGGAACTAAAAAGGGATTTGCTAGATCCTCTTTAGCCTTAAGAACCAAGAACAAAATCAAGCAAGTTTTGTTTCAAGCAAAAGGAAAACTGGCGTAGGAGAGAAAAAGGGGGCTGGGGTTTTTTTCAAATGATTGAAATGAATTAATTTTTAATTTCACAAAGTGTTGCACTTATATAGTGCACACTTTGCCCTATTCCATCATGGAATAGGCTTGGGCATCAACCCAAACAACCCCTATGTCCAAACAGGTCCATTTAGATATTTTAAATATTATTATTATTATTTCAATTAAATTCAATTAATATATATTTATCATATATTAACATTTAACAATAACAATAATTCATTTAAATATATGCGAACACATATTTAAATATAATTTCACTTATTTAATTTTAATTTTATTAACATGACCCAATCTACAGTGCTAGAGATATGTCTGGTTTTGATTGCTATGTTTAGCTTTCTTGGTTTCAACATTGAGAATATCTTTATTGTTTAAATCAAGAACAAATAACCCATTATATAACCTTGCAATTCCAAATAGAATACCATTCAAGCTAAAGGATAACAATCATTAGATATCTCAAAATCATACCCTATATTATCCAAAGCGGATACTGAAATAATATTTCTAGAAATAGAAGGTACGTGATAATAGTTATGTAGTTCCAACAACAAGCCCGTAGGCAAAGATAAACAATAAGTTCCTATAGCCAATGCAGACACATGTGCTCCATTTCCAACTCGTAGGTCCACCTCTCCCTTGGCGAGCACTCTACTCTGCCTTAGTCCCTACACATTAGTACAAATGTGAGTACCACATCCAATGTCAATGACCCAAGATGTTGAGGGAGAAAAGTTAATCTCAATCATAAATATACCTAAAGTCGTAGCATCTGACTTCTTCTTGCTTGCGAGGAAAGCCTTGTAGTGTTTCCTCCAGTGTCCAGGCTTGCCACCATAGAAGGAGACTACTTTGCCCTTCCCTATGCCACTCTTAGGCCCAAGAGCAACCTGTCTTTTAGGCTTGGGCTTGGGTTTGGGTTTGGCCTTGGCCTTACCCTTACTGTTACCCTTTCTTTTACTGATAGCAACCAGCAAAATAGGCTTGGACTTCTTCAAGTCCTGCTCTGTAGTCCTCAGCATGTTCAAAGGCTCTGACAGGGTTTTCACCATTGTGTTCATATTGAAGTTCATTATGAACGGTGCATAAGAGTCAAGCAAGGATTACAAAATTAAATCCATTTGTAATTCTGCATCCAACTCAAATCCCAAAGTTTCAAGCCTCTCTATGTGCTCGATCATCTTGAGCACATAAGGACCAACTTGGGCTCCCTCAGTCAGACGACTTCCAAATAGTCCTTTTGACACCTTGTACCTCTCATGTCGAGCATTCCCTTCGAAAAGCTCTTGAGGTACAGAATAATGGTAGCAGCGTCCATATTCTCATGCTACTTTTGCAGTACTAGTGTCATGGATGCTAACATCAAGCATTGAACGCCATGTATGGCTTTCAAGGATATAAAATTTCTTTTCCGACTTGAGTATAATCCGAAGATTACAATACCAGTATGAAAATTGGATCCATCTAATCTGTTTTCCTTCTCGATTATCGGTCGCAGGTTCATAATGCTCATTTTGGTGAATCTACAATTGTAGAAAAGATAAAGTCATTATAAAGTTCATTATTATTTATTATTGTCCTTTTATTAAACGACGCTCCCATTATTTTCCTCAAGTCAATAGCCCCCACTATTAACTTGAGAAAGCCCGTTGGCTTTCCTAGTGGACTGAGATCCCACCTGGCCCATTTCAAACTTTCGCTTTGGCGAACAAGCCAAAATGGGTTGATTAGGTAGGCCAACAAACTTAATCCACGGCAGTTGATAGCTCCTACTATCAACCTCAAATGTGAAGAAGCCAACAAGCAAATCACACAATCCAATGGCCTCGTCCTCAGGTGTGATTCTCAGTATCAGTAAAGTGGACACTACATTCCACTGCGTACACACAATATGTGTACTTCTCTACTATGCCTATGACGCATTTATCAACCTTTGCTTTGACGAACAAGCAAAACCATCATTTTAAGTCAACCCATCACCATTAAGGAAAACTCAATTGAATTTTAACCTCCCACTAGTAGAAGTGTACCCTTCGCTTTGGCAAACAAGGTTCCGACGAACAATGGTTTGATTAAAACCATGGTGATGGAAGGCATACGTGACTTAATATACATTAATTGAGGGTTTATTATTTAATGTCTCACCAGATTATTATCTTTGTTAGAATGACATTGTTGGGTATGTTATTGAACATTCAACCTTAGCATGCATTCTAAACAAGATATTAAAACGTGTCGTTACATGGCTCAACCAAAATCGATTTCCTCGAGCCTAGAGGAGTCGGTAGGTCACCTAGGGGTCCTGTAATAAATATTTTGAGTCTTTAAGTATGATTACCTCGTCATTTGCTCTGTCTCAAGTACATTATAAAAACATCATACTAGATTTACAATAAAATTAATCTTAAAGTAATTTTACATCAATAAATTTAGAAACCTCGAATTACATTCGAGGGAATGAGATGAGAAGAGAATGTACATCGAGAAAGAGAAGGAAGGCAGGACACACATGCCCTATTTTAAAACTTACAACCATACATACCCAAAAATAATTTAAAACATTCACCTTAGGTCATAGGGCTTATGTACCGGGCACCATGCAATATACAAACAAGTACAAGACATACATTTCAAAAACAATCAATTTTTGATTTGGGTGGGTTAATTATTAATTACCCTTTTATATGTGCAGAATGGTTATTGGCTTTATAGGTTATTAAAAACTGTAGTTCTATGCCTGAATTGCTACTTAATTCTATACATTTTGTGTTGCAGGCCAAAATGGACATTTTGAGCAAATAATGAGCAAATTGGAGTTTCTGGACCCAGAAGTAAGCGGATCTCAGAATTTGGGAGAGTTCTGAAGCAGAGTGAAGCACTATGAAGCTTGTTCCCATGGGAAAGCATCGAAGATCAAAAGCAAAGAAGCAAGCGAAGGGTGATTCTGTAATTTCAGAATTCTTCATGAAGGTTTGCCACAGTGAAGTCTATTCTTCGCCGCGGCAAAAGAAGTTAAGCACGAGAGTCCTTTTTACCTCGTTGCCGCGACAAAATTCTTCCTTCGCCGTGGCGAAGTCTGCGAATTTTAGTTTCTCCAAAACGCACAGTTTTATTTTAGGAAAGTTTTAGGTCTTTTGGGCGAGCTTTATAAGAAAAACCTTGCCATTTTGAGAGGGTTCGTCTAGTTTCGCCTGGTTTTCATTCTCCGTAGAATAGGTTTGACATTTTTGTTGAGAAAGTGAGAAGATTTGAGATTCAACCTTGTGGATTCTTCAACTAAGGGAGATATCTTTTCTTTTCTCTTATTTCAATATGTTGACTGCTATGTTTAATGTTTTTCTTGCTGTTTGTGTTGATTTAGTTATGAACTAACCCATTTTGGGTTAGGGTTTTGATGTAACTCGGATTTCTATGGGTTAATCAATTGATTATTGTTGTTATTTTTATATTCTATTGCACAGATTGTGTGGTTATTTTGTTTTTATTGATTTTATTTGATGAATATGATGAGATTGAGAAATGAATCATGTTGAGCTTCTTGGGTAATCACCATTGTAGTATTGAATGCTAGAGATAGATTTGAGAATCAATGAAATCAATCTAGGATTCCATTAGCTTAATGAACTTGGATCTATTATTCTTCAAATTGTTGGGTGCGGAAGTTTAATAGGGAAAAGTAGGAATTCATAGCCTGAGAAGGTATGTTTGACAACTTAGAGAATTCAATTTACAATCTAAGCATGTGAGTGTGAAAATAGCATAATCCGTAAAATTCATCCATAGAGTCCGAATGAAGTCAAAACCCTAACCTTTTGTTAAATTGATATTACTCTTGCTTTAAATTCTTGCTCTCATTAATTAGTTTTTAATACTTAGTAAGTTTTGTTTTTAGTTTATTTTCTAATCTCCCATTAATCCAAACAATTTCGGTTTCTCCAACTTGAAAAACACTTAGGAAAATTAGTGCTTAACAATCAGTCCTCGTGGGAACGATACTCATCACTCTATTACTTTGTGCGACTAGTGCACTTGCTATCATTGCATGTTGTAGTAACAACGCATCACTCCATGCCAGTCAAATTTCTGCCAAGTGCAAGCATCCTCACATCTAAAGAAGCGGTCTTGGCAACAGGGAAAAAATAAAGTTGGATGGACTCAATAACGACATACTTAAGAGATGGAATATTCCTAAGGGAAGAAATGAAGCTAAGATCCTCTAAGAAAAATCAGCACAATATACGCTTATCAACGAAAGATTATATAAGTGAGGCTATAACACCTCGCTTTTGTGGTGTGTAGATCATGAGGATGCGTAGTACATTCTAAGGGAAATCCATGAGGGAATTTGTGGAAACCACGCCGACAGCCGTTCTTTGGCATACAAGGTACTTCGCCAGGGATACTATTGGCCGACAGTTTTTGATACTGTGATTGACTTTGTGCGGAAGTGTGACAGGCTTCAGAGGTTCATAGATATTCCACGAGCTTCACCTGAAGAATTAACAACTTTGACAAGCCTGTGGCCATTGGCAATATGGGGGATCGATCTAATAGGCCCATTATCTTAAGGAAAGGGAGTTTTAAAGTTTGCAGTGGTCGCTACGAACTATTTCACCAAGTGGGCAAAAGCTAAGCCGTTGGCAATAATAACATCAAACAAGCTAAAGGATTTTGTCCACAAAAGCATCATCTGCAGTTTCGGAATCCTGCACACCATTATAACTGATAATGGAAAGCAGTTCGACTATGTGGATTTCTAATCGTTCTGTGAGAGGCTCAGCATAAAAAAGGTATGGTGGCTGAATTTTGTGGGTTGCACGTTACCGTGCACAACCACTGTCCATGGTTGTGCATTAGCGTGCGCAGCCCTTGCTCCGTGGCTGTGCACTACCGCGTGCAGCCACCCTAACCATGTTATACCTCATGATCTTTTGTGTGGGAATTAGAAGGTTGAAAAGAACATATCATGTTGCTGCGGGATAAGGGTTAGGGATTGGGAAAAAGCATTTTGAACTTTTACGCTTAGCCATCAGTAAAAGAATAAGTTGTCACCATTCTAGACTGTTTAGTCAATTTTAAACTAGATAAGGACTAAAATATAATTTTATGAAGTTGAGGGACCAATAAAAACTCTAAAATAAAAGCGGGTAAAGTGAAATTTACCTGACAATTCAAGTGTCGTAAATTTGAATTTATGCATTATATGATTGGTGTCTATTATGTATGGTGTTTGGTACTTGACCATAGACCTCAGATTTTATTATTCTAGATTTGTTTGTTTTTAAATAGGGTCTGCATGTCCTGCCTTATGATAATCATATTTTACACTATGATTTTGCATTGAATTTTGATAGGATTTAGGATACTTTTCATACAATTTGGGCCATAATTGCTACCTAATTCTATTAGTTTGTCTTTGCAGACCTAAACGANAAATCCATCGAAATACTTTCCCATTTCCACTCTGGAATACTCAGTGGTTAAAGCAACCCTGACGGCCGTTGGTGTTCCGCTTTCACTTGCTGACAAGTTAGACATTTAGCTACAAACTCTGCAATGTCTTTCTTCATACCTGACCACCAATAGCCTTTCTTTACATCTTGATATGTCTTGGTTGCTCCTGGAAAAGCGGTGTACGGTGTGTCATAAGCCTCCATAAGAATTTTCTGTTTCAACTACTCATTCGGAGGAATGCACTACCGATTCCTGAAATAGAGGACACCGTCTCTCATAAAGAATTCTGATGTCTTGCCCTCAAGCACTTGCGGAATTGTTTTATGGCACCACTCATCGGCCACTCGCTTTTCTCTGATTTCCTTCAGCAAAGAAAACTGTACCTGTAGACTGGCAACTCTTCTCGGAACCACTTCAATCTGTTCTTTAGACAATTCTTCTATTAACTCTTTCTGCTTGGTAAGCCGGAATAAATAGGCTTTTCTACTCAAGGCATCGGCTACAACATTGGCTTTTCCCGGTTGATACTTGATCTCAAAATCATAATCCTTAACCAGTTCTAACCACCTTCTCTGCCTCATATTCAACTCCTTTTGAGTGAAGAAGTACTTTAAACTCTTATGATCGGTGTAGATATTACTCTTTACACCATAAAGGTAATGCCTCCAAATCTTTAAGGCAAAGACCACGGCCGCCAACTCTAGGTCATGCGTTGGGTATCTAGTCTCATACTCCTTCAATTTACGAGAAGCATAAGCTATAACCCTACCTAACTACATCAGCACGGTGCCAAGTCCCTACAGAGAGGCATCTGTAAAAATGTCATAATCTACACCCTCCTGTGGTAACACTAATACAAGAGCTGTTGTTAACCTCTTCTTCAACTCTTGGAAGCTTTCTTCACATGCTACTAACCAGACAAAAGGAGTTTTCTATTTGGTAAGAGCTATCAACAGTTTAGCCAGTTGGGCGAATCCCGCTACAAATCGCTAGTAGTAACCTGCTAAACCTAAGAAACTCCTGATTTCTTTCACTGTTCTCAGCTTTTGCCATTCAATGATTGCCTGCACTTTACTTGGGTCTACCGATATCCCTTCCTTAGATACAGTATGGCCCAAAAATATCACCTGATTAAGCCAAAACTCACACTTAGAAAATTTAGCACACAATTTCTTTTCTCTCAGTCGCTACAATACTAATCGCAAGTGTTCCTCATGTTCTTCCCTCGACTTAGAATAAATCAGGATGTCGTCAATGAAAACGACAATAAACTAATCCAAATACTCATGGAATACCCTGTTCATCAAGTCCATAAACAAAAAAAACAAAATTTGGGAGCACCCACCTTGTTTTCAATGTTTTTGCAGGTAACAGGTGAAATACGGTCACTTGGATCATCACGTAGCGGAAAGGGTTGGGCACAAACTGTCAAGTTAATATTTGAGACTTATTTTCATTATGTAAAGTTTTGTTTAGAAAGAAAATTAAATACGGGCCCATACTTTGATACTCGTTTATGTATTTCCTTATATATATTTAATGAGTCTTTACTGTTATTTTTACTATATACTAGAGAAAGAGAGTCATTACACACCAACTTCCTTAAACTTGAGAAAATTGGTGTAGAAGGCCATGTCCAACATGAGTTTATGGATATATTATCTGTAGAAGCATGCTAAGGTTGATTGCCAAACAATAACATGCTAAATAAGATAATAAAATAGTGAGAACTTTAAGCATGAACTCCTCATAAAAGATATTAAGTCAAAAATAAATCGAGCCTTCCATCCCATGGGATTAATCAAACCATTGTTTGTTGTGGTCTCACATGCCCCACAGGGAGCCACTTCTAAATTTGGGAGGCTAATCATCATTGGAGTTTTTCCTTAATGGTAGGGGTTATGACTAACTAGGCATACTTTGCTAGATTCGCCTTTACGAAGGGTTGATAACTACAACTAGAGGCATGTTAGAGTAGTGCATATTTAAAATGCACGAGTGGGCATGTAGTGTCCAAACTCACAATCCGAAAGTTACACTTGAGGCCAATGGTTGTACCATGGATTGTGTAATTGGTTTGTCTGCTATACTTACATTTGAGTTTAATAAGTTGGTGCTATTAAAGTGTGTAAGCTAGAGTCTTGTGGCCTACCTAATCATCCTACTTTGGTCTACTTGCCCCCGTGTGAGGTCAAATTAGGAATGTGGATTTTAGCCCACTAGGAAGACCAACAGGCCTTCCCGAGTTAATAGGCTATTAACTGAATAAAAATAGTGGGAGCATATTAATTGATAAAAGGCCTATTTAATTAATAAAAGATTATTAACTCTATTTAATTTGTACTTGTAGATTTACATTATGACTACCAATAATCTATCACTATGATCGATCATCGAAAGGAAAGCAAGTTCAATGGTACAAACTTCACTGGTTGGTATAGAATCTTCGGATTGTACTCAAGTCTAAAAAGAAGTTGTACATCCTAGATGAACCTGTATGGAAGCGCCTAAACCTGAAGCTACTCAAGAAGCTATAGATGCTTATAGAAAGTATTTGGACAATCTGATATGGTACAATGTATTGTGCTTGCATCGTTAAACACCTGATTTGCAAGAGCACAATGAGAATTTGGATGTTAGCTACATCATACACATCTCAAGGAGCTTTTTTCAAAAGCATGCAGACACGAATGTCATGAGGTGTCAAACACTTATATTGATGCCAAATGACCAAGGAATGTAACAACTGCTGTAAACTAGTACAATGCATGCATAATAACAATAGAAAATGGGCCCAAAACTTTTCTTTTATTTAAGTAATAAGTCTTTTATACACAAAGAGCATCATTTACAAAAGCCATTTAAAAAGACAAAAACAGGGGAAACAGTGTAGCTATGCTCCTCGCTTGCCGACGCCCCTTCGACTGCATCAACACTAGATCCTGCGTCCAAAGGAAAATAACGGGGTGAGCACAAAATAATGCTCAGTAAGTAACCCTCTATCTGTTTATCCCGTATGTTTTTCTTAATTCTTCTCCCACACTTCTGTTGTTTTCTCTAAACGTCATGTCCCTATCTTACCGGAGGTACGGCCGGATGGCATTCACACAGCACCATCTCACTCTTCATGATGTCGGGTGGAGTTCACACAGCACCAACCCGTCTTTAGTGACTACTGAGGGGGATCACGAAGCACCTACCTGGTTTTCTTAACTATCGGGTGGAGACCACAAGCACTACCCGTTCCTCATGACTTTCGGGTGACAATCACAAAGCATTAACCTGTTCCTAATCACTATCAGGTGATGATCACAAAGCATCAACCCATTTCTAATAAATATCGGGTGATGATCACAAAGCATCAACCCATTTCTAATAACTATGGGTGATGATCACAAAGCATCCACCCGTTTCTATAATACTACGGTGATGATCACAAAGATCAACCATTTCTAATTACTTCCCTCATCATTTACTCTAGCACTTCTCATTCTCCTACCTTAGAAGTAGTTGCATCCATAAAGTTCTTTACTCTTAGAGAAGTGTATACACAAAGTTTCCTCCTATTCTAGTCACTTCTCAATGCCAATTAATCTTATGGATGGTTCATCTCCACTAATGCCTTATTAAATGCCAACATGCAATGTTGCAAGAATTAAGGTTCTAATCATACTCAAACCTATTTAGGATTCATCATCAAACAACTCAAGTGCATAAAACAAATAATTCTATATCTTTCTCTAACCATCAAAAGGGAGAAATCCCCTATATACATAATCTCTGCCAAAGAATTTGACACTTCCAAAAAGATTTCCAATATCTCAATTCCATCTCAAACTACCTTTCCAACCACAACTCACTCTCCAATTGAAGTGTATAACAAACCACAAGCATAAATCTCATTAAACTCAATAACATGCATAAAACATGTATATAAACTACATACATATTGCTATTAAAACCCTAATCAAGAAAATTCTCAAATCTCAACTTGGGTTGGGATTTACTTACCTTGTTATGGAGAGATTCACTACTTCCTTTCTCCTTGGTTTGCTTGACTTTTTCTACTCTTAACCAAAGAACAAAACCCTCAATATCAAATATATACAAAACTCACAAAGCTTCACACAAAGCAGAATCCTACCTTAGGTGCCTTAGATTGATTTTCTACCCCAATCACTCCAAAGCCCTCTAAAACTCCTTGAACAAAAGAAAGAAGAGAAATTGGAGCGAAGTAAGAAAGGAGTTGAATGACTTAATTCCTTTAATGAAATTTATCACAAGCGTTCCCATTTTGCCCTTACTCTTCCTGGATTCATCTATATCCTTTGATTCATTACAAACACACCCCCATTCAACATTCTCCATGAAAACCTTTTTATTTACTCCACTTTCCTACTATTAGGGGTAGAATGGTCAAATTGCCCTAGGAAGAAAATATCTAAAACTTAACAAAAATTTGGTTGGCACGTCGCTGCGCAGGAATCTTCTGTCACGCGGCAAAACTGTCCAGAGCTTCCCCGAGGCTTAACACCGCTTTGCCACGCGCGATATTCTTACCTGGCGAAGCCTGAAACACTAACTTCTTCTATTTTCAACCAATTTCAAGGCAAGTATTCAACATAATCACTCATCAAAGGTACCAAACAATATATAAAAACCAACTCAAAAAGAGCAAAAAGAAGAACAATAACTAATACCTAAGTGGGGCGTTACAATTCTTACCCCCTTAAAAGATTTTGTCCCCGAAATTCATACAAATAACTCTGGGAAGTGATCTGCATGTCCTGTTCTACTTCCCAAGTGGCCTCTTCCCTTTGTGATTCCTCCAAAGGTCTTCACTAGTGGAACACTCTGTTCTGAAGCTCTTTAACCCTTCGATAAAATCTGAACTGACGTTCTTCATATACTAGATTCTCTATTACTTCAATGTCCTTTCACACTAGGATGTGGAGGGGATCACTTACATATTCCCTAGCATCGAGACATGGAAACATCATGCACCCTGTCCATGCTGGTGGTAGTGCCAATCTGTAGGCACCTTTCCCACTCGTTGCAGTACCTCAAATGGACCTACATATCTCGGTGCTAACTTCTCTTTGCATCCAAGCGCATTACTAGCTTGTAAAGGGAAACTTTCAAAACACTTTGTCACCACTTGGAATTCCACCTCTTTCCTCTTCAAATCGGCATAACTCTTCTATCGATCTTGGGCTTTATTCTATTTCTTTTGATTAACTTACATCTTTACCAGTTTCTGAGTCACTCTAGCCCAAGAGTGGTACTCAACTCATCTTTTTCGCCTAACTTCATCCCAATGGATCGGAGACCTACATCGTCTACCATATAAGCCTCTAAGGCGCATTTAATGTAACTGATAACTGTTGTTGTAGGAACTCCACTAAGGGTAACATCTCATGCCAGGATACTTATGATCCATGCAATAGGCTCTAACATATATTCGAGCACCTGATTCGTCTCTCGGTTTGGCCATCCGTCTGAGGATGATAGGAGTACTGAATGCTAAACGGACCCAAATTCCTTTGTAAACTCGTCAGAAGCTGAAACAAATCTGGAATCTATCTAATACTATAGTCTTGGGCACACCATGCAATCTGACTTTCTTTGAGGTAAACTGAGCCAGACTGATCTTAGTGCTCTCCTTTACGGGAAGGAAATGGCTGATTTGGTTAATCTATCCACATTACCCATATAGCATTACACCTTTTCTGTACTCTGGGAGACCCGAGATGCAATCAAGGAATTAGAACTTGGGTAATAGATTCTATGATTTGGGTTAGAGTATCTAGGTGAAATCAACATCCTAGCATTTTTTTTTTTCTTTTAGCATTGTTTAATTAGTTAAGTTGTTGGGTTGTGCTTTAATTTCATTATCATTCATTTATATTTTGTTAATTTGTATTTAATTTGTTAATTTTCCATCAATCCAATTTATTGTTTCTTCAATTAGGACTTAAACTAGAGAAATCGGTACTTAGTAGCACTATCCTCGTGGGAGCGATACTCTACTTATCACTTTATTACTTTTTGCGACTAGTGCGCTTGCTACAATTGCATATTTATGAAATCACGCATCACCTTACCTCCCATTCTTCAATGTAAATTCTCTTCTCATCCAAATCCCCTCAAATGTAACTCGAGGTTTCTTTGAATTTATATGTAAAGCAGAATAGGCCTTGAAGACAAGGTGAAGGCGTGATGAATCTTGAAGATGTTTTATTCTTTGTAATAGAATAATAAACCTAGGGTGACCCACCATGTAACGCCCATATGGAGGTATGTAATTTAATTTATGCTCTTATACCATTAGTTGATTTTTGTTAAATTTATTTTGAGAAAATGTGAAGAAAATGCCTTAAACTTGCATTAAGGGTAAAATGGTCTTTTCACTCAAAATTAGTTGAAAAAGTGGGGAGTGGAAAGAGATAGAATTTCATGGAGAATGCAACAAATATGAAGGCATTATAGTAATTGACTAAGGGACATAGATGAAATTTTAAAGAAGGTGCAAGGGCAAAATGGGAATATATATATGTTACATCAAATTGAAGAGTGAAACCCTAACCACTCTCACCATTTTCACGCCACTTTCACTATATATATATATGTTATATCAAATTGAAGAGTGAAACCCTAACCACTCTCACCCATTTTCACGCCACTTTCACCTCCATATTCTCTCAAGTTCTTCAAAGGGAATTCATAGATTTTTGGGTACTTTTGAGTGAATTTTCAATCCCAAGCATCTTTAGGTAAGATCCTTGCACTAAGAAGTGAGTTTTAATTTTTAAAGTGTTGAATTTTGATGATTTATGTTCATAGGATTTAAGAGAAAGGGAGTTGGATCAAAGAAGGTTTTTAAAGTGTTAGATTGCTCTTATATAAGGTAAGTAAATCCTACCCTAAGTATGATTTAAGTTATGGTGTAGAGAATTTCTTTTATGTACACATATGTCTTAGATGTAGAAATTGTTGATGGATTTAGTGTTGAATGATGATTATAACTTATCCATGAGTATTTGTGTTGGTGTATTGGATGTTTGATGAATATTTGGATGAAGTTTGGAAGAGTTGGAGTGGAAATTTTGGAGTGTCTATTTTGGGCAGATTAGATGTTGAATATGAAGGGTTTAATTCCCAAATTTAGGTGGCTTAGAAAAGAGATAGAAATCTAGCCAAATTAGAGTTACTTTGTGCACATAAGTTGTTTGATGAAATGTCAAAGAGAAGTGTTTATATGAGTATGATTATGTGTTATATTGAGATGAGTTTGTAGATGGTAGAGAATGGCATGTTTGCATTCCATATTGCATAATTGCATTTAAACATGTGAATTTAGAAAGAAGTATAAGCATGAAACCATCTACATGCATGCATATTCATAAGAGTATGAAAAAGCACTAAAGAATGTTAAAGATTAAATAGAAAGAAATGAGAATATTAAAGAAGTTCCAAATCTGAATTTTATTTATCCAAATCTGAATTTTATTTAAAGAAGTGTAAAAAGATAAAAAGAAGAGAAGGTTGTTACGATGGGGAACCGTGAGTGACGACAAGAATTTTCCCCACATGCACGCCGCCTTTAGTGAGCGGCCTAAGAAGAAGAAAGAAGAATTGGTACAGTCCGTAAGAGTGCATGTGGATGAGGGTTGTATCCAAGAAAGAAGAATACACTCACACGGCCAAAGTTCCAAATCCATGCCTCAACCGAGTCCAATCGGTAAAAGAATAAGAAAAGAAAAGAAGAGAAAATAATAAGAAAGAAGAGAAAAGAATAAGAAAGAAAAGAAAAGAAAAGAATGAGAAAGAATAAGAAAGAATAGAAAGAATAGAAATAAGAGAAAGAAAGAAGCACAAAAAAGAAAGAGAAACAAAATAAGAACCGAGAAGAATGAAAAACAGAAAAGAAAATGCACCTTTTATACAATTGTGCATTTGCGTTTTATTTATGCATAATATCATGCCCATTCTCTAAGTAGTGAGAAATTAGAACAGAGAAAGTACAGAGGGAAAAACAGAGAAAGAACAGAGAGAAAAATTGAGTAAGAGTAGAGAAAGAATAGAGAAGAATTGGGAAATGTGAAGTAAGGAAAGAAATTCAGAAGTTAAGCAAAGGAAAGAGAAGGGTAACATAGCGGGTTTACTTACTGAGCGATTTGTAACACCCCACTTGAGGTATGTAGTTATTGTTTCTTCTTTTGCTCTTATTTGAGTTGGGTTCTTGGTAATATTGGTTGGTTGACCTGTGAGTGAGTGTTATGTTGATACTTGCCTTGAAATGTTGTTGAAAATAGAAGAGTTCAGTATTCCATGCTTCGCCGCGGCGAGAGAGGTGTTGAAGCCAGGGGAAGCTGCTGGACAGTTTCGCCGTGGCAACAAAAGTTCCTCGCCGCGGCGACAGGCCGACCAAAATGTTGTTAAGTTTTAGATATTTCTTCCCTAGGGCAATTTGACCATTCTACCCCATTAGCAGGAAAAGTGGGAGTAAATTGAAAGGATTTCATGGAGAATATGTTGCTATGGGGGTGTGTTTGTAATGAATCAGAGGATATAGATAGAATTCCAAAGAAGAGTAAGGGAAAAATGGGAACGCTTGTGTATAAATTTCATTAAAAGGAATTAAGAATTACAAACCCTTCATTCTTCTTCTCCATCGCCACCCCCTCTCTTGCTTCCTTCAATTTCTCTTTCTTTGTTCAGGAGGTTTTGAAGGGCTTTTGGAGTGATTAAGGGTAGAATCAATCTAGGCACCTTAAGGTAAGAATTCTTGCTTTGGTTGTGAAGCTTGTGAGTTTTTGTTATATTTTGATTATTGAGGGTTGTTCTTTTGTTAAGAGTGAGAAAAAGTCAAGCAAAACAAGGAAAGGAAGGTTAGTGAAATCTCTCCATAACAAGGTAAGAAATCCCAACCCAAGTTGAGATTTGAGAATTTTCTGATTAGGGTTTTGATAGCAATGATGTATGTATGTGATATACATGTATATGCCATGTTAGAGGCTTAAATAGAGATTGCTAGTGCTGTTATTGTTATGCCTTTCAAATATAAGAAGGGAGTGTGGGTTGGAAAGGTAGTTTGAGATGGAATTGAAGGGGATTTGGGAACCTTTGGAAGTGTCTTCTTGGCAGGTTATGTGGCTATGTGAGGGGCGTTCTCCCCATTTTGGAGTAGAGAAAGATTAGAATTAGTTATGGTAGAGTTTATTATGCACTTGAGTTGTTTGATGAAATGCAATAGAGGTTTGAGTGAGTAGTGAACCTTAATTCTTGCAACATTGCATGTGGCATTTCATAAGTGCATTAGTGGAGATGAAACATCCATAAGCATTAATTGTGCATTGAGAAGTGACCTAAGAAAGAGTAGGAAACTTTGTGTATGCACTTACTCTATGAGTAGAGAACTTGGTGGATGAACTACTCTAAGGGTAGAGAGAATGAGAAGTGCTAGAATAAAGTGAATGAGAAGAGTATTAGAAAAGGGTTGATGCTTTGTGATCATCACCCGACAGTTATGAGAACGGGTGGATGCTTTGTGATCATCACCGACTAGCCATTAGAATGGGTCGATGCTATGTGATACATACGGGGATAGACAGATAAGGGTTTTACTTACTGAGCATTATTTTGTGCTCACCCGTTATTCCTTTGTGGATGCAGGATCTAGGTGATGATGCAGTCGAAGGGGCGTGACAAGCGAGGAGCAATAGCTACACTGTTTCCCCTGTTTTGTCTTTTAAAATGGCATTTTTGTAAATGAGTTCTTTGTGTATAAAAGACATATGACTTTAATGAAAAGAAGTTTTTGGGCCAATTTTCTATCGTTATTATGCATGCACTGTATTAGTTTTAGTAGTTGTTACATTGGTATCAGAGCAAAGATTTTGGGATTGAACGTGTACTATTCTCATCGCCACGACATCCTAAAACCGACTGTGTGAGTTAATTCTTTCCTTACAGTAATTGTTTCTTGAGTTGATTGGTGTGATTATTTTTAGATGAGGCGTAGTTACCGAAAACGTGGTAAGGGTGTGGTGAATGAGGAGAACCTTCTAACCCACCATAGTCTACGCCCCTCCCTTGGATGAAGCTAGAATTCGGGGAATTATACAGGAGTTATGGCAGAAAACCAGGGGAGAGTTGAAACCCCCGTACAGGTACGACAGTTACGCATGTCGAAAAGGACAACCGGTACCTCCCCTAGTACAACAGAGCAGAGTTGAACGATTACAGTCTTTCAGTCAACATCAACCTCAGAGTTTAAGGGTACTACAGATCCAGTAATAGCAGAAGAGTGGCTTGGGTCCGTAGAACAAGCCACAGTTATTTCCCATGTCAGACCGAGAGAAGATCCGGTATGCGAGCTTCTTGTTTTAGGGTGATGCCCGAATTTGGTGGGAATTAATGGAAGAAACCCATGACGTGATAGTAATGACTTGGGAAGAGTTCAGGCAAGAGTTTGAGGCCGAGTACGAACAGAGGACCAAGTCATGAGAAGGTCCAAGAATTATTAGCTTACAACAGGGGCTAGTGCCGTGAAGGAGTACTCGGTGAAATTCAACTCTCTTGCAAGGTTTGACACCCGGAATAGATGTACTCGGCTGAGAAGAGATAAGTTTGTGCATGGGTTGAAGCTGGAGATAGCGGGATATAATGACAAGTTCCAACCCTCCTTGAAATTATAGTGAGGCTTTAAGGCAGGCAATGAAGGTGGAGATTTTTTAGAATAAGATTTCCCAGTCGGATCTCGATAGAAGGACCGCGTGAGCCGCCTTCTGCCCCACGAGAGGGGAAACAAGAAAGTGTAAGAGGTAAAGAAATGAGAATCAGAAGAAGAAGTTTCAGTATAGACAAAATAAGAGGGATGGAGAATAAACGGCCCGAACGGAAGGGTTTCCTCTTTGCCTAAAGGGGAGAACACCCGGAGTGTCTGAGGGACCAGAGAGTGTGTTATAGGTGCCGACAGCGAGGCACATGAGAGAGATGTAAAGCTTTCTTCCACCAACCACCCAGAGTTCAGGAGGTATTGCAATGCCAGAGTGTTTACTGTGGCACAGGGTGAAGCAGAGGCCAATCCATCAGCCGTTACTGGTCAGTTATTATTTCATTCAGTTCCTCTATTGCTTTAATTGATTCAGGAGCACTCATGTTCATTATCTTATGGGATGATTGAGAGATTAGGTTGAAACCTATTAGAGTGACTCAACCCATTAAGGTAGAGTTACCCGAGGGGTTAGTGTTCTGACGCAAGAGATGTTGTTGGGAGAGTCCATGGTGATCCAGGGTAGAGAGTTAACAGTTGATTTAATAGTTTTTGATATGCCCGACTTTGATGTGATTTTGGGCATGGATTTCCTAGGGAGATTGGAGTGGAGATTGACTGTCGGAAAAAGAAGGCGAGATTTAATCTCGATAGTGGAAATAAGTTTAGTTTTGGAAGGGGCCATCGTTGAGCATGCTGATTAGTAGTGTGAAAGCAAGGAAGATGTTGAGAAAGGGTGTTCGGGTATATTGCCCATGTAGTGCAGAATGGTGATGTCCCAAGCCAGAGATTCAGAGGGTGCCAGTAGTTCGAGACTTTCTAGATGTGTTTCCTGAAGAGTTACGGGTTTGTCTCCAGAGAGGGAGGTAGAATTTAGATCGAACTAGCACCAGGGACAGCACCAATATCTAAAGCCCCTTATCGAAAAGCCCAGCTGAGCTTCAAGAATTAAAGAAACAACTCCAGAGCTTTAGATAAAGGCTTCATCGACCGAGTCACTCTCCTGGGGAGCCCCAACCTGTTTGTGAAAAAGAAGGATGGATCACTAAGGATGTGTATTGATTATAGGGAGCTGAATAAGTTAAGTGAAGAATAAGTACCGCTCCCCCGGATAGATGACCTTTTCGATCGTTAAAGGAGCAGCAGTGTTCTCCAAAATTGATTTGAGATCCGGTATCATCAGGAAGAGTGGTTGAGCAAGATGTGGCTAAAACTGCCTTTCGTACAAATATAGGCATTATGAATTTGTAGTGATGCCTTTTGGCTTGACGAATGCCCCAGCAGTTTTTATGGACTTGATGAATAGGGTATTCCATGAGTTTTGGATCAGTTTATTGTTGTCTTCATTGATGACATCCTGATTATTCAAAGTCAAGGGAAGAAGCATGAGAAACACTTGAGTTTAGTATTGCAGCGATGAGAGAAAAGAAGTTGTGTGCTAAATTTTCTAAGTGTGAGTTTTGGCTTAATCAAGTGGTATTCCTGGGTCATACCGTGTCGAAGGAAGGGATTTCGGTAGATCCGAGTAAAGTGCAGGCAATCTTGAATGGCAGAAGCGAGAAAAGTGAAAGAAATTAGGAGTTTCTTAGGCTTAGCAGGTTACTACCGGCATTTTGTACGGGATTCGCCTAGTTGGTAAAACGTTGACAGCTTACTAAACAGAAAACTCCTTTTGTCTGGTCAGCAGCATGTGAAGAAAGTTTCCAAGAGTTGAAAGAGATTAAACAGCTCCTGTATTGTGTTACACAGGAGGGTGTAGAATATGACATTTATACAGATGCCTTTGCAGGGACTGGTGCGTGTTGATGCAGTGTTAGGTGGGCATAGGTTGTTTCTCGTCAACTGAAAGAGTACGAGACTAGATACCCTACGCATGACCTAGATTGGCAGCCGTGGTCTTTGCCTTAAAGATTTGGGCATTCCTTTATGCGTGAAGAGTAATATCTACAACCGATCATAAGAGTTTAAAGTATTCTTCACTCAAAAGGAGTTGAATATGAGGCAGAGAAGGTGGTTAGAACTGGTTAAGGATATGATGTGAGATCAAGTATCAACCGGGAAAAGCCAATGTGGTAGCCAATGCCTTGAGTAGAAACGCATTTTTATCCGGCTTACCAAGCAGAAAGAGTTAATAGAAGAATTGTCAAAGGAACAGATTGAAGTGATTCCAGGAAGAATTGCCAGTCTAGAGGTACAGTTTTCTTTACTGGAGGAAATAGAGAAAAGCAAGTGGCCGATGAGTGGTGTCAGAAAACAATCAGCAAGTGCTTGAGGGCAAGACACAGAGTTCTTTGTGAGAGATGGTGTCTCTATTTCAGAATCGGTTGTGCATTCCTCCAAATGAGGAGTTGAAACAGAAAATTTTATGGAGGCTCATGACACACCGTACACCGCTCATCCGGAGAACCAAGATGTATCAAGATGTAAAGAAGGTATTGGTGGTCAGGTATGAAGAAAGACATTGCAGAGTTTGTGGCTAAATGTCAACTTGTCAGCAAGTGAAAGCGAACACCAACGGCCATCAGGGCTGCTTCAACCACTGAGTATTCCAGAATGGAAATGGGAGAGCATTTCGATGGATTTTATCACGGGTCTCCTAGAGTACAGAAGGGTGTAATGTATAGGGTAATGTGGTAGATTGACCAAATCAGCCATTTCCTTCCAGTAAAGGAAGTACCACTACAGATCAGCTGGCTCAGATTCACCTCAAGGAGATAGTCAGATTGCATGGTGTGCCCAGACTATAGTGTCAGATAGAGATTCCAGATTTGTTTCAGCTTTCTGGACAGTTTACAGAGGAATTTGGGTACCGTTTAGCATTCAGTACTACCTATCATCCTCAGACAGATGGCCAAACCGAGGAACCAATCAGGTGCTCGAAGATATGTTAGAGCCTGTTGCATGGATTATCGAGTATCCTGGCATGAGATGTTACCCTTAGTGGAATTGCTACAACAACAGTTATCATATATAATTGAATGACGCCTTATGAAGCTTTATATGGTAGACGATGTAGGTCTCCGCTACATTGGTGATGAAGTAGGCAAAAAGATGAGTTGAGGACCGCTCTGGGCAGAGGTGACCAGAAACTGGTCGAAGATGTAAGGTTAATCAGAAAAGAATGAAACAAGCCCAAGATCGACAGAAGAGTTATGCCGACTTGAAGAGGAAAGAGGTGAATTCAGTAGGCGACAAAGTGTTTCTGAAAGTTTCCCCTTACAAGTGAGTAATGCGCTTCAGAAGCAGAGGAAGTTAGCACGAGGTATATAGGTCCATTGAGGTATGCAACGAGTGGGAAAGGTAGCCTACAGATTGGCACTACCACCTAGCATGGACAGGGTACATGATGTTTTCCATGTCTCGATGCATGGAAATATGTAAGGATCCCCTCCACACTGAGTGTAGAGGACGTTGAAGTAAAGAAAATCTGTATATGAAGAACGTCCAGTTAGATTCTAGATTGAAGGGTTAAAGAGCTTCGGACAAGATGTTCCGTTAGTGAAGATCCTTTGGAGGAATCATAAAGTGGAAGGGGCCACTTGGGAGTAGAACGGACATGCGAACGTTTCCCGAGGTATTTGTATGAATTTTGGGGACGAAATTCTTTTAAGGGGGGAAGAATTGTAACGCCCCACTTGAGGTATGTAGTTATTGTTTTCTCTTTTGCTCTTATTTGAGTTGGGTCTTGGTAATATTGGTTGGTTGACCTTGATTGAGTGTTATGTTGAATACTGCCTGAAATTGGTGAAAATAGAAGAAGTTCAGTATTCATGCTTCGCGGGCGAAGAATAATCTTCGCCGCGCGCGAAGAGGTGTTGAGCCTGGGGAAGCTGCTGGACAGTTTTGCCCGGCGACAGAAGTTCCTGCCGCGGCGACAGGCCGACCAAAATGTTGTTAAGTTTTAGATATTTTCTTCCCTAGGGCAATTTGACCATTCTACCCCTAATTAGCAGGAAAAGTGGGGAGTAAATTGAAAGGATTTTTCATGGAGATATGTTGCTATGGGGGTTGTTTTTAATGAATCAAAGGATATAGATAGAATTCCCAAAGAAGAGTAAGGGCAAAATGGGAAGCTGTGTTAAATTTCATTAAAAGGAATTAAGCATTACAAACCTTCATTCTTCTTCCATCGCACTCTCTCTCTTGCTCCTCTCAATTTCTCTTTCTTTTGTTCAAGGAGTTTTGAAGGGCTTTTGGAGTGATTAGGGTAGAAAAATCACTAAGGCATCCTAAGGTAAGAATTCTTGCTTTGGTTGTGAAGTTTGTGAGTTTTTGTAATATTTGAGTATTGAGGGTTTTGTCTTTTGGTTAAGAGTAGAGAAAAAGTCAAGCAAACCAAGTGAAAGGAAGAGTAGTGAAATCTCTCCATAACCAGGTAAGTAAATCCACACAGTTGAGATTTGAGAATTTTCTTGATTAGGGTTTGATAGCAATATGTATGTATGTGATATACATGTTATATGCCATGTTATTGAGGCTTAATAGAGATTTCTAGTGCTTTGGATTGTTATGCCTTTAAATATAAGAAGTGAGTTGTGGGTTGGAAAGGTAGTTTGGATGGAATTGAAGGGGTATTGTGGAACCCTTTTGGAAGTGTCTTCTTTGGCAGGTTATGTGGCTATGTGAGGGGGTTCTCCCCATTTTGGATGGTTAGAGAAAGATTTAGATATTGTTATGGTAGAGTTTTTATGCACTTGAGTTGTTTGATGAAATGCCTAATAGAGGTTTGAGTATGAGTAGTGAACCTTAATTCTTGCAACATTGCATGTTGGCATTTCATAAGTGCATTAGTGGAGATGAACCATCCATAAGCATAATTGTGCATTGAGAAGTGACTAAGAAAGAGTAGGAAACTTTGTGTATGCACTTACTCTATGAGTAGAGAACTTGGTGGATGAACTACTCTAAGGGTAGAGAGAATGAGAGTGCTAGAATAAGTGAATGAGAAGAGTATTAGAAAGGGTTGATGCTTTGTGACATCACGACAGTTATGAGAAGGGTGGATGCTTTGTGATCATCACTGACTAGCATTAGATGGGTGTGCTAGTGATCATCACCCGATAAGTAGAGAAACGGGTGGATGCTTTGTGATCATCACCCGTTAGTTATTAGAAAGGGGTTGATGCTTTGTGATCATCACCCGACATTTATTGAAGTGGGTTGATGCTTTGTGATCATCACCGCCAGTGATTAGGAATGGTTAATGCTTGGTGATCGTTACCCGAAAGTAATAAGGAACGGGTAGGTGCTATGTGGTCCCACCGATAGCTCGAAAGCCGGTAGGTGCTTTGTGATCTCCACGGTAGTCACTAGGATAGGTTGGTGTATGTGAACTCCACCGACAGCATGAAGAGTGGGATGGTGCTGTGTGAACGCCATCGACCGTACCTCCGGTAAGATGAGGGCATGATGTTAGTAGGAAAACAGAAAGTGTGAGGAAAGAATTAAGAGTAATACATACGGGGATAGACAGATAAAGGGTTACTTATGAGCATTATTTTGTGCTCACCCGTTATTTTCCTTTGTGGATGCAGGATCTAGGTGATGATGCAGTCGGAGTGCGTCGGCAAGCGAGGAGCAAAGCTACACAGTTCCCCTGTTTTGTCTTTTAAAAAGGCATTTTTGTAAATGACGTTCTTTGTATAAAAGAAATATGACTTATAAGAAAATAAGTTTTTTGGGCCAATTTTCTTATCGTTATTATGCATGCATTGTATTAGTTTACAGTAGTTGTTACACGATAGTGCCACCCCATTGTTTTCAAGTTTTTTGCAGGTACGGTGAAATACTGATCACTTGGATCATCACGTAGCGGAAAGGGTTGGGCAAAACTGTCAAGTTAATATTTTGAGAATTTGTATTATGTAAAGTTTTGTTTATAAAGAAAATAAATACGGGCCCTACTTTGATACTCGTTTATGTATTCCTTATATATATTTAATGAGTCTTTACTGTTATTTACTAATATACTAGCTAGAAGGAGAATCATTACACACAACTTCTCAAACTTGAGAAAATTGGTGTTAGAATGGCCATGTACCAACATGAGTTTATGGAGTTCATCTTATCTGTAGAAGCATGCTAAGGTTGATTGCTAAACAATAACATGCTAAATAAGATAATAAAATAGTGAGAACTTTAAAGCATGAACTCCTCATAAAAGATATTAAGTCAAAAATAAATCGAGCCTTCCATCCCATGGGATTAATCAAACCATTGTTTGTCGTGATCTCACATGCCCCCACAGAGAGCCACTTCTAAATTTGGGAGGCTAATCATCATTGGAGTTTTTCCTTAATGGTGATGGGTTATGACTTAACTAGGCATACTTTGCTAGATTCGCCTTTACGAAGGGTTGATAACTACAACTAGAGGCATGGTAGAGTAGTGCATATTTAAAATGCACGAGTGGGCATGTAGTGTCCAAACTAACCAATCCAAAAGTTACACTTGAGGCCAATGGTTGGTACCATTGGATTGTGTAATTGGTTTGTCTGCTATACTTACATTTGAGTTTAATAAGTTGGTGCTATTAAATGGTGTAAGCTAGAGCTTGTGGCCTACCTAATCATCCTACTTTGGTCTACCTGCCCTCGTGAGAGGTCAAATTAGGAATGATGGATTTTAGCCCACTAGGAAGACCAACGGGCCTTCTCGAGTTTAATAGGCTATTAACTTGAATAAAAATAGCGGGAGCATATTAATTGATAAAAGGTCTATTTAATTAATAAAAGATTATAAACTCTATTTAATTTGTACTTGTAGATTTACATTATGACTACCAATAATCTATCACTGTGATCGATCATCGAAAAGGAAAGCAAGTTCAATGGTACAAACTTCACTGGTTGGTATAGAAATCTTCGAATTGTACTCAAGTCTAAAAAGAAGTTGTACATCCTAGATGAACCTGTTATGGAAGCACCTAAACCTGAAGCTACTCAAGAAGCTATAGATGCTTATAGAAAGTATTTGGACGATCCTGATATGGTACCATGTATTGTGCTTGCATCGTTGACACCTGATTTGCAAGAGCAACATGAGAATTGGGATGTTAGCTACATCATCACACATCTGAAGGAGCTTTTTCAAAAGCATGCTAGACATGAACGTCATGAGGTGTCAAACGCATTATATTAATGCCAAATGACTGAGGGAACCCCAGTAGGCCTACATGAAATACTGGGATTTGGTTTGGAAGCAGAACTATCAATAGATCCTTGCCTAATTCCTTCTCCAAATTCATAATGAACTTCAATATGAATTCTATGGAGAAGTCTCTCTCAAAGGTCTTGAATATGTTGAAGATAGTAGAGAAGGACATTAAGAAGTCCAAGTTAGTGATGCTAGTTGACGTTGGAACATGGAAATGAAAGGGGAAACGAGGCAAAGAAAGATGTCCTTAAACTTGATGGAGGGGTGAGCAAAGATGGAAAGGTTGTTTCCTTCCATTGTGGCAAGCCTAGCTAGTGGAAGAAACATTGCAAAGCCTTCCTAGCAAACAACAAGAAGAAGAAGCCTGCATCTTCTTCTAAAGGTATATGCATGATTGAAATCAATGTATCTTTTGTTACATCTTGGGTTATTGACACAAGATGTGGTTCTCATATTTGCACTAATTTGTAAGGACTGCGATGAAGTAGACTGCTTGGTTGAGGAGAGGCGGACCTACGAGTTGAGAATGGAGCACAGGTTGCTACATTAGCTATAGGGGATTATTATTTAAATTTGCCTTTAGGCCTGGTATTGGAACTTGCGAATTGTTTTTATGTTCCTTCAATTTCAAAGAATATTATTTCTGTGTTTGCTTTGGATAACATTGGATATCAATTTATGATAACTAAAGGATTGCTGTCAATTAGTTTGAATGATATACAATATGGAATTGCAAGATTACATAGTGTTTTGTATGTTCTAGAGTTAAATAATAATGAGATTTTCAATCTAGAGAATAAGAAAGCCAAGGTTGATAACTTTAATCAAATGTACCATTGGCATTGTAGGCTTGGTCATGTGAACCAGACTCACTTAGCAAAACTTCACAAGGATGGAGTTTTTGACCTATTTGACTTCAAGTCTTATGAGTTATGCAAGTCATGCCTATTAGGTAAAATGGCCAAGTCACCTTTCACTAGGCACAGTGAAAGGGCAAAGGAACTGTTAGGCATCATCCATAGTGATGTCTGTGGATCGCTAATAATACAAGCCAAAGGTGGATATTCTTACTTCATCATGTTTACTGATGACCTTAGCAGATTTGGATAAGTCTACTTAATGAGACATAAGTTTGAATACTTTGACAAGTTCAAGGAATTTGATGCGTTGTTACTACAACATGCACTAGTCGCACAAAGTAATAGAGTGATGAGTGAGTATCGTTCTCATGAGGATTGATTGTTAAGCACTAATTCTCCTAAGTGTTTTCAAGTTAGAGAAACCGAATTTGTTTGGATTAATGGGAGAGATTAAAACTAAAACTAAAACAAAACTTACTAAGTATAAAAACAACTAATTAATGAGAGCAAGAATTTAAAACAAAAGTAATATCAATTTTAACAAATGGTTAGGGTTTTGACTTCATTCGAACTCTATGGATTAATTTATACGGATTATACTATTTTCACACTCACATGCACAGATTGTAAATCGAATTCTCTAAGTTGTCAAACATACCTTCTCAGGCTATGAATTCCTACTTTTCCCTATTAAACTTCCGCACCCAACAATTTGAAGAATAATAGATCCAAGTCATTAAGCTAATGGAATCCTAGATTGATTTCATTGATTCTCAAATCTATCTCTAGCATTCAATACTACAATGGTGATTACCCAAGAAGCTCAACATGATTCATTTCTCAATCTCATCATATTCATCAATTAAAATCAATAAAAACAGAATAACCACACAATCCTTGCAATAGAATATGGAAATAACAAAAATCAATTGATTAACCCATAGAAATCCGAGTTACATCAAAACCCTAATCCGAAATGGGTTAGTTCATAACTGAATCAACACAAACAGCAAGAAAAACATTAAACATAACAGTCAACATATTGAAATAAGAGAAAAGAAAAGATATCTCCCCTAGTTGAAGAATCCACAAGGTTGAATCTCAAATCCTCTTACTTTCTCCACGAAAATATCAATCTATCCAAAACTCAATGAAAGCCAGACGAAAACTAGACAAACCCCCTTCAAAATGATAAGGTTTTTCTTATATAGCTCGCCTCAAAAGACCTAAAACTTTCCTAAAATAAAACTGTACGTTTTGGAGAAACTAAAATTCGCAGACTTTGCCGCGGCGACGAGGTAAGTTGGAATCTCGTGACTTAGCCACGGCGAAGCTTCATGAAGAATTCTAAAATTACAGAATTGCCCTCCACTCGCTTCTTTGCTTGAATCTTTGATCTTCGATGCTCTCCTAAGGGAACAAGCTTCATAGTGCTTAAATCTGCTTCCGAACTCTCCCAAATTCTGAGACCCGCTTACTTCTGGGTCCAGAAACTCCAATTTGCTTCTTATTTGCTCAAAATGTCCATTTTGGCCTGCAACACAAAATGCATAGAATTAAGTAGCAATTCAGGCATGAATGAACTAAGAAGTATCTAAAATCCAGCCAAAAAGCCTAATTAAAACAGTATAATTCTTGGATTATCAAATACCCCCAAACTAAAGACATGTTTGTCCCCGAGCATCAGGTACAAAACACAAAGAAAGAAAAACAACAAACAACCAAAACACAAAACAACAAAACTGAAAATGAACAAACAAAAATTAGACTTAAACTCAACATAAGAATTGCCTAGAATTTACACAAGTCTCAAAAGTTTGTTGGAAAATTATTACTAGAAAAATGTTCAACACTCCAAGAAGTTATAAGTTCCATCGACTATCTTTCTCTATTGGTTCCCTGAGTAGGTGATGCCCATTTCAATCCACATTCCAACTTCCTGGATTATTTTATGCAGAAATACAAAGTTTATCAAATGGCGGTAGACATCCATAAGCCTAAGTATCGAACTACTTTCCACTAATGAGGATTAGACATTACTAAAGATCAAAAGGTCTTTATAGGCTTGTAACGTTAGGCTCGGTTAATGGTCTTCACAGGAAAGGAAAGGATAAACAAACACTAGAACTCGGTTTCTTTAAAGCCAACACTAAGACTTAAACAACTTCCACTTCTTTCTCAACCATCACTCAAGATGTCATCCATTTTACAACCCTTAACCATGTGCAATTCTTATTTTTGCTACTACAATGTAGTTCTCGAAATGGAATTTTTTTTTTTTTTTTAGGAATAACAATAAAATTGAGGTTAATTACCCCTCTTATTCTTCTTGCCCTTCTCACAACCCCTAAACTATTCTTTTAGTTCATTCACACAACTTTCCAAGCTCTTTGTGTTTGCATTGGTTTAGAATTCTTTTAAAGGTTGCGGATGTGTTTAGGGAAAAAGGTTTTGGGCATTATTGGTTTCACAAGAAAAACAAGGTAACGATGATTTCATAAGGCTCAAATGAGTTACTAGGGATAAAATTCATGGTTGGTTGGAAAGGCTCAAACGTTCCGAAAACTGCCTAAATCACTTCCTTAATAATGTCTATTCCCAGAATTTCGCCTCAAGCACTTCTCAACTAGGTTCTAGAGTCTACCAACATTATCAAGACTTTACCTAACCACATAAAATGAATCTAAGCATGCCAAAATAATGAAAATGGTGGTTGAACCACTCAACAAACCTCAAGCAAAATTCAGTTAATAAACATATACTTGAAGCAATGCTTAACATTTTTCAGCAATAAACTCCCAACAATCCTATTCTCATCATAGACTTATGCAATTCATCATTGGCATACACAACAAAACATGAAAAATAAAATAAACACAAATAATTTTTTTTTAAATTTTTCCTACCCCCAAACTGAAGATGACATTGTCCCAAATGTCACATTATGCACGAATTAGGAATAGAAAAACAAAATCTACAAAGATATGTGATAGTTCCCTAATTAATCCGTGAAGTTGAAGTTTCGCTCAACAGCATGCACACCCAGTCCTTGGCTTTCTCATCACCATAATTTGTAAAAACAATTGAAATACTGTGGTGTCCACTGTGTTAGAAAAGTTCACTGACAAATATGAAAATATTACAATCGTAATCACGCCTTTACAACTACTAGGAAATTTAAAACAAACTTTAAACCATCCAAAACAAAAAGCAATTTAGTTCAATGTTCGAAATGAAATACAAAAACAACTAAAACAATGAAAATAAAATACAAAAACAGGTGTTCAGGTTCATTCTTCGGCCTCCTCTTCTCCCTCGATATCGTCTTCTTCTGAGTCAAAGCCCATCCATTCTTCTGAATCCCAGTCAGCCCATTGGAATTCCGATGTATCATCGTTGAGCTTGGTGAAGCAACTGTGCTACATGTCATACATCATCTGGGTCTGCTCTGCCAGCCAATCCTGATGTTTTGCCATCCATTTCATCTGACCCAGCATCTACTGCATCATCTCCTTCATAGTGGCTGTGGAACTGGATGATGTGGTAGTGCCTTGTGTGGTTCTCTGTCGTTTTGTCCTGGCGCTGGGTTGCTCACTGGGTTGACGCTCAAGTAGCTTTTGATAGTAGGCTATGTCGAGAGCTAGGGCAACATGGATAAGTGGTTCATCATCCTCCTTCTGTACTCCTGCTTTAATGCACAGCTCGGTGATGAGATATAGGAAAGGGAAACTCCCTCGCCCTGGTTGGGCTGCATTCTGTATACTATTCAGGATGATATTCCCTACATCTATCTTCTTTTCGGTGGCAATAGAGTAAAGTAGTAATGCCTTGTCAAAAGTGACTGAACTATAATGTGTTTTCGGCATCATCCACACACACACAAAATACTGCCACAACCTAGCTGTCGGACTCAGATTGGTTCCCTTGATGCTCTTTTTTCCCTTTTTTGAAACCTCCCAAGGGGTATTCGATTTTGCTATAACCTTAAGGATTTCATCCTCCTGAAATTGTCTCTTCTTAAACTCTAGATACTCATCAGGGTCAATCGAAGGCAAGTTAAAAAATTCATTGATGACCTTCGCATTAAATGGCACATCAATACCCCTCATAAACACATGACCAGGATCACAATTAGGGAGGTTGGCGTAAAACTCTCTTACTATCAGCTCGACGGCCGCATGTGCAGGTTCATCCATAAATGCATTCCACTTTCGCCCTTCACTCCACTCTTTCGCATAAACAATGGTCAACCCCCGCTCGGTAATAAATCCCTTATCTTTCCTTTAGATTGCCCCTTCATATCGTTTCTGAGCCTTCTCATTAACAAATCGGTCATCTACCTTCTTCCCTTTTCCTTTACCCTTGGAGAGTACTTTGAGCGGCATTTCCCCCAAACTACAATTCTAAGTCAACAATTCAACTCTAAGCACCCTATTATCAACCACAATTAATCCTGCAAAAATATCACACTTCCAAAAATCGCACCTAGACCCCCAAACTTTGATTCGTCCAAACTTCAGAAAACACTCCCAAAATTCAAACCCAAACTCCTCAACACCACACAATTCACAATCTACACTTCCTCAAACAAAATCAAAGCACAATAATACGAAAAATCCACAACTCAATCAACAATCCAAAATTTTCAGATTTACATCTTTAAACTCAAAATTGTGCAATTAAAAGCTTGGGGAACTCGAAATCTTACCAAAACTAGGAAGTGCTCACCACCAATTTAGCCAAAAAACAGCCTAGATTGCAAAAATCCCTAAATTCTTGAACCCATAATTTTCTTCAATTTTTCACGAAGATCTTTGCTCAAATGAGTTGTTTTGGTGTTTAGAAAGGTTAAGGAATGATATTGTGCTAGGAAATAACTGGAAAGGCTCTGGATCAAAGAGGGAAAAAGTTTGCTCTCGAATGTGTTTGAAGTGTTTTGTGAAAAATGAATCATAGTGAGTATTTATAAAAAGCAGACTTCGCTGTGGCGAAGTTCTTAATTCTAAAAAAAAAAAAAATTCTAAACTAGTCGACACCATGGCGAAGACAAATTCTTTGCCACGGTGAAAAATTACAAAGCCCACAACGCCGCAGCGAAGAACAACCTTCGCCGCGGCGAACTTTCCTTAGTCAATTTCGCCCAACTTTCTTCACCGCGGCGAAAATTTCCAAAGCCTACATCACCTAGGCGAAGAAAATACTTCGCCGCGGCGAAGTTTGGGACTTTTCGACTTCCAATTCTTGCAAAATGCAGTTCGCCGCAACGAAAACTGGAAAAATTCCATTTTTTGCCTTGCTTTGATAATTCACCTGAAACACCCAAAAACACACAAATTAGATTTCATTTTAAAATCATACGAAAACTAAACAACTTCAAAACAATAAATAAACAACAACAAATGAAAACACTTGGGTTGCCTCCCAAGGAGCGCTTGTTTATAGTGGAAAGCTTGACTTTCTCCAGTCTTCATGTCGGAATATCAAGCCGGAGGGGGATTGACTTGCAACTCATCACCCCATCAATGTATGGCTTCAACCTCTGTCCATTGACCTTAAATGTGCCCTTTTCTTCATGTGACACCTCCACCGCTCCGAATGGGTAAACTCTTGTAACTAAGAAGGGTCCGAACCATCTAGACTTTAGTTTTCCAGGGAATAGCCTAAGTCTAGAATTATACAACAATACTTTCTGACCCACTTCAAAGTTCTTCTTCCGGATATGCTTGTCATGCCACCTTTTTGTCTTTTCTTTGTAAATCCAATCATTTTCATATGCTTCGTGACGGAAGTCATCGAGTTCATTCAAAGTTAGCATCCTTTCTTCCCCAACAACTCATAAATCCGTGTTGAGCTGCTTGACTGCCCAATAGGCCTTATGCTCGAGTTCTACCAGCAAATGACATGCCTTCCCATAGACCATCCTATATGGAGACATACCAATCGGAGTCTTAAATGCAGTGCAGTAGGCCCATAATGCATCATCCAACTTTCGTGACCAATCCTTCCTTGATGCATTAACTGTCTTTTCTAAAATTCCCTTCAGTTCTCAGTTCGACAGTTCCACTTGCCCGCTAGTCTGTGGATGGTATGGTGTCACAACTCTGTGTTTTACTCCATATTTTCCCAACAGTGCATCTAATTGCCTGTTGTAAAAATGCGATCCTCCATCACTAATGATTGCCCGTGGTACCCCAAACTTTGAGAAAATGTTCTTTCTCAAAAACTTAACCACCACCCTAGCATTATTGGATGGCAATGCAACTACTTCCACCCATTTTGATACGTAATCCACCGCTACCAAAATGTACATGTTCCCATAAGAATTTGGGAAAGGACCCATGAAGTCAATTCCCCATACATCGAACAACTCAACAACTAGGATATTGCTTAGTGGCATCTCATCTCGCTTTGAAATATTCCCACTTTGTTGACATTGGTCGCATTCCTGAACCATCCGAAAAGAATCCTTGAAAAGGGTTTGCCAATAAAACCCAGACTAAAGAACCTTGGCTGCTATCCTAGCTCCTCCAAAATGGCCACCCACTTCCCTTTCGTTACAATGCTCTAAGATACTCTCTATTTCCTCTTCCGAGACACACCTTCGTATCATCTGATCAATACAATGTCTACACAGAAATGGCCCTTCCTAGAAGTAGTACTTCAAATCTGAGAAAAAATTCCTCTTTTGTTGGAAGGTCATGTCGATGGGGAGCACTCTCGACGACAAGTAGTTTGCAAAATTTACATACCACGGTGATTCCTCCACTCTTATCAATTTTTCATTTGGGAAAGTTTCTCTGATTTGGGTTTCCTCCTCATTTTCCTGAATTGGTCATTCAATCCTTGACAAATGATCTGCCACCAAATTTTCTAACCCCTTCTTATCTCGTATCTCCAACTCAAACTCTTGTAGCAATAGGATCCGTCTTATCAGCCGAGGTTTCGCTTCTTGCTTTGTCAATAGGTGCTTGAGTGTTGAATGGTCCGTGTAGACTATCACCTTGGCACCTAGCAAATATGAACGAAATTTGTCAAAAGCAAAAACCATAGCCAACAATTCTTTTTTAGTGGTAGTGTAATTCAATTGTGCATCAGTGAGTGTTTTGCTAGCATACTGAATTACATGAAAAACTTTGATTTTCCTATGTCCTAAAACTACTCATAAAGCAAAATCACTAGCATCACACATCAATTCAAATGGTAGTCCCCAATCGGGAACTGCAATAATAGGTGCAGACACTAATAATTTGTTTGGAGTTTGAAAGGCATGCATGCATTCATCATTAAAATCAAAAGTAACATCTTTAATCAATAAATTGCAGAGGGGTTTAGAGATCTTAGAAAAATCCTTGATAAATCATCTATAAAACCCCGCATGCCCCAAGAAACTCTGAATTGCTCTAACATTTGAGGGCGGTGGTACTTCTCAATCACGTCTGTTTTGTTCGATCCACTTTTATGCCATCCTTTGAAATTCTATGACCAAGCACTATTCCTTCCTGGACCATGAAGTGGCACTTCTGCCAGTTGAGCACCAAATTCGTCTCTTACATCATTGCAAAACAAGTGAAAGACTAGATAAGCAATTGTCAAAAGATGAACCAAAAACAGAGAAGTCATCCATGAAGACTTCTATAAACTGCTCCACCATATCACCAAAGATAGACATCATGCATCTCTAAAATGTGGCTGGTGCATTGCATAATCCAAAGGGCATCCTTCGGTAAGCAAAGGTGCCATATGGACAAGTGAAGGTCATTTCTCTTGATCCAAAGGAGCGATGGCAATTTGATTATATCCTGAATAACCATCTAAGAAAAAGTAGTAAGCATGCCCTGACAATCTCTCCAACATCTGATCAATGAAATGAAGTGGAAAATGATCCTTCCTTGTTGCTTCATTTAATTTTCTGTAGTCAATGCACACTCTCCGGCCCGTGACCGTCCTAGTTGGTATCTATTTGTTGCTCTCATTCTTTATCACTGTGATACCTCCCTTCTTTGAAACCACATGCACCGGACTTACCCATGGACTATCAAAAATAGGATAAATTATTCCCGCATCTAGAAGTTTCACCATCTCCTTTCTCACCACTTCCTTCATCGAAGGATTTAGTCTCCGTTGTGGATGCACCCTAGGCTTGACATCATCTTCCATAAGTATCTTATGCATACAAAACGATGGAGAGATGCCTCTAATATCCGAAATGGTCCACCCAATTGCTAATCTATGTTATCTTAGTACCCTAATCAACCACTCTTCTTCCAATTTGCTCAACCTTGAACTGATGATTACTGGGAAAGTTTCTGCTTCACCAAGATACACATATTTGAGGTGGAAACGCAAAGGCTTATGTTCAAGCTTCGGAGGTTCTTCCTTTCTTTCCTTTTCCTTCTCCTTCTCAAAATTCAATTCCTCAAATTCTAGATCTTGGCTGTCCTCAATCGGTTGAAGTGCTTCCAACAATATAGCACATTCATTCTTCGCCGACTCAACTACCTCTACTATTTTTTATTGGGCAATACAAGCTTCTAGAGGCAGTTGTGGAGTGCTCTCTTCAATAGCCTCTGCTACTAGTTTATCCACCACATCAACACTAAAGCATGAATCTGACTCTAATGGAAACTTCATAGCTTCAAACACATTGAACATTACTGTTTCATCTTGTACTCTTAACAGTAACTTTCCTTCTTGAACATCAATGAGAGCTCTTCCGGTGGCCAAAAATGGTCGGCCAAAAATAAGAGGCATTTACTTATCCTCTTCCATGTCCAATACAACAAAATCCGCCAGAAAGATAATCTTGTCCACCTTCACCAACACATCTTCAACTATACCCCTCGGATGTTTGATAGATCTATCTGCAAGTTGCATGACATGGTCGTTGGCTTCACTTCACCAATTCCCAATCTCCTGAAAACAGAAAAAGGCATTAAATTGATGCTTGCACCTAAATCACACAAAACTCGATCAAAAGTAATGTCTCCTAAAATGCAAGGAATAGTAAAACTCCCTGGATCTTTGAGTTTCGGGGGTAGCTTCTTCTAGAGAATGGCCCTACACTCTTTCATAAGCATCACTATTTCCTCATCTTCTAACTTCCTTTTGTTTGATAAAATCTCCTTGAGAAATTTCGTGTAGCTCGGCATCTGTTGCAATGTATCTGCAAAAGGAATGTTAATATGCAGTTTTTTAAATATTTCAATAAATTTGGAAAACTGCTTATCCTGATTCTTTTTCTTGAGTCTTTGAGGAAAAGGCACAAAAGGAGTGTGATATGCCAACTCTGGTGGTATCTCGAGAAATGGCAATTTCTCTTTCTTTTGTCTTTGCCTCTCTTCCCGCTTTTGTTCATCAACCCTAGAATTGGTTGGTTTCTCTTCATCAACTTCCTCGTCAGAATCTTCCTTTTCTTTTGGTGGGCTTCCTTCTTTCCCTGATTATTCTACTTCTTCTAAAACTATCCCACTTCTCAGAGTTATTGCATTTGCTTGCTCACGTAGGTTAGGCACTGTATTGCTCGGTAGGGACCCCTGTGGTCTCTCATTTAACTTATCAGCCAATTGACCCACTTGTACCTACAAGTTCCGAATGGATGCCCCTTGATTTCTGAAATTCGTCCTCGTCTCATTCATAAAACATGTGGTCTCTTGCATAAACTTTCCAAACATGTCCTCTAATTTTGTCACTCTTTGCTCTCCTGGTTGATTGTTCATCCCTGCTTGGTTGTTTGGCAATGCTTTTTGGTTCCATTGATTGTTCTATTGATTCTGATTGCCCTAAGACAGGTTCAGATGATTCCTCCAACCAAGATTATATTTGTTGGAGTACGGGTTGTTCGAGTGCCTTTGATTTCCTGCCAAGTAGTTAACTTGCTTCGATGATGAAGACGCTGAAGAAAACGTGTTCCCCACTTGGCATTCACTATTCACATGACCACCTGCACAAAATTCACAAATTAGTTGAGGAGCTTGAGTATAATTTACCTGCATACTTCCCAACTGTTTCTGAAGTGTTATGAGCTGGGCTGAAATGGCTGTGTATGCATCAACTTCATGAAGACCCATAGATTTCTTTGGTTGCACCCTCTCATTAGGTTTTTGATAATTATTGCTTGCTAGAACTTCAACCAACTCATGAGCCTCTTCTGGTGTCTTATTTTGCAGTGCTCCTCTCGATGTTGCATCCACCATAATTTGCACATTCACCATCAATCCATTATAAAACGTTTGGACTTGCATCCAAACTGGCAACCCATGATGTGGACACCTTCTCAGTAATTCTTTGTATCTCTCCCAAGCCTCATACAATGATTCTGACTCTTCCTGTAGAAACGATGTGATATCATTTCTCAGCTTTGCCGATTTTGCTGGAGGAAAGAATTTGGTCAGGAACTTCTGTGCTAAATCATTCTATGTTGTGATCATTCCTAATGGCAGTGCCATTAACCATCCCTTTGCCTTATCCCTCAATGAAAATGGGAACAGTCTCAATCTGATGGCATCATTTGACACTCCGTTTGGCTTGAAAGTATCACAAATCTCTAAAAAATTGGCGATGTGTAGATTTGGATCTTTCTTCAAATCTCCTTTAAATTGTACCGATTGCTGGATCATCTGGATGATTGCCGGCTTTGTCTCAAAGTTTTTGGCTTGTACTGCTGGTCTAGTAATACTCGACCCATTGCTATCAACTGAGGGAACTAAAAACTCCCTTAGTGTTCTATTTTTTGCCATCTCAACAACTATGACCTCTGGTTCAACTGTAGCCTCTCTTTCTCTTCTTTCTCTGTTAAGTCTTCTAGTGGTTCTTTCAATCTCAGGATCAACAGGAACCATTGGCTCACGTCTTGCTCTTCGTATAAACTACATAGAAAAATAGAAAAAGTGAGATCACAAACTAACCAAAAAGAAGAACAAAAATTAAACAAGCAACAATTAAAACAGAAATAAACTCCAATCTATCTAACACAAGAAAACTCAATGTTAACACAAAACTCAATCCCCGGCAACGGTGCCAAAAACTTGATGTGTTGTTACTACAACATGCAATGATAGCAAGTGCACTAGTCACACAAAGTAATTGAGTGATGCGTGAGTATCGTTCCCACAAGGATTGATTGTTAAACACTAATTCTCCTAAGTGTTTTCAAGTTGGAGAAACCGAATTTTTTTGGATTATTGGGAGAGATTAAAACTAAAACAAAAACAAAACATACTAAGTATAAAAACAACTAATTAATGAGAGCAAGAATTTAAAACAAGAGTAATATCAATTTTAACAAACAGTTAGGGTTTTGACTTCATTCGGACTCTATGGATTAATTTATACGGACTATACTATTTTCACACTCATATGCACGGACTGTAAATCGAATTCTTTAAGTTGTCAAACATACCTTCTCAGGCTATGAATTCCTACTTTTCCCTATTAAACTTCCACACCCAACAATTTGAAGAATAATAGATCCAAGTTCATTAAGCTAATGGAATCCTAGATTGATTTCATTGATTCTCAAATCTATCTCTAGCATTCAATACTACAATGGTGATTACCCAAGAAGCTCAACATGATTCATTTCTCAATCTCATCATATTCATCAATTAAAGTCAATAAAAACAGAATAACCACACAATCCTTGCAATAGAATATGGAAATAACAAAAATCAATTGATTAACCCATAGAAATCCGAGTTACATCAAAACTTTAACCCAAAATGGGTTAGTTCATAACTAAGTCAACACAAACAGCAAGAAAAAGATTAAACATAACAGTCAACATATTGAAATAAGAGAAAAGAAAAGATATCTCCCCTAGTTGAAGAATCCACAAGGTTGAATCTCAAATCCTCTCACTTTCTCCACAAAAATATCAATCTATCCAAAACTCAATGAAAGCCAGACGAAAACTAGACGAACCCCCTTCAAAATGGTAAGGTTTTTCTTATATAGCTACCCTCAAAAGACCTAAAACTTTCCTAAAATAAAACTGTGCGTTTTAGAGAAACTAAAATTCGGAGACTTCGCCGTGGCGAAGAAAGACTTTCGCCGCGGCGACGAGGTAAGTTGGAATCTCGTGTTTAACTTCTTTCGCCATGGCGAACCTTCATGAAGAATTCTAAAATTACAGAATTGCCCTCCGCTCGCTTCTTTGCTTGAATCTTTGATCTTTGATGCTCTTCCAAGGGAACAAGCTTCATAGTGCTTAAATCTGCTTCCAACCTCTCCCAAATTCTGAGATCCGCTTACTTCTGGGTCCAGAAACTCTAATTCGCTTCTTATTTGCTCAAAATGTCCATTTTGGCCTGCAACACAAAATGTATAGAATTAAGTAGCAATTCAAGCATGAATGAACTAAGAAGTATCTAAAATCCGGCCAAAAAGCCTAATTAAAACAGTATAATTCTCAGATTATCAGAATTCAAGGACGAAGTATAGAATCAACTAGGCAAGAATATCAAGATTCCTCAATCCGATAGGTGAGGAGAATACTTAAGCTCAGAATCTGATGCATACCTTAAGGTAAGATAATATCCAACTCACACTTCCTTACACACCTTAACATAATAGAGTGTTTGAAAGGAGGAATCGAACCTTATTGGATATTGTTCAATTAATGATGAGTTTCACAGATTTACCCACATTGTTTTGGGGCTATGTCCTAAAGGCTGTGACATATACACTGAATCGTGTACCATCTAAATCAGTGGATAAGACACCATATGAAATATGGAACAAGAGCAAACCTATTTTGTCTCATCTAAGAGTTTGGGGTTGTGACGCTTATGTCAAGAAATTGACTTCGAACAAGCTTGCCTCAAAGTCAGAGAAATGTATCTTTGTGTGGTATCCTAAATAGACAAGAGGATATTATTTCTACAATCCAGCTGAGTAGAAAGTTTTCGTTGCTCGAACTGGAGTCTTCTTAGAGAAGGATTTCCTTCAAAGAGAATAAGGTGTAAGAAAGGTAGAATAAGGTGTAAGAAAGGTAGAACTCGATGAAGTTCTAGATCCACAAGATGCATCAAACGACAGACAAGATGTACCATTAGAGATGGTTGAGCATCATAAGGAGGACGTGTTGGTTTTTGAATCGTTTACACAACAGAAATATAAAAAAATTCGATCACAAAAACCATAAAACCAATGATCCAATTATGAATCTACATCATTTTAATACAAGAAAAAATATTTAAATCAAGTTAAATTTCATACCAACGTATGGAGGCTCCTCCGATTGCTGTGATTCGCTCCCACTCCAAGTTAAGAATGAACTCCCAGTATTTGCATGAAGATGGACAAACATCGTTGCGGAATTATTAGGCTAGGTAATTCACTCAACTAAAAGAATAAAAACTACATAATTTCTTCTCTCACCAATGGAGGCTCATGTTTTGAGAGATAGAGAGCAGGCTAGGGTTTCTTTTAATTGTTCCAATATATTATTTCATTCAACTTAATGAATCAATTTTTAGTTGTACTTAAATAGTGCACACTAAAACCTATTCCAAATTGGAATAGCCATCTATTCCAATTGGATATTGGAATAGATTACCCTTGCAACCAAACATGACATTTTTCAATTCAAATTTAAAAACCAAATTTGAATTCACATTATCAATATTAATAATAAATATTAATATTGGATAATATCCATTATATTTAAATATATATATATATATATATATATATATTTAAACTAAATATTTAAATATATATAATCTCATTAATTTAATTTCCACATGAAATTAAATTTAGGCAACAATCTTAGTAAATTTAATTACACAATGAGATTACCAAAATGCCCTTTCATCTTAAAAGACAAAAATGCCCTTTCATCATAAATGACAAAAATACCCTTCTTACAAATTTTATTCTTAATCCGTCTTTTATGTGCAAGACCCAAAGGCTCCTCATCATATCGGCAGTGAATTGTATTGCTATTGACAATCAATCAGTCGTCCCACTAGACACAAACTAAGATTGGCCTCTAGCCAGGCATCATGGCCACCTGATAGATTCAGATTTAGCGAAACTGCTACCTATCAACGATATGGTTACTGTGCAATCCAACCTTTTCATAATCTATTATCTCATCAAGGCCGAGGCATAGAAGTGGTGTCAACGTTGAATATCCTTGGTATCTCAATATTCGGTTATTGGACCAACGACTAGAATAGAACTATGGCTATAGATTTAATGTCGTTGCCTTCTATTGAATTACTCAATGAGATAATTTCTCACATACCTGGGAGTTATGAATCCTCAGTCGATCCACCATAGTCTCGATACACTTTTCAATATAGCCAACCACTACCATTCTTATAGTCCTGAATAGAACTATGTTGGGCTAGTGTCAAACTGCATCAATTGGTGCACAAGGCGCTCTAGTGATCTCAAGTCTAAGGATTACATGCACCACCATTCGTTAGAGGATTTGTTCCACAGACACTGGGGTAACTATCTTTGTGGAATCCTCCGGTGGGTTGGTCCAATGGACTTGCCTACAACAAGCATCTATGTGTTGCACCAGGTTGTCACCAAACAACCTTGACAAGTGAGAACTGTCGTTGCCTTTCGATAGGGTCGTCCAACACTATAATCGCCTTACCGTATTATCTGTGGCCTAGGTCAAGATAATAATGGGGCTATGGATGTTTCTAGAATGGCCACCATATGTGCTCATAGGGTTCTCACTATCGAGATTTCAAACACTCGATACCCTCATCACGGTTCCACCATCCTAATGACATATATCATTTTCTTATTTGAATATAATCATATCACATGATATAGATATATGCCTTTATTGATAATAAAACATGATTACAAAGTGTCGATTTATAAAATAGGGTTGGCTCTAGGGCAATTACTCTAACAATCTCCCAATTGCAATATAGCCAATCATTCATGTATTTAATATCGAATGACCTTAAGTACTTTTCATGCTTCTCTTGTGACAGAGGCTTCGATAGTGGATCGGCGAGATTGTCATCAGTATGCACTTTACTAATCTGCATATCTATCCTCTCAACCATTTCCCTGATGAGATGAAAACGCCTAAGTATATGTTTGGACTTCTGGTGAGACTGTGGTTCCTTTGCTTGAGCTATTGCTCCATTGTTGTCACAATAGACTTCTGTTGGATCAACAATGGTGGATACCACACCAGTTTAGTAACGAACTTCTTGATCCAAACCGCCTCTTTGGCTATATAGGATAATGCGATATACTCAGCTTCTGTTATAGAATCCGCTATAGTGCTTTGCTTGGACCTCTTCTAACTCACTACACCCCCATTGAGACAAAATACAAACCCCGATTACGAGCAATAATCATCATTGTCTGTTTGAAAACTAGCATCATTATATCCTCTTACAGTGAGCTCATCTTCCCCTCCATATACCAAGAACATATCCTAAGTCCTTTTCAGGTACTTAAGGATGCTCTTGACAATTATCTAGTGACGCTCACCTGGATTTGATGAAAAAGAATTAGGTAGGCAATAATAAATAATAAGATCCTGCAGCCGCATATGCTCAATTTCCAACTCGTAGGTCCACTTCTCCTTTGGCGAGCAATCTACTCTGCCTTAGTCCCTGCACATCAGTACAAATGTGAGTACCACATCCTGTGTCAATGACCCAAGATGTTGAAGGAGAGAATTTAATCTCAATCATGTACATACCTAAAGTCGAAGCATCTGACTTCTTCTTTTTTGCAAGAAAAGCTTTGTAGTGTTTCCTCTAGTGGCCAAGCTTGCCACAATAGAAACATACTACCTTCCCACCTTTTCTAATGCCACTGTCAAGCTTGAGAGCATCATGTCCTTTGGGCTTGGACTTGAGATTGGCCTTGGCCTTTCCCTTGGCCTTTCCCTTGGCCTTACCCTTACCCTTACCCTTACCCTTACCCTTACCCTTACTAGCAACCAGTAAAACAGGCTTGGACTTTTCATGTCTTGCTCCACAGTCCTCGGCATGTTTAGAAGCTTTGACAAGGATTTCACTATCGTGTTCATATTGAAGTTCATTATGAACAATGAAAAAGAATCAGGTAGTGACTGCAGAATTAAATCCACTTGTAAGTCTTCGTCAAGCCTCTCTATGTACCCAATCATCTTCAGCACATGAGGACCAACTTGGGCTCCCTTTGTCATACGACTCCTAAACAATGCACTTGACACCTTATACCTCTCATGTCGAGCATTTCCTTTGATGAGGTGTAGAATCATGGCAACAACGTCAATATTCTCATGCTACTTTTGTAGCTCAGGTGCCATCGATGCAAGCATAATGTATTAAACATTATGAGCATCATTAAGGAACTTTTTGTAAGTGTCCTTTACTTCCTGAGTGGCATCAGGATCAGGATCAGGCTCAGCCATATAAGGCTTATCAAGGATATACAATTTCCTTTCGAACTTTAGTACAATCCAAAGATTTTGATACCAGTCCGAGAAATTGGATCCATCTAGCTAATTTTCTTTCTCGAATATTGATCATAGGTTTGTATTGCTCATTTTGGTGAATCTACAAATGCAAAAAAGTAAAAGTTATTATCATGTTTATTATTATTATTTAACAAGGTCTTTTATTAAATAATTACTCCCACTATTTTCCTCAAGCCAGTAGCCCTCACTATTAACTGGGGAAAGCCAACGTGGACTAAGATCTCATCTAGCCCATTTCAAACCTTCGCTTTAGCGAACAAGCCAAAATGGGTTGATTAGGAAGGCCAACAAACTTAATCCACATCAATTGATAGCTCCCACTACCAACCTCAAATGCGAAGTAAGCTAACAAACCAATCACACAATGCGATGACTAAAGCCATTGTCCTCATGTGTGATTCTCAGTATCAGTAGAATGGACACTGTTAGAGTAGATGCCCTAGAGCCAATCAATTATTGTAGAATTAATTCTTTGTAATAATGTTCATTGATCAATAAAAGGCAGTTTATTCTATATCGCGAAAATCATCATTGTATGTATTGATATATGTCCTTAGAATGGTAGAACCGTGATAATGGTATCAAGTGTTTCAAATCTTGATAGTGAGAACCCTATGAGCACATATGGTGGCCAATCTAGAAACGTCTGTAGCCCTAGTATTATTCTGAGGTAAGTGCATAGATAATACGGTAAGGCTATCATAGTGTTGAACGACCCTGTCGAAAGGCATTGACTGATCTCACTTGTCAAGGTTGTTTGGTGACAACCTGATGCAACACATGGGTGCTTGTTGTAGGCGGATATACCACAGCAAGTTCATTGGACTGACCCACCAGAGGATTCCATATGGATGGTAACCCCAGTGTCTATAGAACAAATCCTCTAACGAATGGTGGTGCATGTGATCCTTAGACTTGAGATCACCGGAGCGCCTTGTGCACCAATTGGTACAGTTTGAGACTAGCCTAACGCAGTTCTATTTAGAGCTGTCAGTACGGTGGTGATTGGCTATATCAAGAAGTGTATCAAGACTATGGTGGATTGACAAAGGATTCATCACTCCCGGGTACGGGAGAAGTTATCTCACGGCGCAATTCAGTATATGGCAATGACACTAAAACTGTGGCCACAGTGGGATTGAGTTGTTGCTCTATCCAGATTATAATACGGGTCATTGGTCCAGAAACTGAATATATAATATCGAGAGTAACCGAAGGTTGACACTATTTCTATGCCTTTCGTCCCCCCTCGTCGGATAACGTATGATGAAAGGATCGATTGTACGGTAACCATGTCGTTGACAGGTAGCTACTTTGCTGAATCCGAATCTATCGGGTGGCCATGATGCCTTGCTAGGGGCCAATCTTGGTCTGTGTATGTGAGACGATATTTGGTGTTAATCGCGTACTTTCACTACGGTATGATGAGGAGCCTATGGGTCCAACACATAGAATAATTAAAGCCAGAAGAAAGAATAGCGTTTTCGTCTTTTTAGGTGAAAGGTATTTTGGTAATTATCACATGCAATTAAATTTTGCTAGGTCTTAGCCTTTTATTTAATTTGTTAAAAATTAAAATAAGTGATTACGGTTAATGGTGTTTCGCACATATTTATTAAATCATCATTATTGTTAAATGTTAATTAATATTATGATTTTAATTAAGATAATGATGAATTAAATTAAATATCAAATTGGGAGTGTTTGGCAACATGGAGTGTTGGGTTGGAGCCCAACCCATTCCATGTGGAATAGGAACTTGGTTTGCCTATAAAAGGAATAGTGTTTGTGTGATTTACAATTAATCCATTTTGCCTTTGATAAAAACACCAGCATCCCCTTTTTACACCACTCCCACGCCCCTTTCACTGTTCCATTGAAAACAATCATTTTGTTTTTTCTTCTTGATTTCTTAAGGCCAAGGAGGATCTAGCAAATCCCTCCTTGGTTCTTGTTGATTGTCTCGTGTGGACCTCTACGGTTCGATCCTACACTTGGATCGTAGCAAACACATTCAGGGACAACATTGGGGGAGCCTCCACGTGGGTATGAATCTAAACATTTGGATTATTTTTTCTGCAGATTCTTATGAATATAAACTGTAATTTTCTATGCCCTGATTTGGGTTCTAAAGGAACGATCCATGGTTGTAAAAAATTTTTTTTCCTCCGCGCAACCGGCCTTTCCTAACAGTGGTATCAGAGCCTAGTACATTTACAGTTTTGATGGTTATACATGTATTTTTTGATAACATGCTGCCTTGATGATCTCCATGAAAAACTCAGATTTTGTTAAAAACTGAAAATCTGTAAATCCATTGTTAATGAGTGATTCAAATGATAAAGTGTTTTAATAATGTTTTGATGAATGTGATATTGTTGGTTAATATCCTGGTTGAACGTTGCACGTTTGATTTGATTTGGATTCGTGTTTATACACAAAAAACTGCAAAACACGAGAACTGTACGAATTGGGGATTTCCAGGTTCCGCGGCGAGGAGCCTCTGGACAGTTCGCCGCGGCAAGATAACCTTCGCCTCGGCGAAGTCTGTGGCGGCTAGACCTAATTTAATCCTCGCCGCGGCAAAGATAAAACCTTCGCCGCGGCAAAGTATGCAGCGGGAAGTGTATACTGTAAATCCTCGCCGCGGCGAAGGATGTAGCTTTTCAATTCTGTATTTTTGCAAAGGACTATCTGCAGTTTTTAATAACCTATAAAGCCAATGTACATTCTAACACTTTAAGAGGGTAATTAATTAATTAACCCACCCAATTCAATAGATTTTTTTTAATTGTATGCTTGTACTTGTTTGTATTTGCATGTGCGCGGTACATGAGCCTTAGACCTAAGGTGAAGTTTTAAATTATTTGGGTATGTATGGCTGTAATTTTAAATAGGGCCTGCGTGTCCTGCCTTCTCTCTTCTCTTAATGTACATTCTTTTCTCATCTCATTCCCCTCGAATGTAAATCGGTTTCTAAATTTGTTGAGTAAAATTAGTTTAATATTAATTTTATTGTAATTTTAGAATGATTTTTTGTAATGTACCTGGAGACGAAGCGAGACGAGGCAACCATACTTGAAGACTCAAGATATTTGTTACAGGATCCTAGGTGACCCACCGATCCCTCTAGGCTCGAGGAGATCGGTTTTAGTTAGGCCATGTACCGGCACGTTTAATTTTGTTTAGAATGCATGCTAAGTGTGAATGTTGAATAACATGCCAAACAATGTCATTCTAATAAAGATAATACTGATGAGACATTAATAACAAACCCCTCAACTAAGTATATTAAGTCACGAATCTTCCATCACCACGATTTTAATCAACCACTGTTCGCGAACCTTGTTCGCCAAAGCGAAGGTACACTTTCACCATGGGAGGTTAAATTCATTGGAGTTTTCCTTAATGGTGTGGGTCGACTTAAAATGACGGTTTTGCTTGTTCGCCAAAGTGAAGGTTGATAAACGCGTCATAGGCAAAGTAGAGCAGTAACACTATTATGTGTACGTGGTGACATGTAGTGTCCATTCTACTGATACTAGAAATCACACTTGAGGACAATGGTTGGAGCCATTGAATTGTGTGATTGGCTTGTTGGCTTTTTCACATTTGAGGTTGATAGTGGGAGCTATCAATTGGTGTGGATTAAGTTTGTTGGCCTACCTATCAACCCATTTGGCTTGTTCGCCAAAGCGAAGTTTGAAATGGGCAGGATGGGATCTCGGTCCACTAGGAAAGCCACGGGCTTTCCCGAGTTAATAGTGAGGGCTATTGCTTGAGTAAAATAGTGGGAGCATCGTTTATAAAGACCATATTAAATAATAATGACTTTATAATAACTTTATCTTTTCTGCAATTGTAGATTCACCGAAAAGTATTATGACTGCGACCCGATATCGAAAAAGAAAACAGGTTGGATGGATCCAATTTCTCAGACTGGTATCGTAATCTTCGGATTATACTTAGTCAGAAAAGAAATTGTATATCCTTGAAAAGCCATACATGGCTGAGCCTAATCCTGATCCCACTCAGGAAGTTAAGGATACTTATCAAAAGTTCCTTGATGATGCTGATAGCGTACAATCTTGATGTTAGCATCGATGACACCTATGCTGCAAAACAGCATAAATATGGATGCTTCTTCTATAATTCTACACCTCAAGGACTTTACGAAACATGCTCGACATGAGAGGTACAAGGTGTCGAAAGCACTGTTTGGGAGTCGTCTGACTGAGGGTGCCTAATTGGGCCTCATGTGCTCAAGATGATCGAGCACATGAGAGGCTTGAACTTTGGATGTGGGTTGGATGCAAATTACAAATGGATTTAATTCTGCAATCCTTGCCTGACTCTTATTCTCGTTCATAATGAATTTCAATATGAACACTAGGAGAAAACCCTGTCAGAACTTCTGAACATGCTTAGGACTGCAGAGCAGGACTTGAAAAAGTCCAAGCCTGTTTTACTGGTTGCTGCCAGTAAAGCAAAGGGTAACGGCAAGGGTAAGGCTAAGGCCAACCCCAGCCCAAGCCTAAAAGACAGGTTGCTCTTGGTCCTGAGAGTGGCATAGGAAAGGGCAGGTGTCTGTTTCTTTTGTGGCAAGCTGGCCACTGGAGGAAACACTGCAAGGCTTTCCTCGCAAGCAAAAGAAGTCAGAGGCTACGACTTCAGGTACTTTCATGATTGAGTTAACTTCTCTCCCTCACATCTTGGGTCATGGACACAGGATGTGGTACTCACATTTGTCTGATGTGCAGGGACTAAGGCAGAGTAGTGCTCGCCAAGGGAGAGGGTGGACCTACGAGTTGGAAATGGAGCACATGTGGCTGCATTAGCTGTAGGGACTTATTGTTTATCTTTTCCTACGGGTTATTGTTGAACTACATAACTGTTATCACGTACCTTCTATTTCTAGAAATATTATTTCAGTATCCGTTTGGATAATATGGGTATCATTTTGAGATATCTAATGGATTGTTGTCCTTTAGTTTGAATGGTATTCTATTCGGATTGCAGGTTATATAATGGATTATATGTTCTTGATTTAAACAATAAAGATATTCTCAATTTGAAACCAGAAAGCTAAACATAGCGATCAAAACCAACATATCTCTGGCATTGTAGATTGTGTCATGTTAATAAGACTCGTATTGCAAACTTCAAAGGTGGAGTTTTGGCCCCTTTTGACTTCCAGTCATTTGAGGTATGCGAGTCATGCCTTTTAGGCAAGATGACCAGTCTCCTTTCACAGACAAAGTGAAAGGGCTACTGTGTTAGGCATCATCCATAGTGATGTATGTGGTCCACTAACAGTTGAAGCAAGGGTGGATCATACTTCATCACATTTACTGATGATTTCAGTAGATATGGTTTTGTCTACCTTATGAGACATATCTGAAGCCTTTGAATTCAAGGAATTCAGAATGAGTACAGAAATAGTTGGGCAAAGTATTAAAGCTCTTCGGTCGGATCGAGGAGGTGAACACTTAAGCTCGGGGTTTCTGAGTACCTGAAGAAATGTGGATAGTATCACAACTCACCCCTCCTTATACACCCCACACAATGGAGTGTAGAAAGAGGAATAAGACCTTACTTGACATGGTTAGGTCCATGATGAGTTTTGTGTTTACCTGCATCGTTCTGGGGTTATGCCCTAGAGACTGCGACTCACGTTTTAAACCGTGTGCCGTCAAAGTCTGTAGATAAGACTCCATATGAGCTATGGAGTGGCGAGCCCAACTTGTCTTATCTAAGGATTTGGGGTTGCGAAGCTTATGTTAAGAAATTGACTTCGAACAAGCTGGGCCCAAAATCCGTAAATGTATATTTGTGGGGTATCCAAAGGGACCAAAGGATACCATTTCTACCACCCAGAAGAGCGCAAATCTTTGTTGCTCGATCTGGTGTCTTCCTAAAAAGGAACATTTTCTAAGAATGTACTAGGGGAGAAAAGTAGAACTCGATGAAGTTCTAGAACCACAAGATATACTGATGAAGGACGGGATGATGTACCACAGGAAGGGGTTGATGCAGCATCATGAGGTTACTCCACAATTTGGATCAAAGTGAACCACCTTAGGTAGCACAGAGCTACGTAATCTGAGAGTACGCCATGAGCCCGAGAGATACGGTTATCTCGTGACTCAACATGGTGACTTACTAGTCTATCAAGACGATAAACCCATAACCTACGAAGACCTGTATATCAGATCATTCCGTTAAATGGCTTGAAGCCATGAAATCTGATGACTCCATGTACCAGAACCAGTGTGGTCTGGTGGAACCACCTGAAGGGGTAAAACCCATAGGGTGTAAATGGGTCTTCAAGAAGAAGACTGACATGGATGGCAACGTGCATACTTTATAAGCCCTGTTGCCAAAGTTTCAAACAAATTCATGGCATTGACTATGAAAAACCTTTTCGTCGGTTGCCATGATTAAATCCATCGGGTATGCTTGCAATGCTGCATATCATGACTATGAGATTTGGCAAATGGATGTCAAAACTGCTTTCCTGAACGGAAACCTTGAGGAGATGTGTATATGACACAACCTGATGTTTCGTTCTTGTAGTCAAGCTATAAGGTATGCAAGTTGCAGAGATCCATTTTTGGACTCAAGCAAACTTCAAGGAGCTGGAACTTCGTTTTGATGAGGCCGTAAAAGAATTCGGTTTTATCAAAATGAAGATGAGCCTTGTGTTTACAGAAGTGAGTGGGAGCGCAGTAGCTTCCTAGTGTTGTATGTCGATGACATACTTATGATCGGGATTGTATACCAACTGTCAGTCGGTAAAGACTTGGTTATCCAAGTGCTCTCTATGAAAGACTTAGGGGAAGCAGCCTACATCCTTGGTATAAAGATCTATCGTGATAGATCGCGTAGGTTGCTTGGTCTAAGTCAGGTGCATTATTGACAAAGTACTGAAACGATTCAGTATGGAAGATCCAAGAAAGGATTTCTTCCGATGTCACATGGTGTTTATCTCTCTAAGGAATTGTGTCCAAAACACAAGATGAGAGAGATAGGATGAAGAGGATCCCATATGCATCAGCAATTGGATCCATCATGTATGCCATGCTATGTACCGGATTGATGTCTCATATCTTTGAGCACTTGTAGTAGATATCAATCGGATCCAGGTGAGGCGTCACTGGATGGTGTCAAAGAACATTCTTAAGTACTTGAAGAGGACTAAGATATGTTCTTGGTTTATGGAGGGGAAGATACTCACTGTAGAAATACAGTGATGCTAGTTTCCAAACGGATAACGATTATCGATCGCAATCGGGTTTGTATTTTGTCTCAATGGCGGTGCAGTGAGCTGGAAGAGCTCCAAGCAAGCACTGTAGCGGACTCTACAATGGAGGCTGAGTATATTGCATTACTATGCGCCAAGGAGGCGTCTGGATTAAAAGTTCGTCATTGAACTTGGTGTGGTTCCTACGATTGTTGATCTATAGACATCTATTGTGACAACATGGAGCAATTGCTCAAGCTAGGGAACCACGGTCTCATCAGAAGTCCAGCACATCTCAGACGATTCCATCCATTAGAAGATAATTGAGAGGAAGACGTGCAGATTAGTAAAGTGCTACTGACGACAATCTTGCAGATCCACTGACAAAGCCTCTGTCGCGCAGAAGCATGAAAGGCACTTGAAATCATTGGTATTAAATACATGAATGATTGGCTTAAGTGCAAGTGGGAGATTGTTAGAGTAAGCCCTAGAGCCAATCAATTATGTAGAATTGACTTTTGTAATTGTTCATATCATAATAAAAGGCATTTTTATCTATTCGCGTAATCATTATTATTGCAATATGTATTGATATGTCCTTAAATGGTAGAACCGTGACGAGGGTATCAAGTGTTTCAAATCTTGATAGTGAGAACCCTATGACACATATGGTGGCCATTCTAGAAACGTCCGTAGCCCCAGTATATTCTGAAGTAAGGGCCCAGATAATACGGTAAGGCTATCATAGTTTGAACGACCCTGTCGAAAGCAGTGACTGATCTCACTTGTCAAGGTTGTTTGGTGACAACCTGGTGCAACACATGGGTGCTTTGTGTAGGCGATATACCGGCAAGTTCACTGGACTGACCCACCAAAGGATTCCATATGGATGGTAACCCCAGTGTCTATGGAACAAATCCTCTAACGAAGGTGGTGCATGTGATCCTTAGACTTGAGATCACCGAGCGCCTTGTGCCCAATTGGTACAGTTTGAGACTACCTAACGCAGTTCTATTTAGAGCTGTCAGTACGGTGGTGATTGGCTATATCAAGAAGTGTATCAAGACTATGGTGGATTGCAAAGGATCTCATCACTCCCGGGTACGAGAAGTATCTCACGCGCATTCGTATATGCAATGACACTGAAACTGTGGCCACAGTGGGATTGATTGTTGCTCTATCCAGATTATAATACGGGTCATTGGTCCAGAAACTGAATATATATAATATCGAGAGTAACCGAAGGTTGACACTATTTCTATGCCTTCGTCTCGTCAGATACGTATATGAAAGGATCGTATTGTACGGTAACCATATCGTTGACAGGTAGCTACTTTGCTAAATCCGAATCTATCGGGTGGCCATGATGCCTTGCTAGGGCCAATCTTGGTCTATGTATTAGTGAGACGATTAATTGGTGTTAATCGCGATACTATACACTACCGGTATGATGAGGAGCCTATGGGTCCCACACATAGAAGATATTTAAGAGCCAAGAAAAGAAGAGCGTTTTCGTCTTTTTAGTGAAAGGGTATTTGGTAATTTCACAGTGCAATTAAATTTGCTGAGGTCGTAGCCTTTTATTTAATTTGTTAAAAATTAAATAAGTGAAATTACGGTTAAATGTGTGTTCGCACATATTTAATTAAATCATCATTATTGTTAAATTTTATTAAATATTAATTGATTTTAATTAAGATAATGATGAATTAAATTAAAATATCAAATTGGGAGTGTTTGGCAACATGGAGTGTTTGGGTTGGACCCAAGCCCATTCCATGGGGGAATAGGGCAACTTGGTTTGCCTATAAAGGAATAGTTTTTGTGTGATTTAACAATTAATTCATTTTGCCTTTGATAAAAACACACAGCATCCCCTTTTTACACTCACTCCCACGCCCCTTTCACTGTTCCATTGAAAACAATCATTTTTTTTTTTTCTTCTTGATTTCTTAAGGCCAAGGAGGATCTAGCAAATCCCTCCTTGGTTCTGTTGATTGTCTTCGTGGACCTCTACGGTTTGATCACACTTGGATCGGTAGCAAACACATTCAGGGACAACATTGGTGGAGCCTCCAAACGTGGGTATGAATCTAAACATTTGGATTTATTTTTCTGCAGATTCTTATGAATATAAACTGTAATTTTCTATGCCCTGATTTTGGTTCTAAAGGAACGATCCATGGTTGTAAAAAATTTTTGTTTCCCGCTGCGCAACCGGGTCGTTTCCTAACATGTGTTACACCATTTGTCACCAAACAACCTTAACAAGTGAGCTCAATCACTACCTTTCGACAGGGTCGTTCAACACATGATAGCCTTACCATATTATCTGTGCCCTTCCTTCAGAATAATATTGGGCTATGGACGTTTCTAGAATGGCCACCATATGTGCTCATAGGGTTCTCACTATCAAGATTTGAAACACTTGATACCCTCGTCGCGGTTCTACCATTCTAAGGACATATATCAATACATATTGCAATATAATGATTTACGCGATATAGAATAAAATGCCTTTTATTGATTGATGACCTTTATTACAGAGTCATTTCTACAATAATTGATTGGCTCTAGGGCATCTACTCTAACAAGGCTATGTCACTCACGGTTCCCATCGCAACAACCTTCTCTTCTTTTATCTTTTTACACTTCTTAAATAAAATTCAGATTTGAATTTCTTTATCTATTTCCTTCTATTTACTCTTTAATATCTTTAATGCTTTTTCATGCTCTCTGAGTATGGATGCATGTAGATGGTTCATGCATATATTCTTTCAAATTCACATTTTAGATGCAATAATGCAATATGGAATGCAAACATGTCATTCTCTACCATCTACTAACTCATCTCAAGATACCATAATCATACTCATACATGCACTCTCTTGCCATTCATCAAACACTTATGTGCACATCTAAGTTCTAAATTGGCTACACTTCTACTTCTTTTCTAGCCCCCAAATTTGGAACAAAATCTTCCAAGATTAACACCAAACCTGTCCAAATTGCGCACTCCAAATTTCTACTCCAATGTCTTTCATACTTCATCCAAACTCTCATCAAACATCAAATACACAAACACTACTTCTCATGGATAAGTTCTAACCATCATTCAACACCAAATCCATCAACAATTCTTCATATAAAACACATATATGCATAAAAGAAATTCTCTACACAATATTGCTTCAATCATAACTAGGGTAGGATTTACTTACCTTAGATGTGAGCAATCCAACACTTTAATACTCTTTTTTTATCCAACTCTCTTTCTCTGAAATCCTATGAACACAAATCATCAAAATTCAACACTTTAAAAATTAAAACTCATTTCTTAGTGCAAGGATCTTACCTAAGGATGCTTGGGATTTAAATTCCACTGAAAATAACCCAAAATCTATGAATTTCCCATGAAAAATGATTGAAGAAATTGAGAGAATTTGGGGATGAAGGTGGCGTGAAAGTGGAGGAAGAATGGCTAGGGTTTCATTCTTCAACTATTGATATGACATAATATTTTTTATAGTTTCCCATTTTACCCTTGCACTTTCTATGAAATTCCATCTATGTCCCTTAGTCAATTACCATAATGCCCTCATTTTTATTGCATTCTCCATGTTATTCTACTTTTTTTCACTCCCCACTTTTTCAAATAATTCTGAGTGAAAAGACCATTTTACCCTTAATGAAATTTTAAGGCATTTTCTTCACACTTGTTCAAGATAACTTTAACAAAATTCAACTTAGGGTATTAGGGCATAAGTAAAACTACGAACCTCGATGTGAGCGTTACAGTTCTCCCCCATACAAGAATTTCGTCCTCGAAATTCAAACAAACAACTCATGATGGCGGTTCCACATATCTTGCTCTACCTCCCATGTTGCTTCTTCTATCTTATGATTCCTCCATAGGACTTTTACGAGTGGAATACTTTTGTTTCGGAGCTCTTTAATCTTTCTGTCTAAGATCTGTACTAGTTGCTCCTCATAAATGAGATTCTCTTCTAAATCCACTTCTTCTACTTTTCGTATATGGGAGGGATCACTGACATATCTGCGGAGCATCAAGACATGGAACACATTGTGCACCCTATCCATATTAGGTGGTAGCACTAACTTATAAGATACCTTTCCAACTTGTTGCAACACTTCAAAGGGGCCAATGTATCTAGGTGCTAACTTTCCTTTACCGCCAAAACGTATGACCTGTTTATAGGGGGAAACTTTAATAAACAATTTATCACCCATTGCAAATTTGACATCTTTTCTCTTTAAATCTACATAGCTCTTTTGTCTATCTTAAGCTTACTTCATTCTATGCTGGATCAATTGGATATCTTCTATCATTTTCTGGGTTATCTCTGGCCCAAGAGTTGTATGTAACTCATCTTTCTCTCCTACCTCATCTCAATGCAAAGGAGATCTTCATCGTCTACCATACAAAGCCTTATAAGGAGCCATCTTAATTGTAAACTGATAACTGTTATTATAGGCAAACTCCACCAAAGGTAACATCTCATGCCAAGTCATTCTATAATCCATATAGCATGCTCTCAACATATCCTCAAGTATCTGATTTGTTCTCTCAGTCTGGCCATCTGTTTGAGGATGGTATGCTGTACTAAATGCCAATCTAGTACCCAAGTTTCTCTGTAGACTGGTCTAGAAAGCCGAAACAAATCTGGAATCTCTATCTGACACTATGGTCTTAGGCACAACATGGAGTCTAACTATCTCCCTAACGTAGATCTGGGCCAACTGATCTAAGGTAGTGCTATCCTTTACTGGAAGAAAATGGGTTGATTTCGTTAATCTATCTATTATCACCCATATCGCATTATACCGCTTTTGAACTCTTGGAAGGCCTGTGATAAAATCCATTGATATACTTTCCCATTTCCATTCAAGAATGCTAAGTGGTTGAAGCGAACTTGATGGTCTTTGGTGTTCTACTTTCACCTGTTGACAAATCAAACACTTAGTCACATAATCTCCAATATCTCTCTTCATACTTGGCCACCAATAACTTTTCTTTAAATCTTGATACATCTTGGTACCCCCAAGATGAACAGTGTATGGTGTATCATGAGCCTCCGTAAGGATCTTTCTCTTCAAAATAGCATCTTAGGGAATGCATATACGATTCCGAAAATAGAGGACACCATCTAATAGGTGGAATTTTGATATCTTGCCCTCAATCACTTGCTGACTTATTTTATGACACCATTCATCAACAACTTGTTTTTCTTTAATCTCTTCTAGCAAAGTAAGCTAAATGTCTAACTTGGCAAGCCTTCCCGGTATCACCTCTATTTGGTCCTTTATCAACTCGCCCAATAACTCTTTCTGTCTTGTGAGTTGAGACAAGTAGGTTTTTCTACTCAAGGCATCAGCTACTACATTGGCTTTTCCAGGTTGATACTTGATTTTACAATCATAATCATTTACCAACTCTAACCATCTCCTCTGCCTCATATTCAACTCTCTTTGGGTGAAGAAATACTTCAAGCTCTTATGATCCGTATAAATGTTACTCTTTGCTCCATACAAATAATGCCTCCATATTTTTAGTGCGAAAGCTATAGCAGCCAACTCTAGATCATGCGTAAGGTATCTTGTCTCATACTCTTTTAACTGACGAGAAGCATAGGCTATTACTCTACCCAACTGCATCAATACTGCGCCAAGTCCCTGAAATGAGGCATTTGTATAAATATCATAATCTACACCCTCCTGTGGTAACACAAGAATATGAGCTGTGGTTAATCTTCTTTTTAACTCTTGAAAACTTTATTCACAAGCACTTGACCAAATGAAAGGAGTTCTCTGTTTGGTGAGAGCTGTAAGCGGCTTAGCCAACTGAGCAAACCCTACTATAAACCGCCTATAGTAGCCTGCTAGCCCCAAGAAACTTCTTACTTCCTTTACTGTCTTCAGCTGTTGCCATTCCAAAATCGCTTTTACCTTGCTTGGATCCACCAATATACCCTCCTTTGAGACAGTATGGCCTAAAAAGATAACTTGATCTACCCAAAACTCACACTTAGAAAATTTGGCAAACAGCTTCTTATCTCTCAATTGCTGCAGCACAAATCTTAAATGTTCTTCATGCTCATCTTTTGTCTTAGAATAAACCAGGATATCGTTAATAAATACCACTATGAATCGATCAAGACAATCTTGAAACACCCGATTCATTAAGTCCATAAAGACTACTAGGGCATTGGTTAACCCAAAAGGCATCACTATAAACTCATAATGCCCATATCTGGTTTGAAAAGTAGTCTTGGCAATATCTTCCGGAAATACATCTAAAAACTCTCGGACTACTAGCACATTCAGAATCTCTGGTTGTGGGACATCACTACTATGCACTACATGAGCAATATACCCTAAGCACCCTTTTCATAGCATCTTTATGGCCTTTACACTGCTAATTAACATACTAAGTTGGTGACCCTCGCCAAAATTAAAATTATCTCCATCATCAAGATTAAATCTTGCTTTCTTCTTCCGACAATCAATCTCTACTCCAAATCTCCCCAGGAAATCCATGCCAAAATAACATCAAAATTGGGCATATCAAACACTATCAAATCCACTGGCAACTCCCTTCCATGGATCACTACGGACTCCCCTGGAAGCATCTCTTGAGTTACTACACTAACACCATCTGGTAACTCTATCTTAATGGGACAATCAACTCTAATAGGTTTCAAACCTAGTCTCTCTAAAATCCCATGTGTAATAAATGAATGTGTGGCTCCAAAATCAATTAATGCATAAAGGGAAACTGAGTGAAATAATAACTGACCGGTAACAGCGGATGGGCTAGCCTCAGCTTCACTCTAAGCTACTGTAAACACTCAAGCATTGGTATCTCTAGGTGTCTGCGCTGTGGGTGCAGGAGGGGCTTTACAATCTCTCATCATATGCACTGTTTGCCGGCATCTATAACATACATTTCGGCCCAAATCTCTAAGACACTCCCCAGAATGATTCTTTCCAGACTTCTGACACCAGTGAACTTCACTAGTTCTCGGCCTTTTGTTCTACCAATCCCTCATGTTCTTCTTGGGTTGAAATCTTTTCTTATTTCTGACCTCTCTATTAGTAGGGGCATCAACTCTATCTCTTTGTGGAGTAAGAGGTGGAACACTAGGGGCTACTATTGATGGAGTTGCTGGGGTTAGCTTATTCACAAATATTTCTCCCCGTAAAGCTCGTTCCAAAGCTTCACTGTATGTCTGAGGGGGTTGGACACCGGTCATCACATCTCAGGCTATTTCTGGTTTCAGCCCATGCACGAACTTATCCCTCCTCAATTCTGGTGTACTCACTACACCTGGCACAAACCTTGCCAGGGAATTGAATTTCACTGAATATTCTTTCACTAAGCTTGTCCCCTGTTGTAAACTAATAAACTCCTGAATCTTTTCATGAACTCGATCAACTATTTTATATTCTGCCTTAAACAATCTTCTAAAATCTCCCCAAGTCATCGAGGCTATATTGTGAGTATCCTCCATCAATTCCCACCATATACGGGCATCACCCCTAAACAAAAAGCTTGCATATTGAATCTTTTCCTGGTCTGTCATAGGGAAAAGTGTCGTCGTACGCTCCACGGATCTAAACCACTCTTCTGCCACTCTTGGGTCTACTGTACCCCTGAATTTTGATGGCTGATGTTGACTAGGCAACCCATATATTGGCTCAATATGATTCTGCACTACTGGGGGTACCGACCTCTCTCTCTCCTTTCTGGGGGTCGATACAATAACTAGGGTCTCAACTCTCTTCGGCACAAAGCCTCCCCGATTCTCTACCAAGACTTCCTGTATAATACTATGGATCCTCGCTTCATTGAGGACATGGGGAGTAGTTTCTGGAGGGTTGGAAGGTTCACCCATACACATTTCCTTCCTACTGCTTGCCCGGGTTCTACGTCTCATCTACATAACGCCAACACTTTTAGTCAACTCAATTAACTCATCTACTACAAGTAAGGAAAGAAATAACTTACAGTGGTCGGCTATGAAACATCAATGCAGTGGGAGAGGCACACTGTCAAATCCCAAAACCTTTTCTCTGATACCAAAAATGTAATACTTTCTTTCTAGCTAGTATACTCAGAAAATAAACAATATTATAAGAAAATATATAACTATAGATGAGTATGAAATAATGGGCCCATAATTAATTTTTCTCTATATACAAATCTTTACATAATAAAATAAAGTCACAAAATAGTAACTCGACAGTGTCGCCAAACCCTTCCGCTTCTTGAATTTCCATGCGACCGCATCTCACCTACTACCTAGAAAAACATTAAAAACAACGGGGTGCGCACTGATTGTTTAGTAAGTAAACCCGTTATGCTACCCTTCTCTTTTCGTTGCTTAAATGCTGAATTTCTTTCCTTACATCACACTTCTCTGTTCTTTCTCTGTTCTTCCTCTATTTTTTCTCTTTTCTTTCCCAATTTCTAATTTTCTCGCTACTCAAGATAATAGGCATGGTATTATGCATAGATATGATAAAAATGTACAAATGCATAGAATGTGCATTTTCTTTTCTATTTTTCTTATTCTATTTTCTTTTTGTTTTTCTGTATTTGTTTCTTTCTTTCTTTTCTAGTCTTTCTCTTCTTTCTCTTCTTTCTTTCTTTCTTTCTTTCTATTCTTTCTTTCTATTCTTTCTTTCTTTCTCTTCTTTTTTTTCTTTCTTGCCGATCGGACTCGGTTGAGGCATGGATTTGGAACCTTGGCCGTGTGAGTGTATTCTCTAATTTTAGGTATAGTCCTCATCCACATGCACTTCTAATGGACTATAGAATTCTTCTTTCTGAATTCTGAGGCCGCTCACTAAAGGCGGCGTGCATGCGGGGCTATGTCACTCACGGGTTCCCCATCGCAACAACCTTCTCTTCTTTTATCTTTTTACACTTCTTTAAATAAAAATTCAGATTTGAATTTCTTTAATATTCTATTTCCTTCTATTTACTCTTTAATATTCCTTAATGCTTTTTCATGCTCTCATGAGTATGTATGCATGTAGATGTTTCATGCATATAATTCTTTCTAAATTAAGTGTTTAGATGCAATAATGCAATATGGAATGCAAACATGTCATTCTCTACTATTTACTAACTCATCTCAAGATAACACATAATCATACTCATACATGCACTTTTCTTTGACATTTCATCAAACAACTTATGTGCACATCTAAGCTCTAAATTGGCTACACTTCTACTTCTTTTCTAAGCCACCAAAATTTGGAACAAAATCTTCCAAGATTAACGCCAAACCTATCCAAATTGCATACTCCATAATTTCTACTCCAATTCTTCCATAATTCATCCAAACTCTCATCAAACATCAAATACACAAACACTACTTCTCATGGATAAGTTATAACCATCATTCAACTTCAAATCCAACAACAATTCTTCATATAAAACACATATATACATAAAAGAAATTCTCTACACAATATTGCTTCAATCATAACTAGGGTAGGATTTACTTACCTTAGATGTGAGCAATCCAACACTTTAATACTCTTCTTTGATCCAACTCTCTTTCTCTGAAATCCTATGAACACAAATCATCAAAATTCAACACTTTAAAAATTAAAACTCATTTCTTAGTGCCAGGATCTTACCTAAGAATGCTTAGGATTGAAATTCCACTAAAAATAACCCAAAATCTATGAATTTCCCATGAAAAAAGAATTGAAGAAATTGAGAGAATTTGGGGATGAAGGTGGCGTGAAAGTGGAGGAAGAATGGCTAGGGATTCATTCTTCAACTATTGATATAACATAATATTTTTTATAGTTTCCCATTTTACCCTTGCACTTTCTATGAAATTTCATCTATGTCCTTTAGTCAATTACCATAATGCCCTCATTTTTATTGCATTCTCCATGTTATTCTACTTCTTTTCACTCCCCACTTTTTCAACTAATTCTGAGTGAAAAGACCATTTTACCCTTAATGAAATTTTAAGGCATTTTCTTCACACTTGTTCAAGATAACTCTAACAAAATTCAACTTAGGGTATTAGGGCATAAGTAAAACTACGTACCTCGATGTGGGCGTTACATGCCATCCCTCCTGTTGAGGAACTGTTTCTTCCCCTTGATGGCGAGCTCCCTAGATCAGTCGAGGATGACCCTCCTGCTCCTCCTACAGCCTGAGAAATTGTTAACCATTTATTTATTTTTTTTTTATTGGTTGAAACAATGTAATTGAACTTAATTAATATAAGAAAATTTTTCATCATTTCCTTTTTGAGCAATGTATTATATTTTTGCAGAGTCATTTCGTTTGTCCTAGTTGGACTTGTAATATAAGATAGGGATTTGCTATAAGTCATGCGTAGCTCGCTTCTCAAAGAGCTTTTTCGAATTTATGCGAGGAAATCTTATGCACTAATTAACTTCGATTTCGAACTTATCGTTCTTTTCGAGTTTTTGGTCGCTAGCTTGAGGCTGATTTCCTTCTACGTGTTTTTTCCTTGAATTTTTTAAAGTTTAACTTTGTCAATTTAGGATTTTCTGTATTGATTTATGCCAGGAAATCTTATGCGACGAGTAACTTTGATTTTCGGACTTATCGTTCTTTTTGAGTTTTGGTCACTGGCTTAGGGCCGATTTCCTTCGACATGTTTTTTTCCTTGAATTTTTTCAAGTTTAACTTCGTCGATTTAGGATATTTTATCCTTACAAAGTTGGATTTTGGCATGGCTTTTCTGAGATAAGCTGCCTTTCCGAGACTCTTGACTCTGAGTTCTCTTTTCAAATATCATCGCTAAGGTCATGATTTACAGGTCGGTAAATAAATGCTAATGGATTAAAGGCATTAACTACAAACACGGAATATCATGAATAATACCTCTTTTATTGATCAAACGCTTTGGCCGCAAGTGGCCTTACAATGAATAAAGAACAAAGAAATAACTAAAAGTCGAGCTGCTTATTGGTAATACCTGCGCAAGTGCTCGGCGTTTCAAGCTCGCATTATTGCTTCGCCGTTAAGGCGTTCCAAGTGGAAAGATCTTGGCGCGAGCTTCTTAGAGATCCTAAAAGGACCTTCCTATTTAGGTCCAAGTACCCCCAAGTTTAGGTTTTGGGTACTCTAGATGACCATCCTGAGAACCAGATCGCCCACTTTAAAGTCTCTATTTTTAACTTTGGTATTGAAGCATTGTTTGGTTCGCTACTGATATAAGGCAAGCCTTAGCTAGGACTAGACCTAGTGTTCTTCGATTAGGTCCAGCCTTAGGTGGAGAAGATCTTCGTTTGTTTCCTCGTTGAAAAATTCTCTTCAAAATGAGATGATCCCCACTTTAACCGGGGCCATTGCAGGCGGTGATTGTGTCATCCAACTGTATCTCTAACCCATAGTTAAAACCAGACCTTGTGAAGTGGAGATGCTTGGTCCCGGGAGGAACTTAACTAGGATGGAATCGACTTTTTCCTAATTCATTGCAGAAGCTAAGTGGGCTAATGCATCTGCTTATGAGTTTTTCTCCCTTGGGATCTAGAGAATTGTGAAGGATCTGAACTGCTTGAGCTCGGCCTTCGCTAGTTGGAGGTAGGACAACTTCTTGTCTCCCTTCGCTTGGTATTCTCCAATAATTTGATGGACTACAAGCTATGAGTCACTATAAATCTTAATAGACTCTGCCCTCATTTCCTTGGCGAGGCGGATCCTATGAGCAATGCCTCATACTCAGCCTCATTGTTAAAGGTAGCAAACCCGAATCTTACTGTGGCTCTGATCGGGTTTCCCTCTGGACTTTCGAGCAAGAGCAGGGCTCTTGCTCCTTTCTCATTCGAAGAGCTATCTACATATAGAGTCCATTGCCATAAGTCGTCAAACTTTGACTTCTATTGCTCGATCTCCCCCGAGGTATCTACCCTTGGTGGGCTTGACTCAGCTTCTAGATGATAGGAGAATTCAGATATAAAATCTTCCAAGGCCTAACCTTTGATCACTGTCCTCAGCATGTACTTGATGTCATGTTGACTCATCTCCATGGTCCACTGGATCAGTCTGCCTGATGTCTTGGGCTTTTGCATTATTTTTTTAGTGGGAAATTTGTTAGCACGTGGATGGAGTGTACCTAGAAATAAGGTCTCAGTTTTCTGGCAAAGACGACAAGGGCAAAGGTGAGCTTTTCCAACTCTGGGTACCTCGTCTCAACGTCGAGGAGTCTCTTGCTTACATAGTATATCAGCCATTGTACTCCTCCCTCTTGGCATACCAACATCGCACTGACATCAGACTTTGATACTCATAAATATAGCAGCAATGACCCACCCTAGAAGGGCTTTGATAGCAAATGAGGTTGTCCCAGACGTTTCTTCAACTCTTAGAAGGCTCTTTCACACTCCTCTGTCCACTTGAAACTTTTCTTCCCCTTCAAGGTCTCAAAGAATGGCAAACATCTATCCATGGCTCAAGAAACGAATCTATTGAGTGCGGCTACACGCCCTGTCAAGCTTTGCACCTGTATTATGTTGGTTGGGCTTTTCATGTTGAGCAAGGTCTGAATCTTCTCCGGGTTGGCTTCTACACCCCGTTTGTTTACGAGGAAGCCCAACAATTTACCCAAGCTCACCCCGAAAGAACATTTCAAAGGATTGAGCTTCATTTGGTACTTTCTGAGGAAGTCAAACATTTCCCCCAAGTGTTAGAGTAGTGCCCTAGAGCCAATCAATTATTGTAGAATTGACTATTTGTAATAATGTTCATTGATCAATAAAAGACATTTTATTCTATATCGCGTAAATCATTATTGTATGTATTGATATATGTCATTAGAATGGTAGAACGATGACGAGGGTATCAAGTGTTTCAAATCTTGATAGTGAGAACCCTATGAGCACATATGGTGGCCATTCTAGAAACGTCTGTAGCCCCAGTATTATTCTAAAGTAAGGACACAGATAATACGGTAAGGCTATCATAGTATTGAACGACCCTGTCGAAAGCCAGTGACTGATCTCACTTGTCAAGGTTGTTTGGTGACAACCTGATGCAACACATGGGTGCTTACTATAGGCAAGTTCACTAGACTGACCCACCAGAGGATTCCATATGGATGGTAACCCCAGTGTCTATGGAACAAATCCTCTAATGAATGGTGGTGCATGTGATCTTAGACTTGAGATCACTGAAGAGCCTTGTGCATCGATTGGTGTAGTTTGACAGTAGCCCAACACAGTTCTATTCAGAGCTGTCAATACGGTAGTGATTGACTGCATCAAGGAGTGTATCAAGACTATGGTGGATCGATAGAGGATTCATCACTCCTGGGTACGGGGGGAAGTTATCTCACGGCGTAATTCAGTAAATGGCAATGACACTAAAACTGTGGCCACAATGGGATTCAGTTGTTGCACTATCCAGATAATAATTCCGGTCATTGGTCCAGAAACTGAATATATAATATCGAGAGTAACCGAAGGTTGACACTATTTCTATGCCTCAGTCTCGTTGAGATAACAGATGATGAAAGGATTGGATTGTTAGGAAATGGTCCATATACGCTGTGGAAAACAAAAAAATAATAATACAAGAATCGTTCCAAAGAGCCAAGATCAAGGTACATTTTCACAGTTTATATCACAATAAGAATCTATAGAAAATTAATCTAGAGTTTAGAAACCATACGCACGTTTGGAGGCTCCTCCAACTTTGTCTTTGAATGTTTTGCTACCGACCCAAGTGTATGATCGAACTGACGTAGTCCACACGAAGACAATCACAAAGAACTAAAGAGGGATTTGCTAGATCCTCTTTAGCTTTAAGACCAATGAAGAAAAGAAATTTATTTGATTTTTCAATCAACGAATGAACATTAAAAATCACTTCTGCCGTGGGAGAGAATTGTATGGGGCTGTGTGTTTTGCTTTTCAAAGAAAAGGTGAATAATGAATTATCTCTATATTTTACAGTTAACCTTTTTCTTTTATATTGAAATTTTAGTTGCCCTATTCCCATATGGAATAGGCTTGGGCTCCAACCCAAACACCCCATGTTTCCAAAAACACCCAATTAGATATTTATTTTAATTCATCATTATCTCAATTAAAAATCAATTAATATATATTTAATCTCTATACATATATATATTAACATTTAACAATAATGATAATTTATTTAAATATATGCGAACACATATTTAAACGTAATTTCACTTATTTAATTTTTTTGATAAATCAAATAAAGGCTACGACCTCTGCAAATTCAATTGCACTATGAAATTACCAAAATACCCTTTCGCCTAAAAAGACGAAAACGCCCTTCTTTCTTCCTGAGTCTTAAATTATCTTCTATGTCTGTGACCCATGGGCTCTTCATCATATCGGCAGTGTATAGTATCGCGATTAACACCAATTAATTGTCTCACTAATACATAGACCAAGATTGGCCCCTAGCAAGGCATCATGGCCACCCGATAGATTCGGATTCAGCAAAGTAGCTACCTGTCAACGATATGGTTACCGTATAATTCGATCCATTCATCATACATTATCTCAACGAGACAAAGGCAAAGAAACAGTGTCAACCTTCGATTACTCTCGATATTATGTATTCAGTTTCTATACCAATGACCTGTATTGTAATCTGGATAGAGCAACAACTCAATCCCACTATGGCCATAGTTTTAGTGTCATTTCCATATACTGAATTGCGCCGTGAGATAACTTCTCCCATACCCGAGAGTGATGAATCCTCTGTCTATCCACCATAGTCTTGATACACTCCTTGATGTAGCCAATCACCACCGTATTGACAGCTCTGAAAAGAACTGCGTTAGGCTAGTGTGAAACTATACCAATCGGTGCACAAGGCACTCCGGTGATCTCAAGTCTAAGGATCACATGCACCACCATTCGTTAGAGGATTTGTTCCATAGACACTGGGGTTACCATCCATATGGAATCCTCTGGTGGGTCAGTCCAGTGAACTTGCTGTGGTGTAATCGCCTACAACAAACACCCATGTGTTGCACCAGGTTGTCACCAAACAACCTTGACAAGTGAGATCAGTCACTGCCTTTCGACAGGGTCGTTCAACACTATGATAGCCTTACCGTATTATCTGTGCCCTTACTTCAGAATAATACTGGGGCTACGGACGTTTCTAGAATGGCCACCATATGTGCTCATAGGGTTCTCACTATCAAGATTTGAAACACTTGATACCCTCGTCACGGCTCTACCATTCTAAGGACATATATCAATACATATTGCAATAATAATGATTTACGCGATATAGAATAAAATGCCTTTTATTGATCAATGAACATTATTACAAAGAGTCAATTCTACAATAATTGATTGGCTCTAGGGCATCTACTCTAACAACCAAAAATTGAATAAGGCAACAAGGAAGGATCATTTTCCACTTCCTTTCATTGATCAGAGGTTGGAGAGGTTGGCAGGGCATGCCTATTACTGTTTCCTGGATGAGTATTCAGGATATAATCAGATTGCCATCGCTCTTGAGGATTAAGAGAAGACGACCTTCACTTGTCCATATGGAACCTTTGCTTACCGAAGGATGCCATTTGGGTTATGCAATGCACCAGCCACATTTCAGAGATGGATGATGTCGATCTTCGAAGATATGGTGGAACAATTTATAGAAGTCTTCATGGATGACTTCTCTGTTTTTGGTTCGTCCTTTGATCATTGTTCATCTAATCTTTCTCTTGTTTTGCAACGATGTAAGGAGACGAACCTGGTGCTCAATTAGGAGAAGTGTCAATTCATGGTTCAGGAGGGGATAGTGCTTGGTCATAGAATTTCAAAAGACGGAATAGAAGTAGATCGAGTAAAGACAGAAGTGATTGAGAAGCTGCCACCACCATCAAATGTTAAAGCAGTTTGAAGTTTCTTGGGGCATGCGGGGTTTTACAGACAATTCATCAAGGACTTTTCTAAGATTTCTAAACCCCTTTGCAATTTGTTGATTAAAGATGTTGCTTTTGATTTTAATGATGAATGCATGCATGCCTTTCTAACTCTAAAAATTTTATTAGTATATGCACCTATTATTGCAGTTCTCGATTGGGGACTACCATTTGAATTGATGTGTGATGCTAGTGATTTTGCTCTAGGAGTAGTGTTAGGACAAAAGAAAAACAAAGTGTTGCATGTAATTTAGAATGCTAGCAAAACACTCACTGATGCACAATTGAATTACACCACCACTGAAAAAGAATTGTTGGCTGTGGATTTTGGTTTTGACAAATTTTGTTCATATTTGTTAGGTGCAAAGGTGATCGTCTACACAGACCATTCGGCACTTAAGCACTTATTGGCAAAGCAAGAAGCGAAACCTCAGTTGATAAGATAGATCCTATTGCTTTAGGAGTTTGAGTTGGAAATTCGAGATAAGAAGAAGTCAGAAAATGTGGTCGCATATCACTTGTCAAGGACTGAGAGACCAATCCAGGGAAATGAAGAGGAAATTCCAATTAGAGAAACATTTCTGGACGTGAAATTGATGAGAGTGGATGAAGCACCATGGTATGCAGATTTTGCAAATTATTTGTCATCGAGGGTGCTCCCAATTGGAATGACTTTCCAAAAAAAGAGGAAATTCTTCTCAGATTTGAAGTATTACTTTTGGGACGAGCCATTTTTGTACAGACACTGTACTGATCAAATGATACGTAGATGTGTCCCGGAGGAGGAAAAGGGAAGCATTCTACAGCATTGTCATGAGAGGGAAGTGGGTGGCCATTTTGGAGGAACTAGGTCAGCAGCCAAGGTTCTTCAATCTGGGTTTTATTGGCCAACCCTTTTTAAGGATTCTTTTCGGATGGTTCAGGAGTGCGACCAATGTCAACGGAGTGGTAATATTTCAAAGAGGGATGAGATGCCGTTGAACAACATCCTTATGGTTGAGCTGTTTGATGTGTAGGGGATTGAATTCATGGGTCCATTCCTAAACTCTTTTGGGAACACATATATTTTGGTGGCGGTGGACTACATATCAAAGTGGGTGGAAGCGACTGCATTGCCATCTAATGATGCTAGAGTAATGGTTAATTTTGTGAGAAAGAATATTTTCTCAAGGTTTGGGTACCACCTCAAGGTTTGGGTACCACCTGGCAATCATTAGTGATGGAGGATCCCATTTTTGCAATAGGCAATTGGATGCACTTTTGGGAAAGTATGGAGTGAAGCATAGAGTTGCAACACCTTACTATCCACAGACGAGCAAGCAAGTGGAACTGTCTAACAGAGAACTAAAGGGAATTTTAGAAAAGAGAGTTAATGCATCTAGGAAGGATTGGTCACAGAAATTGGATGATGCATTATGGGCCTACCGAACTGCATTTAAGACTCCAATTGGTATGTCTCCATTTAGGATGGTCTATGGGAAAGCATGTCACTTACTGGTAGAACTCGAGCATAAGGCATACTGGGCAGTCAAGCAGCTAAACATGGACTTAAGAGCTGCTGGGAAAGGATGCTGACTTTGAATGAACTCGATGAGTTCCATCTCGAAGCATATGAGAATGCTCAAATTTACAAAAAGAAGACAAAAAGGTGGCATGACAAGCATATCAGGAAGAAGAACTTTGAAGTGGGTCAGAAAGTGTTGTTGTTCAATTCTAGGCCTAGGCTCTTCCCCGGAAAACTTAAGTCTAGATGGTTCAGACCATTCACAGTTACAAGAATTTACTCATACGGAGCAGTGGAAGTTTCACATGAAGAAAATGGTACTTTTATAGTCAATGGACAGAGATTGAAGCCATACATTGATGGGGTGATGAGTTTCAAGTCCATCCCGATCCGGCTTGACATTCGGACTTGAAAAATCGAGCGAGTCGAGCTTTCGACTATAAATAAGCGCTCCTTGGGAGGCAACCCAAGTGTTTTCATTTATTTATCCTTGTTGATTGTTTTGTAGTTGTTTAGTTTTTGTTTGATTTTGTTTATGAAGTTTAATTGTTGTGTTTTTGGATGTTTCAAGTGAAATTGCGAATCAAGGTGGAAAACTGAATGTTCCAATTCTCGCTGTGGTGAAGCAATTTTTGAAAATTTTGGTTGGCGAAAGGTTCCAGACCTCGCCGCGGCAAAAATTGTTCTTCGCCGTGGCACCATTCTCTCAGTAATTTTTCGTCACAGCGACAAATCTGTCTTCGCTATGACGAGGGAAATGTGAGCGAAATTGACTAAGGGAATTTCACCACGGCGAAGATTGTTCGTCGCCGTGGCGCTGTACTCTTAGTAATTTTTCGCCGCAGCAAAACCTGCATTTTATATATATGCACCGCGACGCCTCATTTTTGAAAAAACTTCTCAAACGCATTTCAGAGAAAAATTTTCCAACGTTCAATCTAGAGCTTTCCCAGTGATTTCCAAGCAAAGTTTCTCACTCCTTAACCTTCCTAAACACCAAAACAACCCATTTCAACAACAATTTTTGCAAAAAATTCACAAAATTTTTTAGTTCAAGAAATTTGGGGTTTTGCAATCTAGGCTGATTTTGGCTCAATTGGTGGCGAATACTCGTTAGTTTGGGTAAGATTTCATGTTCTCTAAGCTTTTTATCTCAAAAATTTCGAGTTTTGATTTGTAGATCTGAAAATTTTGATGTTGGTTGAGTTGTGGAATTTTTGTGCTTGTGAGTGTTGATTTTGTTTGAGGAAGGGTTGATTGTGCATTGTGGGATATTGAGGAGTGTGGGTTTTGAATTTTTGAGTGTTTGGTTGAATTTGGAAAAATCGTAGTTTGGGGGTCTAAGTGCGAATTGTTGGAAGTGTTGTCAATTTTTGCAGGATTGAATTGGTTGTCGTAGGACACTTAGGTTTGAATTTTTGGTTTGCATTGTTGAGTTGGAGTGTAGTTTTGGAGAAAATGCCGCTCAAAGTCAAGGTACCATCCAAGGGCAAGGAAAAAGGAAAGAAAGTAGACGACCGGTTTATAAATGAAAAGGCTTGGAAAAACTATGAGGCAGCAGCCAAACGGAAAGACAAGGGATTTATCCCTGAGCATGGACTGACTGCAACCCAGGTTGATGAGTGGAGTCAAGGGAGAAGTTGGGAGGACTTTATGAGTGAACCTGAACATTCGGCTGTGGAATGATGTTGCTATCGTAGGCACCCAGAATTAAAACCCTAAAAAATGCATGTAGTAGTGTGAGTAGGGATCGTTCCCACGAAGAGTGTCTAGCCGAGTTTAATGTTACGTGAACAAGGCTAGGGGGTTTTGAGTAAAACAGAAATAATTTCAGGAGAAATAATTCAAATTAAACTATCGAAATCAACAAATAACAAAACTTGGTCTAGGTCAACAGCCACCATCGGAATCTTACAACTGATCATCGATACAAAAATAAATAAATTCATACCTGAATATTCACCGTTGGAACTATTTTCCTATCTTTCCTTAGTTGTAATTAATTAAGAAACAAGCAATCTAATTAACCTTACTACTAAACAACCCTAGACAAGCGCTAAAGATTTAATCTAGTGGCAGCCTTAAGACCTAGAGAGATCGATGAAGCTAAAAAACACAAACTCAAGCGGTTGCATTTAATTCAGTCAAATGTTCTTCTTAAGACTTAATAATTCCTGATGCAGCAAATTCTTAAACCCTAATTACTTCACAAGTTAGAGGGATCAAACAATTACGGATTTGATATCTAACTTAGCAGTAGATTGCAACAATTAATAAACTAGTAGGCCTCCTAGTAATTAAACGCAACAATCATGAAAATATGCATAGAAGAACATCCAATACTCAAACATAAATTGAACACTTAAAGAAAAAAACCAAATTGATCTCATAGTTTATTGATTCCGAGGTCTTGTTTCCTTCGACCAAGTTATAAAAGTTTAGCCGCTGATGGCTATGAAAAACTCAAAAGAAAAAACGAATTCCAGAAGAGAGAAAGAGAGGCCTGTGTGATATCTCTTGTAATCCCTAATCTGATCTCTCTTTTAAAAATATCTAAATTCTAATTCTAATTCTACTCAATCTCCTCAAAATATTATAATATCCTAAAGTAACATTTATCCTAATCTGATTAATTGGAAATAAAATAATAAAGTCCTAAAATAAAATAGGAAAGTGGTGTTTTCCAACTGTAATTTGCATGCAACAGGTCTTCAAAACTTCTTGTAATAATCTGCCTATTTGAATTGCATGACAAGGCGGAATGTTCCAGAACTTCTGCAGTGTAGGTGCGTCAACTTCAAGCTCAATTACAACCTTGATGCAATGAGTATCTCTCCAAACTCAAAACATAAAAGTTGTAGATCTCTTTCTTAGCGTTCTAAGAATTTTTAATCATCTCAATCGGAGCTCGGATGAGAGAGTTATGCCCAGATTACAAAGCAATGTCAAAACTGTCTGAATTCACTTAATTAGTTCCATTTTGCAATTAACACCTCCATTTGCATCCTAAATCAAAATAGAATAATAATGAGTACATTTAGGTAGCAAATAAGCATAAAATACTAGGCATTAAGGGGGTTAAATATGACATTTTGCATTCTTATCATGGAACCACTGGTGAGAGAGTTTTATGCTAACCTCCTTGAATGTGATGAGGGGGTTGTTTTTGTGAGGGGTATTGATGTGGTATTTACGACAAAGGTCATCAATGATTTCTATGGCTTACCCCACATTGACTGGGATGATTATGTGGATTTTAGGAAGACAATGTTTAAGGATTATATTATTCTTCCGGTCATTACAAAACCGGACACCACTTGGGAGGTTTCAAAAAAGGGCAAGAAGAGCATCAAGGGAACTAAATTCACACCGATGGCTTGGTTGTGGCAGTATTTTATCAGTGCGAGGATGATGCCAGAGACGCACTACAGTACAGTGACATATGAAAAGGCACTTTTGTTGTATTCTATTGCCACAGGAAAGAGAATGAATGTGGGACAAATTATCCTGAACAATATTCAGCATGCAGCCAAACCAGGGCGAGGCAGTTTTTCGTTCCCACAACTCATTACAGAGTTGTGCACTAAAGCAGGAATCGAGGTACAGGATGATGAGCCACTGATCCATGCCCTAGTCCTCCATACAGCCTACTTCCACAAACATCTTACGCCTCAACCAAAAGAAGGGCCCATATCAGGCACCAAGAGAAGGAGAACAACAACAGCTGCCACCACATTCTGTTCAATAATCCCAATGAGAGAAATGATGCAGAAGATGATGGGTAAGATGAAACGGATGGAGCGACGTCACAGGTGGCTGGCAGAGCAGACCAGGAAGACACACGAGCTGCACCTGAGCTGCTGCAACAACTATGGGATTGATACTTCAGAAAACCAGTGGGAAGACTGGGATTCAGATGAGTGGATGGGCTCCGATTCAGAAGAGGATGACGTTGAGGAAGACAAGGAGGCCGAAGAATGAGCACCTAAGCACCTGTTTAAGTTTTCGTTATTTTTATTTGTTTTATTTGTTTCTGTTTTTCTTTTATTTTGAACATTGAACTCAGTTGATATTTTTGTTTGGGATTGTGTTAGTTGTTTTAGTTGTTTCATTCTTGTTTTAATTTCTAGCTGATGTAAAGACGAGATTAGGGTTGTAATACTTTCATATTAGTCAGTGGATTTTTATAACATAGTGGACACCACAGTTTGCAATTGTTTTTATAGAATTTGGGTGATGAAAAAGTTGAGGACCGGGTGTGCACACTGTTGAGGGGAATTTCAATGTCACGGATTGATCAGGGAACTATCTCGCACCTTTTTCTATTTTGTTTTTTGTTCCTAATTTGTGCATAATGTGACATTAGGGACAATGTCATCTTTAGTTTGGGGGTAGGAAAATTTTGAAATTTTTTTTTATTTTTGTTTCAGTTACATTTGTGTTTTTGTTGTGGTTGCCAATGATGAATTGCATAAGTCCATGATGAGACTAGGATTGTTGGGATTTTATTGTTGAAAAATGTTAAGCATTGCTTCAAGTTTATGTTTATTGACTGAATTTTGATTGAGGTTTGTTGAGTGGTTCAACCACCATTTTCATTTATTTCGGAATGCTTAGATTCATTTTATGTAGTTAGGTAAAATTTGATAAAACAAGTTTGAGGGTTGTGAAATGGTTGACACTTTGATTGGTGGTTGAGAAGAAGTGGAGATTGATGCTATTTTAGTGTTTGCATGAGGAAAACCAAGTTCTCTTACTTTGTTATTCTTATCCTTTTTCTTGGAACCCACTACCCGAGCCTAACGTTACAAGCTTGTAAAGACCTTTTGATTCTTAGCGATGTCGAGTCTACATTAGAGGAGAGTAGTTCGATATTTAGGCTTATAGAGTCTGCCACCATTTGATAAACTTTGCATTTCTGCATAAAATAATCCGGGAAGTTTGAAGGTGGATTGAAGTGGGGATCACCTACTCAATGGACCGATAGAGGTAGACAATCGATGTAGCTTATAACTTCTTGGAGTGTTGAACATTTTTCTAATAATAATTTTTCAACGACCTTTGAGACTTGTGTAATTTCTAGGCAATTCGTCTGTTGAGTTTGAGTTTAATTTGTGTTTGTTCATTTTTCAGTTTTGTTGTGTTCGTGATTTGTGTTTTTGGTTTTCTGTTGTTTTTCTTCTGTGAGTTTTGTACCTGATGCTCGGGGACGAGCATGTCTTTAGTTTGGGGGTATTTGATAATCCGAGGATTATACTGTTTTTACTAGGCTTTTTGGTCGGATTTTAGATACTTCTTAGTTCATTTTGATCTGAATTGTTACTTAATTCTTTACATTTTGTGTTTCAGGCAAAAATGGACATTTTGAGCAAATAATGAGCAATTTGGAGTTTCTGGACTCAGAAGTAAGCGGATCTCAGATTTTGAAAGAGTTCTGAAGCAGAATGGAGCACTAGGAGGCTTGTTTCCATAAGAGAGCATCAAAGATCAAAGATTCAAGCAAAAAGGCAAGCAGAGGCCAATTCTAGAAATTCAGAATTCCACATGGAGTTTCGCCTCGGCGAAGAGAGTTGTGCACGAGATTTGTCTTCACTTTGTTGCCACGGCAAGAATCTTTCTTCGCTGCAGCTAAGTCTGCGAATTCCAAAGTGCACAGTTTCGATTTTAGTCATTTTCCTAGGCTTTTGGGCGAGGTATGAAAGAAAAACTTAGTCATTTTCGTCCGGAGTTTGTTCTTTTTAGGGGACGGCAGTTTTTTACATTTTCTTAGATTCATTTTGGGCAAACTTAGATTTAAAACGGTGAAGATTCGAGATTAAACCAGTGGATTCGTCATTTGGGGAGATTTCTTTTCTTCTCTCTTGTTTACATTATGTTGAACTTTGGATTTTTTGTTTCTTTTGTTTGTATTGTTGATTTAGCTATGAACTAACCTATTTTTGGGCTATGGTTTTCATTGTAATTCAGAATTTCATGGGTTAAGTAATAGATTGTTTTTCTTTTCATATGATTTTGCTTTGATTGTGTGATTACTCTGAGTTTATCATTTAAATGTGATGAACATGATCAGATTGAGAAATGAATCATGTTAGGCTTCTTGGGTAATCACCATTGTAGTATTGAATGCTAGAAATAGATTCAAGAATCAATGAAATCAAATTCAGGATTCTTTGTGCTTAATGAGCTTAGAATTATTAACCTTCAATTTGTTGGGTGCGAAAGGTTAATAGGGAAGAGTAGGAAAACATAGCCTGAGAAGGTATGTTTTGCACTTTAGAGAATTTGATTTACAATCAATGCATGTGAATATGGAATTAGTTTAATCTTTAGGTTTAACCCATAGAATCCGAATGAAGTCAAAACCCTACCTGTTTGTTTGAATTGATTTTATCTGTGTTTTTAATCTTGCTTTCATAGTTTACTTTTATTTTAGTAAATTTTGTTTTAGTTATAGTTTAATTTGCTCCCATTAATCCAAAAGAATTCGATTGCTCCAACTTGAAAACGGTAGAAAACTTAGTGCTTAGCAAACAATCCTCGTGGGAAAGATACTCACTCATCACTTTATTACTTGTGCGACTAGTGCACTTGCTGTTTATGCATGTTGTAGTTACAACGCATCAGCTATCATAGCGTTGAACGACCTTGTCAAAAGACAATGATTGATCTCACTTGTCAAGGTTGTTTGCCGACAACCTGGTGCAATGCATGGGTGCTTGCTGGAGGCAAGTTCACTGGACAGGCCCACTAGAGGATTCCATATGGATGGTAACCCAGTGTCTATGGAATAAATCCTCTAACGGATGGTGGTCTTTGTGATCCTTAGACTTGAGATCACTAGAGGGCCTTATGCACCAATTGGTGTATGTTGACACTAGCCTAATGTAGTTCTATTCAAAGCTATCAATACGGTAGTGATTGGCTACATTGAGAAGTATATCAAGACTATTGTGGATCGACAAAGGATTCATCGCTCCTAGGTATAGGAGAAGTTATCTTACTGGGTAATTAAGTAAATGGCAATAACACTAAATCTGTGGCCACAGTGGGATTGAGTTAATGCTCAATCCAATTTATTAATCCGGTCATTGAAATGATTTGATTACACGGTAACCATACCGTTGACAAGCTGCAATTTCGCTGAATCCGAATCTATCGGGTGGCCATGATGCCTTGCTAGGGGCCAATCTTGGTCTGTGTGTAGTGAGACGATTAATTGGTGTTAATCACTGTACTACGCATTGCCGATATGATGGAGAGCCTACGGGTCACACACTTAGAAGATAATTTAAGAATCAATTTGTGAGAAGGGTATTTTCGTCTTTTAGGACGAAGGGTATTTTGGTAATCTCACAATGCAATTAAATTTGTTGAGGTTGTTGCATGTATTTAATTTTAATATTAAAGTTAAATTAGTGAGATTATATTTAAATATATCTATGTATATATTTAAATGAATTACTATTATTAATTAAATGTTAATATATTATTATATATTAATTGGTTTTAATTATAATAATAATTAATTAATTAAAATACCATAAAGGGTGTGTTTGGTTGCAAGGGTGAAGTAAGGTTGGAGCCCATGGCTATTCCTTAGTGGATTAGGGTTTTAATTGTTGCACTATATAAGTGCAACTAAAAATTAAAACAAGTATTATTCAATAATCAAAAACCTTAGCCACCCTATCTCTCTCTCTCTCTCACGTTACACTCTTGTGTGAAGAACATAATTTTTCTTGTTCTTCTTTCTTGATTCTCAAAGCCCTTGATTTTCTAGTAAAATAATCAAGGGTTCTACGGATTATATTCGTGTGGACTTGTGTGAGTGCGATCCTACATTGGATCGATTAACGAAGAATCACGTGAATAGTATATGGTGAACAATAGCTAGTAAACAGTGTTCGTGTCCGAAGTCAAAGATATTCAGAGGAGCCTCCAAATGTCGGTATGAACTAAATCCTTGAATGGATTTGTTTTTATATAATTTTATTTTACATTTTAGTTTATGCATGAAAACATTATAATCTATACTCGGATCTTGGTTCGTGCAATTGATCAATTCGTTTTAAATATTATGTTTTTCCGCTGCGCGAATCTAATCAGTTACTAACAAACTGATATGAGATTTTGTACCGAGTGATGAACAAATTTACTATCTGATCCAATAAGTAGAATATCATCCACATTGATGAGTACATATGTAACTTTGCCTCCTTGCTTATGAATAAACAGGCCAGTATCAGAACATATAAATAGTTTCATGAAGTTCACTTTATAGAAAAGCATTATTTTCATCTATTTGCTTAATATCCCAATTGTAAGTAGCAGCTAAGGTGAGTATAATTCTAATAGTGGAAGGTTTGATGATAGGGCTAAAGGTCTCAAAATAACCTAGCCTAGTAGTTTGTTGGAAACCCTTTGCAACTAACCTTGCTTTATACTTCTGCAATGTCCCAATAGCATGAAATTTGGTTCTAAAAACCCACTTATTCCCTACTACATGCATATCAGTTGTGAAAGGGACAAGGGACCATGTATTATTGGCCAACAAAGCATCAAATTCAAGCTTCATAGCTTGTTTCCATTGTGGTGAAGTGAGAGCCTCAGAAACTGAAAGTGGCTCAAGAACAAGAGTAAATGTTGTTGAACAAGCAGTATGATCAGAACAGATTGCTTTGGCTTTAGTAAGACCTACTGATTTTTCTCTAGTAATCATGAGATGGAGATTAGGACAAACAACTGATTTTTCAGGAGAAACTGAGGACTGTAGGTGAAGTAGAGCAACTTCAAGAAGACAAGTGGAGAGTGATTGATTTGAGGGAACATATTGTGGAGATTTAAGAGAAGTGTATGCTGGACCAAGTTGGGAAGAGCTAGGATATCATTTGATGTTGAAATAGGTGAGTTTAAAGGATGAGAGTGAGGTGACAATGGTTGAGTTTGAGAGGAAAAACTAGGTTCAGGGACTAGAATAGTAGTTGATGTTGAAATGGATGGGTTTAAAGGATGAGAGTGAGGTGACAATGGTTGAGCTTGAGAGGAATGACTAGGTTTAGTATTGTCAGAAATAGATGCAGTAGGAATATGAGACTGATGCAATGATGAAAAAGACTTAGTATTAGAACATGGTACTACAAAACATGGTACTACAAGGGAACTCACATTAGGCATAGTTACAAAAGGAAAATGTGAATTAGAAGGATGATAGGAGTCATCTGAAGAAGATTTTGAAGATATAGAAGAAGTTAGAAAACCATTTGAAAAAGGAAAGATGGTTTCATTGAACTTAACACTAAGGGTGTGTTTGGTTTAGGGAATGTTATATTACTAAGGAATGTTGTATTACTGGAAAGATAGATTACTAGAGAATCTTTAGAGAAACGTGTTTGGTTGGTTGGAATAAATTGGTGGGTATGTTATAATAATATGTTTGGTTGGTTGGAATAAATTGGTGGGTATGTTTTAATAATATGTTTGGTTGGGAGGATAAATGAGTGGGCATGTTATATAGATTACTAAATTGCCCTCCTTTATTATTATTTTTTAAATTATTTCTTTTAACCCCCCTATATTTGAAATTTTACTAAAACACCCCAACCATAAACAACTTTAATTTGAAGCAAAATCACCCCCCTCACTCCAAGCCACCGTTGGCAACCAGCCATCACCACTGACAACTGCCATAATGGTGCACGACCGGCCAGATCTGGTTGGTCATGTGCCAATAAGACCTAATCTGGCCAGATCTAACCGTCTCATGGCTAGATCTGGCCTTGAAAAGGCCAGATCTTTGGCCTTGAAATGATCTATGGTGTTTCACAGCCACATCTTTGGCAGTGAAACGGCTAGATCAAGTCGTTTCTAGCCATGGATCACAAATCCATGGCCAAAAATGTCCTTATTGGCACATGACCGGCAAGATCCTGCCAGTCCTGTACTGATATGATGACTTTCGCCAACAACTAGTGGTGGTGACTAGCGGCCGGCGGTGGTCTTGGGTGGTTGGGGGTAGTTTGTTAACTTTTAAACTTTTTTGTGGCAGGGGTGTTTTAGCTAAATTCTCAAATATAGGGGGGTCTGGGGTAATTGTTATTTGGTAGACATATGAGGGCAAATGTGTCCGAAATGATAAAAGATTAAGGGCAAAATAGGGTCAAAATTAAGATTACCTCGGTAATCTTATATTAACACCCCTTGGGAAGGTAATCTGATTACCTCCAATATTACCAAAAGTAAACACTATTTGCAATAAAAGATTACGTAATCTTTATTACTTGACAACCAAATGAGGGAATCTTGAAAATTAAATAAAGATTACATGATTAATCTTATATCAACCCGAACCAAACGCTGCCTAGGTGTAATGATGATTTTTCTGTTAGGAAGCGATCCATTTACGCAGCGGAAAACAAAAACTTCTAACAATATGGATCGTTCCATAGAACCAAAATCAGGGCACAAATTTACAGTTTATATCAAAATAAGAATCTATAGAAAACTAATATAGATTTTAAGAAATCATACGCACGTTTGGAGGCTCCTCCAAGTCATCTCTGAATGTATTTTGCTACCGACCCAAGTGTAAGATCGAACCAATGTAGTCTACACGAAGACAATCGCAAGAAACTAAAGAGGGATTTGCTAGATCCTCTTTAGCCTTAAGAACAAAGAAGAAAAATTAAAGAAATTTGATTTTAGGCAAAAACCATTCTGACGTGGGAGAGTGTCTAAGGGGCTAGAGGTTTTTCTCTTTTCAATGAATGAGTGAAATGTAAAATCTCTCTCATTTTTTTTTTTTTTTTTCAATTAACCATTTTCTTTTATAGTAAAGTTTAATTGCCCTATTCACATATGGAATAGGCTTGGGCTCCAACCCAAACACCCCTTGTTTCCAAGCACTCCCAATTAGGTATTTATTTTAATTCATCATTATCTCAATTAAAATCAATTAACATATATTTAATATATATATTAACATTTAACAATAATGATAATTTATTTAAATATATGCTAACACATATTTAAACGTAATTTCACTTATTTAATTTTTCTAACAAATTAACTACAGGCTACGACCTCAGCAAATTTAATTGCACTGTGAAATTACCAAAATACCCTTTCACCTAAAAAGATGAAAACGCCCTTCTAACTTCCTGGCTGTTAAATTATCTTCTATGTATGTGACCCATAGGCTCTTCATCATACCAGCAGTGTGTAGTATCGCAATTAACACCAATTAATCGTCTCACTACACACAGACCAAGATTGATCCCTAGCAAGGCATCATGGCCACCCGATAGATTCGGATTCAACAAAGTAGCTACCTGTCAATGATATGGTTACCGTACAATTCGATCCTTTCATCATCCGTTATCTCGACGAGATGAAGGCATAGAAACAGTGTCAATCTTTGGTTACTCTCGATATTATGTGTTCAGTTTCTAGACCAATGACTTGTATTATAAACTGGATAGAGCAACAACTCAATCCCATTGTGGCCACAATTTTAGTGTCATTGCCATATACTAAATTGCGTCATGAGATAAATTCTCCCATACCCTGGAGTGATGAATCCTCTGTCTATCCACCATAGTCTTGATACACTCCTTGATGCAGCCAATCACCACCGTATTGACAACTTTGAAAAGAACTGCGTCAAGCTAGTGTCAAACTACACCAATCAGTGCACAAGGCGCTCTGGTGATCTCAAGTCTAAGGATCACATGCACCACCATTCATTAGAGGATTTGTTCCATAGACATTGGGGTTACCATCCATATGGAATCCTCTGGTGGGTCAGTCCAGTGAACTTGCCTACAACAAGTACCCATGTGTTGCACCAGGTTGTCACAAAACAACTTGACAAGTGAGACCAATCACAACCTTTCGACAGGGTCGTTCAACACTATGATAGCCTTACCGTATTATCTGTGCCCTTACTTTAGAATAATACTAGGGCTACGAATGTTTCTAGAATGGCCACCATATGTGCTAATAGGGTTCTCACTATCAAGATTTGAAACACTTGTTACCCTCGTCATGGTTCTACCATTCTAAGGACATGTATCAATACATATTGCAATAATAATGATTTATACGATTTAGAATAAAATGACTTTTATTGATTAATGAACATTATTACAAAGAGTCAATTCTACAATAATTGATTGGCTCTAGGGCATCTACTCTAACATTTTCCTGCAGAAGCCAAGCACTTATAACCTTTGTGAATTAGGCTATACCCCAGAAAAGCACATTTGGATGAATGAAAATAAAATTTGTGCTTATTGAAGACTCTTAAGAAAGGAAAACATGCGCAACCAAATACCTTTAGAGTAGAATAAACAGGGGTTGTATGAAACAAAACTTGATAGGAGAAGAAAAATCCAAAACAGATGAAGACATTCTGTTTATAAAAAATAAAGTAGTTTCAAGTGCAAGCCTTCCAAAATTTAAAGGCATAAATGCATGAGCAAGAAGAGTTAATCATGTTTCAATTGTATGCCTATGTTTTCTTTCATTTCAACCATTTTGTTGGTGAATGTATGAGCATGAATGCCTAAATTGGATACCTTCAGTAGTGAGATAGGGTATAAGACTTATATATTCACCTCCTTGGTAAGATTGAAGACATTTTAATTTCCAATTAAATTGTCTTTCAACAAGGTGATGAAATTTGACAAAGATGGATTTGACTTCAGCTTTGGTTCTAAGGGGAAGCAACTAGGTATATCAAATAAAATCGTTTAGGAATTGAACATAATACCTAAATCCTTCAGTGGATGCTAAGGGAGAAGGTCCCTAGATGTCACTATGTACAAGCTCAAGAGGTGCTGTTGCTTTAGAAGAAGAAGCAGGAAAAGTGTTCTGATGCATTTTGCCTAAGTGGCAAGCATCACATAAATCCATAGAAGAAAGTTGTTTAATTGAAAATGAATCAGAGTGAGACATGCTATGTATAATCTTTCTATAAACAATAGAATGAGGATGGCTTAGTCTCTTATGCCAAATCATAGGATTAGTGTTATTGACATTAGCTAAGTAAATAGAAGGTTTGTCACATGTAGAATTTGTAACCTTACAAAAAGTATAGTCAGGAATATGAGACAATGAGCAATCAGAATGATAAGCAAAATAAGTAATGCAAGCAACAGAATCAGTAAAACCAGTGCTCGTAATAGCACATTTAGTATTATTGTATTCAAAAATAGTTTTAGCACAAACATCACAAGCATTGGATACAACTGAATTAAAAACAGAAACATCATTATTCTGGGAAAGTATATTTGAAACTACATTATTCTTGGGAATTGCATTTGAAACTGCACTATTGTTATTACAAACATAATGTTTTGGTAAATTTTTAGAAGATGTTGATGCAGTATAAGAGCTATTCTTTGAAAAGGTTTGTGAGTTTGAAACATAAGAAGGAGATGGTAATTGAGATGGGAGAGTCAACTGGTATAAGCCTGCATTAAGCTCTCCTTATAGTAAAATTGCTCTGGTGACTTTGTCCTTGACAACACAACAATTAGAATTAAATTTCACTACAACATTATTATCTTTTGTAAACTTGGAAATGCTAATATGGTTTTTAGTTATTCTAGGAACACAAAGAACATGTTTTAATTGTGACATTTAGTTTGCAGTTTGCTAGGTAATAATGTAAAACCAATATGAGAGATATGCAGAAACTTACCACTGCCCACTTGAAGTTGACTTGATCCATCATAGTCCTAGCTTGTATGTATCTGAGTTAGATTAGATGTCACATGATTAGTGGCTTAGAAGCCTATGTACCAGATAGGGTCTTGTGGTGTAGAAGATCAGGACAGTCCTATTAGGTCCTTGATTTGCACTTGATGAATGTGATGAAGTTGCCAGAGAAGAGGTGTTCACACGTGGACTAGAACTATGTATCTAACTGGGAAGTGGGATAGCTTGTGCAGCAAAGTGAACTTGATTAATGTCACTAGAGTGCTGAGGAAATTTTGAAGTAAAGTGCTAAGGATATTGCGGAGTAGAGTGCTGAGGAAATTGCTGCGATTGCTAAGATAGTGGTGTTGACATAAAATCAGAATTGTAAGATTGATTTGGGTAATTAAAGTCCCTATAATTCTGGGGTGCAAGAGACAAGTTATGTCCATATGAAAGCTATTTGATCCTTGGCCAAAATTCAAGTAACTTGGACCATAAAAGCCACCATAGTGCTGTTGAGCTGAGCCATTGAAAACTCCATATTGACTTTGTTGTCCAGGTATTGAAAAACCACCATTGTAGTTAGAATTAAAACAGTGATAAGCACTAAACAGCAATGTGGCTTGTCTTGTTGCAAACTTGACATATAGGTTTTCCTTTACCATTTCCTTTGCCACAACCTCTTCTATATGGATTACAAGAAGTAGGTCTATTAGCTCCTAAATTGTATCCAAATAGTTGAATCAAGGTAGCTTGTGAGTCAATATGTTCACCAAATTGATTAGGAAAGACAACTTGTCCAGATTGAGAACCAAAAACAGGATAGGTACCACTCATCTTATGATGGCTAGTTGCATCAAGAGAATGACTAGCAACTTGAGACACATTATAGGTACTGTTAGAAGGTAGAGAAACAGTGTTTGATGCTACTAAATTTTAATGTCAACTGTTGCTATAGAGTGTATTGAGCTATTGTGAAAATCCACAGAATTAAACTTGTCCAGTCAAATTTCATATTTTTGAAACGGAAATTGTGCTTCTTGTAGTGACACAAAATAATTTGGTGACTCAATTCTAGATGTAAGATCAACCACTACAACATCATTTTCTAGACCTAATCCATCCAAGATAAGTTGCAACAAATCATCTTCAGAAATAATTTGGCCACTTGTTGAAAGACTATATGCAATTCCTTTCATTTTTCTAATGTAATCACAAATGCTAAGATTTTCTTTGGCTGTGTTCTGAAGTTAGTTTTTCAAATGCAAAGCCCTAGCCTTTGAGTCAATAATAAACTCTTTCTCAAGAGAAAACCTGATTTCTAAAGCAAATTGACATTTCAAAATACACATATTTCTTCTTAAATTGAAGCAAGTAACTAGCTAACTAAGAACTTGTCAGTTCTTTTCCACAAAGAGTAAGCTGGATTTATCCTTTCAGTTACCAAACAATCATCAATTTGATCAACATTTCTGCCTTTTCAGCTATCTATTTTACATGTAATAAGAGGAGATGGGCATGGAACAAGACCTGTTAGATGATCCTCAAGGTCATGCGATCCTATAGCAAACAAGATTTGTGAACACCAAAATAGCTGAGGTTTTTGAGAAAGGTGAGCTAGATGAATTATGAATGACATTTTCAAGATTGTTAGATTGAAAGGTTTTAGTATCATCGCCATGTTCGATGTTAGTTAATAGTACTCTGATACCATGTGAGATTAGGTTTTGAGAGAGAAAATTAGAGAAGAAAGGAGCTAAAAGTTTAGGAACTTTTCTGGATTTTTCTTAGTTGAATCAGTGAGTACAGAGGACTGACTTTAATCACTCAACTAACATAAGCAAAACGGCACCGTATAGGCATCTACTCTAACTTAAGTGAAAAACAGCACTGTTGAGCATTTCTTTATATCCAACACTCATTTGTCGAAGGTGGACAAAGAAATTTTATTTCTAGAAACTGAGGAAAAATCATAGTAATCCATAAGTGCCAAATAACCAGCCTATAGGCAAAATCAAAAAATAAGATTCTATAGCTAATGCAACATCACGTGCTCTATTTCCAATTAGTAGGTCCACATCTCCTTGACCAAGTGATCTACTCTACCGTATATTATTACAATTGTGAGAACCACATCTAGTGTCAATAGCCCAAGATGTAATAGGAGATAAGTCTCAATACACACCTTTAGAAGAAGAAGCTCTCTTCTTCTATTCTATAGGAAGGCCTTGTTGTGTTTCCTCTAGTGGTCAGGCTTGGCATAGCAAAAGCAAACTACCTTTCCTATCTTTGTTGATGTCATCCTAAGACTTAAGAGCATCCTGAGGTTTGGACTTAGGTTTGGGTTTGGACTTAGCCTTACCTTTACTTTTGACTGCTCCTCTACTAGTGTTAAAAGCAACTAACATCACTGGTTTAGACTTTTAATGTCTTGCTCTACTATCTTTAAAGTGTTAGGAGCTCAGGAAGAGTTTTTCTCATTTGTGCTCATATTATCTATGAATTGAGAATTGTTAGTGTAAGTGCGCTAAAGCCAATCTATTATTGTGAGTTTGACTCTATAATAAATGTTTATTCATCAATAAAAAAGGCATATCCTTCTATATTGTGTAAATCATAGTTATATGTAATGATATATGTCCTTAGGATGGTAGAACCGTGACGACGGTATTAAGTGTTTCAAATCTTGGTAGTGAGAACCCTACGATCACATATGGTGGCCATTCTATAAATGTCCATAGCCCCAGTATTATTCTGATCAAGGAAACATATAATACAGTAAGGCTATCATAGCGTTGAACGACCCTGTCGAAAGGCAATGACTGATCTCACTTGTCAAAGTTGCTTTGCGACAACCTGGTGCAATGCATGGGTGCTTATTGGAGGCAAGTTCATTGGATAGACCCACCAGAGGATTCCATATGGATGACAACCCCAGTGTCTATGGAATAAATCCTCTAACGAATGATGGTGCATGTGATCCTTAGACTTGAGTTCACCAAAGCGCCTTGTGCATCGATTGGTGTAGTTTGACACTAGCCCAACATAGTTCTATTCAAAGCTATCAATATGATAGTGATTGGCTGCATCAAGGAGTGTATCAATACTATGGTGGATTGACAAAGGATTCATCACTCCCGGGTACGAGAGAAGTTATCTCACGAAGCAATTCAGTGAATGGCAATGACACTAAAGCTGTGGCCACAGTGGGATTGACTGGTTGCTCAATCCAATTTATTATTCCGGTCATTGGTCCAGTAACTGAATACATAGATGTCGAGGATAACTGAGGTCGACACTATCTCTGTACCTCAGTCTCGATGAGATAACAGATGATGAAAGGATTTGATTGCATGGTAACTATATCATTGATAGGTAGCTGTTTCGCTGAATCCGAATCTATCGGGTGGCCATGATGCCTTGCTAGGGGCCAATCTTAGTTTATGAGTAGTGAGACGATTAATTGGTGTTAATTGCGATACTACTCACTACCGATATGATAAGGAGCATATGGGTCACAAACTTAGAAGATAATTTAAGAATTGTTTTTGTGAAAGGCGTATTTTCATCTTTTAGGATGAAAGAGTATTTTGGTAATCTCACAGTGCAATTAAATTTGCCAAGGTTGTTGCATGTATTTAATTTTAATATTAAAATTAAAATTAGTGAGATTATATTTAAATATATGTGCGCATATATTTAAATGGATTATTATTAATAATTAAATGTTAATATATATTATTATATATATGTTAATTGATTTTAATTATATTAATAATCAATTAAAATTAAAATACCATAAAGGGTGTGTTTGGTTGCAAGGATGGATTAACTTAAGAGTCCATGGCTATTCCTATTGGATTAGGGTTTTAATTAAGTGACACTATATAAGTGAAACTGTAATATACGGTATACCTAGTAATTCTTTGAGAAATATATGATAAAATCCAATAAATAACTTTTATAAATATATATACATAATGTAAAATATGAAAATTTTAATTTTAATTCATATAAATATATACACAAAATACTGATATACTTTAGTAAGCACAAGGTAATCTTGAACAGTGCCGCCAAACTTCTTTGCTTCTTGACGTCCTACCCGGTCGTAAATCATCTAGTACCTGCAAAACAGTAAAATAACAGAGTAAGCACTAATTGCTTAGTAAGTAAACCAAACTGCACTACTGTGTTTCCTCCATTACTAATGTTCTGATTTTCCTTTTCTCACTTTATTCTTTGATAATATTCTTCATTCTTTTCTGATATTCTGCATTCTTTTCTGATATTCTGATTTGCTACTTATCAACGTACAAAGACAATGAATAAAACTGTACATTGTCGAGCACATAAAAAATACTGAATCATGTAAGTAGCATATACAGAATAATAAACTTTCTTGAGAAAAGAACTTTCTTTTCTTTTCTGTTTTCTATATCTTATGCTGTATCTCTTTCTTTTCTTCTCTGTTTCTCTTTCTTTTTTTTCTTCTATTCTGGTTTGCTGATCAGACTAGGTTGATGAATGGATTTGGAACCCTGGCCGTGTGAGTGGGTATAGTCCTCATCTACATGCACTGTTGACAAACTGTACAAATATTGTATCTTTCTGTTGTGGCCGCTCGCTCGTGGTGGCATGCATGTAGGTATGCTCTGCTAGGTACAATCCTCATCCACATACAATACTGATGGACTGTACAAATACTATATCTCTCTGCTGTGGTGGCGCGTATGTGGGCATCTCTGTCACTCACGGGTTCCCCATCGCAAAAACCTTTTAATATAGCATGCTATAGAAAGAGAATAGAAAGAGATACTGTATACATTTCAACGTGAATTTCTAAGCTATGGAAATTCTACACTTGCATGCTTTAATACATGAGAAAATATACATACTTGCATGTTAGCTTAAAAGAAAACTACAAGCCATTTTCTTTTCTTTCTTTCTCATTCTTTGCTAACATATTCTTTCATATTCTCATTTACTAAATCAAGGCTATACATATATATCATGTGCACAATATACGCATGATCAAGCCCATTCTTTAATATGCTTTCCAAATTCACATATACAAACTTCCAAATTCATTATGGCATAATGGTATGTCATGACATATTCTACCATTCTCTACTATCACAATTGTCATATCAAAATAACACTTTAACTTGCAAATTCTTCTCTAACACTTTCGTGTGCTATTCAAAAAGTATTAATGGTTCAAGTAACTAGAACCAAACACTAAGGGCCATTTCTCTCATGGAACTAACCTGACCAAGTGATATTCTAAATTTTGGCATAACAATATGCACTCTTGAATATTAACATTTACACTTGGTTAAGCCCAAACATAATCTTCCTACTTCAATTCTTGCCTTTCTCTAACACTTTTTTCATTAGGGATTAGCCAACTCATGCATGCATTTTCTATTTGGATTTTCATCAAACAATTAATATGCACATGCAACTACCATGTTGGCTACACTTCCACAACTCTCTAATTCCACCAAATTGTGAGCCAAAAACTCACTAACTTTAGTATCAAACCTGGCCGAATTCATCACTTCTCTACACTTCAGGAATTTCAACACAAATCCTTCCACAACTTCACCAGATCATCACATAACCATACTCTACTTCTCACGGCTGCATCATTAAACATCAAAAACAGCCAATAATTCTCTCATACCATCATATACTAACATGCAAAAATTCATTCAACACAAGTCTTGCTCAAATCAAGGTTAAAATTAGGTTTACTTACATTGAATGTGTGATATAACTTCCTTTTGCTAAAAGTCTCTTCCTCTTGGACCTAGATCATATAAAAACCATAAGAATTTAAAACTTTAAAGTTTAATCACACTCCTTTTGCTAGAATCTTACCTTTGGATGCTTTAGGATTGAAAATCTTTAAAAATCCAAGCCAAATCCTATGATTTCCCCTTTAAATTTAGTGAAGAAAATTGATGGAAAATGGGGTGAAGGTGGCATGTACAAGGGCTGAAGATATGGCTAGGGTTTCTTCAATGAAACCTTTTATCTAATAATATATGCATGTATTCCCATTTTGCCCTTGCACTTTCTATGAAATTCCATCTATGTCCTTTAGTCAATTACCAAAATACCCTCATTTTTATTATCTTCTTCACATTATTTTGCTTCCTTTCACTTCCCACTTTTTCAACTGATTATGAGTGAAAAGACCATTTTACCCCTAATGAAGTTTCAAGGAATTTTCCTTCACATTTGTCTGAGGTAACTTCAAAGAAATCCAACTGAGGGTATTAGGGCATAAATAAAATTATGTACCTTGCTGTGGGTGTTACGATTCTCCCCTCCTTAAAAGAATTTCGTCCGCGAAATTAAAATAAACAACTCAGGATAGTGGTTACGTACATCTTGCTCCACCCCCCATGTAGCTTCTTCTACTATATGATTCCTCTATAGTACTTTTACTAGTGGAATACTCTTATTTCGGAGCTCTTTAATTTTTTTATCCAATATTTGAATTGGGCGCTCCTCATAAACAAGATTCTCCTCTAATTCCACTTCTTCTGCTTTCAATATATGGGAGGGATCGCTGACATACCTTTGAAGCATTAATACATGGAAAACATTGTGCACCCTATTCATATTTGGTGGTAGCGCTAACTGGTACGTTACATTTCCTACTCGTTGCAATACTTCAAAGGGGCCAATGTATCTAGGGGCAAGTTTTTCTTTACCACCAAACTACATTACCCGCTTGTAGGGGGAAATCCTAATCAACACTTTATCACCCACTTCAAAATCTACATATTTTCTCTTTAAATCCGTAAAGCTCTTTTGTCTGTCTTGAGCTTGTTTCATTCTATTCTTGATCAACTTAATGTCTTCCATCATTTTCTAAGTTATTTCCAGTCCAAGAGCTGTATTCAAAGCATCTTTCTCTCCTACTTCATCCCAGTGATGTGGGGATCTACATCATCTACCATATAGAGCTTCATAAGGAGCCATGTTAATTGTAGACTGATAACTGTTATTATAAGCAAACTTTATCAATGGTAGCATCTCATGCTAGGTCATTTTGTAATACATACAACACGCTCTCAGCATGTCCTCAAGCACCTGATTGGTTCTCTCAGTTTGGCCATCCGTCTGTGGGTGGTAAGCTGTACCAAATGCTAACTTAGTACCCAAGTTTCTCTATAGACTAATCCAGAAAGCTGAAACAAACTTGGAATCTCTATCTGATACTATTGTCTTGGGCACCCCATGCAATCTGACTATCTCTCTGATGTAAATCTGGGCCAACTGATCTAAGGTGCTACTGTCTTTTATTGGAAGAAAATGCACTAATTTGGTTAATTTGTCTACTATCACCACTTGTCAACTCATTTTCTGACACCACTTATCAACAGCTTGCTTTTCTTTAATCTCTTCCAATAAAGTAGATTGAATTTCTAACCTGGCAATTCTTCCTGGTACCATCTCTATGTGTTCCTTGAGAAATTCTTCCAATAGTTCTTTCTACTCTATGAGCTGAGACAAAGAGGCTTTTCTACTCAAGGCATCAGCTACCACATTGGCTTTTCCAGGTTAATACTTGATTTCACAATCATAATCTTTTACTAGCTCCAACCACCTCCTTTGTTTCATATTCAACTCTTTTTGGGTGAAGAAATGCTTCAAACTTTTATAATCAGTATAAATATTGCTCTTTGCCCCATACAAGTAATGCCTCTATATCTTTAATGCAAAGACTATGGCTGCTAACTCATGTGTAGGGTATCTTGTCTCATACTCTTTCAACTGTTGGGAAGCATAAGCTATTACCCTACCCAACAGCACCAAGTCCCTAAAGTGAGGCATTTGTATAAATATCATAGTCTACACCCTCCTATGGTAACACCAAAATAGGAGTTGTGGTGAGTCTTTCTTTTAACTCTTGAAAACTCTCTTCACACGCATCTAACCATATCAAAGGATTTCCCTGTTTGGTAAGAGCTGTAAGCGGATTAGCCAATTGGGCAAATCCTGCTACAAAACGCCTGTAATAACCTGTAAGGCCCAGGAAACTTCTAACCTCTTTCACTGTCATCGGCCTTTGCCATTCTATGATTGCCTTTACCTTGCTGGGATCTACTGACACACTTCTTTTGAGATAATGTGGCCTAAGAAGAGAACTTGATCTAGCCAAAACTCACATTTAGAAATTTGGCATACAACTTCTTATCTCAAATTCACTGCAGCACAAATCTCAGATGCTTTTCATGATCTTCTCTTGCCTAAGAATAAACCAGGATGTCATCAATAAACACCACTATAAATTGATCAAGACAGTCATGAAACACCCAGTTCATTAAGTCCATAAAGACTGCTAGGGCATTAGTTAACCCAAAAGGCATCACCACAAACTCATAATGCCCATATCTGGTCTGAAATGCAGTCTTGGAAATATCTTGTGCTGCAACTCTTACTTGATGATAACCCTATTAGCAAACGACCCAGTTACGCAGCGGAAAACAAAAACATAAACTACATGGTTCGTTCCTTAGAACCAATATCTGGGTACAAAAATCACAGTTTATACATTATAAGAATCTGTAGAAAAATCAGTTTGAAGTTTAGAAACCATACCCACGTTTGGAGGCTCTTCCAAATTTGTCAATGAACATTTTGCTACTGACCCAAGTGTAGGATCGAACTGACGTAGTCCACACGAAGACAATCACAAGGAACTAAGGAGGGATTTGCTAGATCCTCCTTAGCCTTAAGAAACAAGAAGAAAAATGAAATGTATTTGATTTTAAGGCAAAAACCAAAACTAGCGTGGGAGAGAGATTTGGGGCTGTGTTTTCCTTTCTTTTCAATGAAATTGTGATAAATGAAACTTTTTCTTTTTCAACTAAAGTTTTTCTTTTATAGTAATATTTTATTTGCCCTATTCCCATATGGAATAGGCTTGGGCTCCAACCCAAACACCCCATGTTACCAAACACTCCCAATTAGATATTTATTTTAATTCATCATTATCTTCAATTAAGATCAATTAATATATATATATATATTAATATTTAACAATAATGATAATTTATTTAAATATATGCTATCACATATTTAAATGTAATTTCACTTATTTAATTTTTTCTAACAAATTAAATAAAGGCTACGACCTCAGCAAATTTAATTGCACTGCGAAATTACTAAAATACCTTTTCACCCAAAAAAGACAAAAACGCCCTTCTTTCTTTCTAAGTCTTAAATTATCTTCTATGTGTGTGACCCATAGGCTCCTCATCATACCGGTAGTGTATAATATCGCGATTAACACCAATTAATCATCTCACTAATACACAGACCAAGATTGGCCCCTAGCAAGGCATCATGGCCACCCGATAGATTCAGATTCAGCAAAGTAGCTACCAGTCAACGATATGGTTACCTTACAATTCGATCCTTTCATCAACCATTATCTCAATGAGACTGGGGCATAGAAATAGTGTCAACCTCCAATTACTCTCGATATTGTGTATTCAATTATTGGACTAATGACCTGTATTATAAACTGGATAGAGCAACAACTCAATCCCACTGTGGCCATAGTTTTAGTGTCATTGCCATATACTGAATTGCGCTGTGAGATAACTTCTCCCGTACCCGGGAGTGATGAATCCTCTGTCAATCCACCATAGTCTTGATACACTCCTTGATGCAGCCAATCACCACCGTATTGACAGCTCTGAATAGAACTGCGTTAGGCTAGTGTCAAACTGCACCAATCGGTGCACAAGGCACTCCGGTGATCTCAAGTCTAAGGATCACATGTACCACCATTCGTTAGAGGATTTATTCCATAGACACTGGGGTTACCATCCATATGGAATCCTCTGGTGGATCAGTATAGTGAACTTGCTACAGTATATCTGCCTAGAACAAGCACCCATGTGTTGCACCAGGTTGTCACCAAACAACCTTGACAAGTGAGATCAGTCACTGTCTTTCGACAGGGTCATTCAACACTATGATAGCCTTACCGTATTATCTGTGCCCTTACTTTAGAATAATACTAGGGCTACAGACGTTTCTAGAATGGTCACCATATGTGCTCATAGGGTTCTCACTATCAATATTTGAAACACTTGATACCCTCGTCACGGTTCTACCATTCTAAGGACATATATCAATACATATTGCAATAATAATAATTTATGCGATATAGAATAAAATGCCTTTTATTGATTAATGAACATTATTACAAAGAGTCAATTCTAAAATAATTGATTGGCTCTAGGGCATCTATTCTAACAAACTCGACCTCAGATCAATCTTTGAAAACACTGTTGATCAAATAAATCATCTATGCGAGGTAACGGGTACTTATTCTTCACTATCATTTTATTCAGCTTTTTGTAATCTATGCACATCCGTAGCGACCCATCTTTCTTTTTCACAAATAGAATCGGAGCACCCCAGGGAGAATGGCTGAGTCGAATAAAACCCTTATCTAGGGGTTCTTGGAGTTGCTTTTTCAATTCTTGGAGCTCGGTTGGGGCCATACGATAAGGGGCTTTAGAAATTGATACTGTCTCTGGTGCCAACTTAATGCTAAACTCCATTTCTCTTTCTAGAGGTAAACCTGGCAAATCATCCAGAAATACATCTGGAAACTCCCGGACTACTGGCACATTCTGGATCTCTGATCGAGGGACATCACTGCTATGCACCACATGGGTAATATACCCGGAGCACCATTTTCTTAACATTTTTCTGGCTTTTACACTGCTGATTAACATACTAAGCTGATGGCCCTCTCCGAAACTGAACTTATCATCCTGATCAAGATTAAACTTTGCTTTATTTTTTCGGCAATCAATCTCTACTCCATATCTCCCTGGGAAGTCCATGCCCAAAATAAAATCAAAGTCAGGCATATCAAATACAATCAAATCAACTGGTAACATCCTTCCATGGATCTGTAACACCCACATCAAGGTACGTAATTTTACTTATGCCCTAATACCCTTAGTTGGATTTCTTTGAAGTTACCTTAGACAAATGTGAAGAAAATTCCTTAAAACTTCATTAGGGGTAAAATGGTCATTTCACTCTTAATTAGAAGAAAGAGTGGGGAGTGAAAAGAAATAGAATAACATGGAGAAGCTAATAAAAATGAGGCTATTTTAGTAATTGACTAAAGGACATAGATGGAATTTCATAGAAAGTACAAGGGCAAAATGGGAATAAATGCTTATGCTATTTGATATAAGGCTTTATTTGAAGAAACCCTAACATACTTCAGCCCTTGCTAACGCCACTTATACCCCATTTTCTCTCAATTTTCTTCACTAAATTTCAAAGGGAAATCATAGGATTTGGCTTGGATTTTCATAGATTTTCAGAGTGTGATTAAACTTTAAAGTTTTAAATTCTTATGGTTTTTATATGATCTAGGTCCAAGAGGAAGAGATTTTGAGCAAAAGGGAAGTGATCTCACATATTCAAGGTAAGTAAACCTAATTTGAACCTTAATTTGAGCAAGACTTGTGTTGAATGAATTATTGCATGATTGTATGTGATGATATGAGAGAATTATTGGCTGTTTAATGATGTATAAATTCTAGCCATGAGAAGTAGTGTATGGTTATGTGATGATTTGGTGAAGTTGTGGAAGATTTTGTGTTGAAATTTTTGGAGTGTAGAGAAGTGAGAAATTTGGCCAAGTTTGATACTAAATTTAGTGAGTTTTTGGCTCACAATTTGGTTGAATTAGAGAGTTTTGGAAGTGTAGCCAACATGATAGTTGCATGTGCATATGAAGTGTTTGATGAAAATCCAAAGAGAAATTGCATGCATGAGTTGGCTAAGCCCTAATGAGGAAAGGGTTAGAGAAAGGCAAGAATTGAAGTTTGATGATAATCAATGGAATTAGTTGTGCCATGGGTTTTTAACATATTACACATTTTCACAGGGGAGAATGATTAGGAAAGGTTAGGGAGTAAGTGGAGGTAAATAGGTATGGAAAAGCCTTAAAGTAGGCATGTCACCATGGTTGCTCTGTCAAATCCATGGTCTTTTGAGTGATTTTTGGGCATCTTACCTATCGAACTGGGTTGAGACCTAAACATAAATGTTGTAGCCCTTTCTCTAAGATTTTAAATGAGACCACGATCATAGCAATCCGATGTGTATAGCTCGAGATATGCCTTCTGTAATATGACATGTGCAGAATGACTACCTCAAAAGTGCTTCCACTTTATTAGTTTATTTTTAGTCTAATAATCTATGATTGATTCCAAGTATGGAAATGATGCTTAAAGGGTTGTGAATGCTTGAATGAGTGGTCTTTGTGATTATTTAATGATTGTATGAACATATATATTTGATGAAATGAATGACCACGAAGGCTATGTGTAATATGTTATATATTACCTATGTATGAGCTTGTGGATGTAGATGATATGTTTCTATGAATTTGTTATGCATCCAAAACATGGTCACGATGAAATGATATGTTCATATATGGAAAGTGTATGTTTTTAAAGAATACAAGCGTAGAATTTCCACAGCTTGGAAATTCATGTTGAAATGTGTGTAGTATCTCTTTCTATTCTCTTCCTATAGCATGCTATGATATAAGGTTTTTGCGATGGGGAACCCGTGAGTGATAGAGATGCCCACATACACGCCACCACGAGCGAGCGATATCAGTAGAGAGATACAGTATTTGTACAGTCCGTGAGTAGTGTATGTGGATGAGGACTATACCTAGCAGAGCATACCTACATGCATGCCGCCAAAAGAGAGCGCCACAACAGAGACATACAGTACTTGCACAATCCGTGAGTACTGCATGTAGATGAGGAATGTACCCACTCACATGGCCAGGGTTCCAAATCCATGCATCAACCTAGTCTGATCGGTAAACCAGAAAGAAGAAAGAAAAGAAAGAGATACAACATAAGAGAAACAGAAACAGAAACAGAAAAGGAAAGAAAGTTCTTTTCTCAGGAAAGTTTATTATTCTGCATATGTATTATGCTACTTACATGATTCAGTATTTTTATGTGCTCGACGATGTATAATTTTATTCATTATCTTTGCACGTCGGTAAGTAGCAAATCAGAGTACCAGAAAAGAATGCAGAATGCAGAATACCAGAAAGGAATGAAGAATATTAGCAAAGAATAAAGTGAGAAAAGGAAAATCAGAACATGAGTAACGAAGGAAGAACAATCTTGTAGTTTGGTTTACTTATTGAGCAATTAGTGCTCACTCTATTATTTTACTATTTACAGGTACTAGATGCTATACTACCAGGTGGGACATCAAGAAGCAGAGGAGTTTGGCAGCACTGTTCAAGATTACCTTATGCTTACTAAAGTATATCAGTATTTTGTGTATATATTTAAATGAATTAAAATTAGAATTTTCGGATTTTACATTATGTATATATGTTTATAAAAGTTATTTAGTGGATTTTATCTTATATTTCTCAAAGAATTACTAGCTATACAGTGTATTACAGGATCACTACGGACTCCTCTAAAAGCATCTCCCGAGTTACCACACTATCACCATCTGGCAATTTATCCTAATGAGTTGATCTACTGTAATAGGTTTCAAACCCAATCTCTCTATAATCCCATGTGTAATGAATGAATGTGTGGCTCCAGAATCAACTAATACATAAAGGGGAACTAAATGAAATAATAGTTGACTAGTAACTGTAGATAGGTTGGCCTCAGCTTCACTCTGTGCAACTGTAAATACCCGAGCATTAATACCTCTGGATGTATGTGCTGTGGGTGCAGGAGGGGCCTTACAGTCTTTCATCATATGTCCGGGTTGTCGGCATCTAAAACACACACCCTTGAGACACTCTCCCGGATGATGTTTCCCGCATTTCTAACATTGGGGAAACTCACTGGTCTTTGGCCGTTTATTCTTCCCATCCCTCTTGTTCTTCTTTGATTGAAATCATTTCTTATTCTTCCCTTCTCTATTGCTGGGGGTATTAAATCTGTCTTTCTGTGGAACGGGAGGTGGAATACTGGGCCTTGCTGCTGATGGAGTCAACTTATTCACAAATACTTTAGCTCGTCACTATAAGTCTAAGGGGGCGGGGCACCTACTGTAATGCTTTCTCTCTCTAGCTAGTATACTAGTAAAATAAACAGTAAAACTCATACAAATAGGAAAATCTATACATGTAAATAAGTATACAAAAGTTAGGCCCATTTCTTTTCTTATACACAAAACTATACATTAAGAAATAAAAGTGCTCAAAATAAACTTGATAGTGGTTGCCAGACCCTTCCGTTCATGACATTCCCTCAAACCGCATCTTATCACCTACTTGCAAAAACATTAAAGACAATGGCGTGAGTGCTAATTGCTCAGTAAGTAAACCCGCTAAGTTACTCCTCTCTCTCCGTTGTTCCAATTTTGAATTTCTTTCCTTACAAACATTTCTCTCTCTTCTCTGTTCTTTCTCTATTCTTTCTCTCTATTCTTTCTATGTTCTAGTTTTTCTCACTTACTGACATGTAAGCACCACTAGAGAAACTAATTTTGAATAATATAAATGACATGATGCATGCACATAAATGTATACAAGAATGCATTTTCTTTTCTGTTTTTTATTGCTCTTGTTTGTTTCTTTTTTGTGTTCTATGCTTTCATTCCGTATTCTATTCTTCTTTCTTTCTTTCTTTCTTTCTGTTCTTTCTTTCCATTCTTTCTGTTCTTTCTTTCTATTCTTTCTATTCTTCCTATTCTTTCTTTGCCGATCGGACTCAGTTGAGGCATGGATTCGGAACCTTGGCCATGTGAGTGGGTATAGTCCTCATCTACATGCACTTCTAACAGACTGTACAATTCTTCTTTCTATTCTATAGCCGCTCACTGAAAGCGGCGTGCATATAGGCATATTCTATTTGTACAGTTCTTATCCACATGCATTTCTAACGAACTGTACACTTTCTTCTTTCTGATTCTAAGGCCGCTCACTGAAGGTGGCGTGCATGTGGGGCTATTCTCTTCTGTCACTCATGGGTTCTCCATCGTAAAAACCTGTTCTTTTCTTCTTTTAAAGCATTCTTTAATAGCTTTTCTTTCTTAAGTTCTCATACATATGTATATGTATGCATGTAGATAGCTCATGCTTGCTATTCTTTCTAAATGCAAGAATGTCATGTAGCATAAAAATAAGTCATTCTCTACCATCTACAAGCTCATATCAAGATCACAAGTGAATAAAGTCATGCATACACTTCTCTTGGACATTTCATCAAACATATTGCATACACACTCAAACCCTAATTTGGCTACACTTCTACTTCTTTCTCAAGCCACCAATATTTGGAGTAAAACTCCCTTAAATCAATACTAAACCTGGCCAGGAAAATACACTCCATAAATTCTACTCAAACTCTTTCTAAATTCAACCAAACTTCCATCAACCACCATATAACAAATTCCACTTCTCATGGCTGAATTCCACTAATCAATAAACATCAATCTCATCAACAATTCTCAAAATCATAAGCACATACATACATGTAAAATTTTCTCTACTCAATTGATTTCTCAAATCATAACTTGGGTTGGATTTACCTACCTTGAAAGTGAGCAATTGAACAGTCTAATCTTCCCTTGACACAACTGTCTTTCTCTTACACCCTTGAGGCTTGGATTGGAAATCTACCCAACTTAGACCAAAATCTATGAATTCCCTTTGAAAATTGATTGAAGTAAATTGATAGAATTTGGGTAGAGAGTGGCGTGAAAGGCAAAGAAGAATGGCTAGGGTTTCATCTTAATCTCTTAATATAACAAAAAGTTACTCATAGCTTCCCATTTTACCCTTACACTTTCCATGACATTCCATCTATGTCCCTTAGTCAATTACCAAAAAGTCCTCATTCCATTGCATTCTCCATGACATTTTATCTCTTTTCACTCCCCACACTTTCAACTAATTATGGGTGGAATGACCATTTTGCCCTTGAGCAAGATTTTCCCCAAAATCACACAAATTTCCAGGGAGTTCTTTGCCCCAGCTAAGAACTTTCTTTGCCTCGGTGAAGCTGCCTATTTCTGCCACTAGTTTGGGCAGAATGTACAATGTCGCAGCAAAGTCTGCAAAATTTTTCTTCAACAAATTTTCATGCATTCAGCTTGAAATAAAGGCATAAAGACTTTAAGACATGAATAAAATTTCACACCTCACCATAGGTGTTACACCTGCCATTAAATCTCGAGTTATTTTTGGATTCAGCCTATGCACAAACTTGTTTATCCTCAATTCTGGTGTGCTTACTATACCTGGTGCAAACCTTGCCAAAGAATTAAATCTAATGGAGTATTCCTTCACTGAACTAATTCCCTCTCGTAGGCTAATAAATTCCTGTATCTTTTCATGCATTCTGTCAGCTATCCTATATTCTACCTCAAAAAGTCGTCTGAAATCTCCCCATGTCATAGTGGCTACATCATGAGTCTCCTCCATTAGCTCCCACCATATCCGGGCATTACTCTTAAACAAGAAACTCGCATACCAAATCTTCTCCCAATCTGTCATGGGAAAAAGTGCTCTCATACGCTCCACATATCTAATCCATTCTTCTACCATTGATGGATCAGTCGTACCCCTAAATTCTAACGGCTAATGCTGACTAGGTAACCCATAAATAAGCTCAAGACAACTCTGTACTATCGGAGGTACCGACCTTTCTCTCTCCTCTCTAGTGGTCGATACAACAACTGGGGTCTCAACCCTCTTCGATACAGGTCTCCCCTGGCTCTATGCCAATACTTGTTGAATAATGGTTCGAATCCTTGCCTCATCGAGGACAGGGGGAATAGATCCGGACGGGTTGGATGGCTCACCCGTACTCGATGCATTCTTCTTATCGGATCGAGTCATCCGTCTCATCTAAAACACATAGCATCAATACCATTAGTCAGCTAATGCAAGTGAAAAAAAAGAAATAACTAACAACGAACGGCTATGGTACGTTAACGCGGCAGGAGAGGCACACTGTCAATTTCCTAAAATCGACGCTCTGATACCAAAAATGTAATGTACTATCTAGCTGGTAATTCTTTAAGAAATATATGATAAAATCCACTAAATAACTTTTGCAAACATATTTAGATAGAGGCATATAATGTAGAATCTGAAAATGTTAATTTTAATTCATATAAAGATATATACAAAATAACTAATATACTTTAATAAGTAGAAGGTAATCTTGGACAATGCCGCCAAACTCCTCCGCTTCTTGACGTCCCACTCGGTCGTAAATTATCTAGTACCAGAAAATAGTAAAATAACAGAGTGAGCACTAATTGCTTAGTAAGTAAACCAAACTGCACTACCGTGTTTCCTGCGTTACTCATGTTCTGATTTTCCTTTTCTCACTTTATTCTTTTCTGATATTCTGCATTCTTTTATGATATTTTGATTTGCTACTTATCAACGTGCAAAGACAATAAATAAAACTGTACATCGTCGAGCACATAAAAAATACTTAATCATGTAAGCAGCATATGCAAAATTGTTATAGTAGATGCCCTAAAGTCAATCAATTATTGTAGAATTGACTCTTTGTAATAATGTTCATTAATCAATAAAAGGCATTTTATTCTATATCGCATAAATCATCATTGTATGTATTGATAGATGTCCTTAGAATGGTAGAACCATGATGAGGTATCAAGTGTTTCAAATCTTGATCGTAAGAACCCTATGAGCACATATGGTGGCCATTCTAGAAACGTCCGTAGCCCTAGTATTATTATGAAGTAAGGAAACAGATAATACGATAACGCTATCATAGTGTTGAATGACCCTGTCGAAAGGCAATGACTGATCTCACTTCTCAAGGTTTGGTGACAACCTGGTGCAACCGTGGGTGCTTGTTGTAGGCAAGTTCACTGGACTGACCCACCAGAGGATTCCATATGGATGGTAACCCCAGTGTCTATGGAACAAATCCTCTAACGAATGGTGGTGCATGTAATCCTTAGACTTGAGATCACCAGAGCACCTTATGCACCAATTGGTGTAGTTTGTCACTAGCGTAATGCAGTTCTATTCAGAGTTGTCAAAATGGTAGTGATTGGCTGCATCAAGGAGTGCATGAAGACTATGGTGGATTGATAGAGGATTCATCACTCCCGGGTACGGGAGAAGTTATCTCATGGCGTAATTCAGTAAATGGCAATGATACTAAAACTGTGGTTACAGTGGGATTGAGTTGTTGCTCTATCTAGTTTATAATTCAAGTTATTGGTCTAGTAACTGAATACATAATATTGAGAGTAACCGAGGTTGACACTATTTCTGTGCCTTGGTCTCGTTGAGATAACATTTGATCAAAGGATTGGATTGCACGGTAACCATATCATTGACAGGTAGCTACTTCGCTGAATCCGAATCTATCGGGTGGCCATGATGCCTTGCTAGGGGCCAATCTTGGTTTATGTGTGGTGAGACGATTAATTGGTGTTAATCACGATACTACACACTGTCGGTATGATAAGGAGCCTACGGGTCACACACATAGAAGATAATTTAAGAGCTAGCTTAGAAGAAAGGTGTTTTCGTCTTTTTAGGCGAAAGGGTATTTTGGTAATTTCACAGTGCAATTAAATTTGCTGAGGTCGTAGCCTTTATTTAATTTGATATTAAAATTAAATAAGTGAGATTACATTTAAATATATGTTCGCATATATTTAAATAAATTATCATTATTGTATGTATATATATATATTGTAAATATATATTAATTGTATTCCAATCGGTGCATAAGGCGCTCCGGTGATCTCAAGTCTAAGATACATGCACCACCATTCGTTAGAGATTTGTTCCATAGACACTGGTTACCATCCATATGGAATCCTCTGGTGGGTCAATCCAGTGAACTTGCCTACAGCAAGCACCCATGTGTTGCACCAGGTTGTCACCAAACAACCTTGACAAGTGAGATCAGTCATTGCCTTCGACGGGTCTTCAACACTATGATAGCCTTACCGTATTATCTATGCCCTTACTTTAGAATATACTGGGGCTACAGACATTTGTAGAATGGCCACCATATGTGCTCATAGGGTTCTCACGATCAAGATTTGAAACACTTGATACCCTCTTCACGGTTCACCATTCTAAGGACTATATCAATGCATACAATGATGATTTACGCAATATAGAATAAATGCCTTTTATTGATTAATGAACATTATTACAAAAAGTCAATTCACAATAATTGATTGGCTCTAGGGCATCTACTCTAACAATCTCCCACTTACATATAGCCAATCATTCATGTACTTAATACCAAATGGTCTCAAGTGCCTTTCTGAGTCTATTATGACAGAGGCTTTGTCAGTGGATCTGCGAGATTGTCGTTAGTATCACTTTTAGATCTGCACATCTTTCCTCTCAACTATTTCTCTGATGAATGGAATCTCTGGTATGTGTCTAGACTTCTGATGAGACCATGGTTCCCTAGCTTGAGCAGTTGCTCCATTGTTGTCACAATGATGTCTATTGGATCACATTATGGGAACCACGCCAAGTTCTGTGATGAACTTCCTAATCCAAACTGCCTCCTTGGCCGCATCTGCTAATGCATATACCAGCCTCCATTGTAGAGTCTGCTACAATGCTTGCTTAAGCTCTCTCAGCCACATACCCCCCATTGAGAAAAAATCAAACCCTGATTGATCGATAATCATCTCTGTCTGTTTGGAAACTAGCATCACTGTATCCTCTTACAGTGAGCTCATCTTCCCCTCCATAAACTAAGAACATAACTTTAGTCCTCTTCAGGTACTTAAGAATATTCTTGACAGTCATCTAGTGACGCTCACCTGGATCCGATTGATATCTACTACAAGTGCTCAAGCACATGAGACATCAATCCTAGTACATGCGTGGCATACATAATGGATCTAAGGCTGATCATATGGGATCCTCTTCATCTTTCTCTCTCATCTGTGTTCTAGGACACGATTCCTTAGAGAGATAAACACGGTATGACATCAGAAAAAATCCCTTCTTGGATTCTTCCATACTGAATCTTTTCAGTACTTTGTTAATATATGGTTTAGAAACTATCCAGTTCACGCAGCGGAAAACAAAAATTAATAACAACACGGATCGTTCCAAGAACCAAGATCAGGGCACAATTTACAGTTGATATACAAAATTAGAATCCCAAAAAATCGGTTAGAGTTTAAGAAATCATACGCACGTTTGGAGGCTCCTCCAACTTTATCCTAACGTACTTGCTACCACCCGTCTAGGATCGAACCGATGTAGTCCACACGAAGATAATCACAAGGAACTAAAGAGGGATTTGCTAGATCCTTTTTACCTTAAGAAATAAGAAGGTAAAATCAAAGAATACTTTGATTCTAAGCAAAAAGCACTCTGCGTGGGAGAGTGTTTTGGTTTGGAGGTTTTTGCTTTTCATTGAATGAATGAAAATTAAAAAAAAAAAAAAAAAAAAATCACCGCACCTCTCAATTAAACTTTTTCTTTTATAATGCAAGTTTAATTGCCCTATTCCCTTATGGAGTAGGCTTGGGCTCCAACCCAAACACCCCTTGTATCCAAACACTCCCATTTAGATATTTTAATATTAGTTCATCATTATCTCAATTAAAATCAATTAATATATATATTTAATATATTAACATTTAACAATAATGATAACTTATTTAAATATATGCGAACACATATTTAAACGCAATCTCACTTATTTAATTTTTCTAACAAATTAAATAAAGGCTACGACCTCATCAAATTTAATTGCATTGTGAAGTTACCAAAATACCCTTTCACCTAAAAAGATGAAAACACCCTTCTTATTTCTTGAGTCTTAAATTATCTTCTATGTGTGTGACCCACAGGCTCCTCATCATACCGGTAGTGTATAGTATCGCGATTAACACCAATTAATCGTCTCACTATACACAGACCAAGATTGGCCCCTAGCAAGGCATCATGGCCACCCGATAGATTCGAATTCAATAAAGCAGCTACCAGTCAACGATATGGTTACCATGCAATTTGATCCTTTCATCAACCGTTATCTCGATGAGACTGGGGCATAGAAATAGTGTCAACCTCCGGTTACTCTCGATATTATGTATTCAGTTACTGGACCAATGACCAATATTATAAACTGGATAGAGCAACAACTCAATCCTACTGTGGCCATAGTTTTAGTATCATTACCATTTACTGAATTGCGCTGAGAGATAACTTCCCCCGTACTCGGGAGTGATGAATCCTCTGTCTATCCACCATAGTCTTGATACACTCCTTGATGCAGCCAATCACTACCATATTGACAGCTCTGAATAGAACTGTGTTAGGCTAGTGTCAAACTACACCAATCGGTGCACAAGGCACTCCGGTGATCTCAAGTCTAAGGATCACATGCACCACCATTCGTTAGAGGATTTGTTCCATAGACACTGGGTTACCATCCATATGGAATCCTCTGGTGGGTCAATCCAGTGAACTTGCCTACAGCAAGCACCCATGTGTTGCACCAGGTTGTCACCAAACAACCTTGACAAGTGAGATCAATCATTGCCTTTCGACAGGGTCATTCAACACTATGATAGCCTTACCGTATTATCTATGCCCTTACTTCAGAATAATACTGGGGCTACGGACATTTGTAGAATGGCCACCATATGTGCTCATAGGGTTCTCACGATCAAGATTTGAAACAGTTGATACCCTCTTCACGGTTTTACCATTCTAAGGACATATATCAATGCATACAATGATGATTTACGCGATATAGAATAAAATGTCTTTTATTGATTAATGAACATTATTACAAAGAGTCAATTCTACAATAATTGATTGGCTCTAGGGCATCTACTCTAACAATCTCCCACTTACAATATAGCCAATCATTCATGTACTTAATACCAAATGGTCTCAAGTGCCTTTCATGAGTCTATTATGACAGAGGCTTTGTCAGTGGATCTGCGAGATTGTCGTTAGTATGCACTTTACTGATCTGCACATCTTTCCTCTCAACTATTTCTCTGATGAGATGGAATCGTCTGAGTATGTGTCTAGACTTCTGATGAGACCATGGTTCCCTAGCTTGAGCAGTTGCTCCATTGTTGTCACAATAGATGTCTATTGGATCAACAATTATGGGAACCACGCCAAGTTCTGTGATGAACTTCCTAATCCAAACTGCCTCCTTGGCCGCATCTGCTAATGCAATATACTCAGCCTCCATTGTAGAGTCTGCTACAATGCTTTGCTTAGAGCTCTTCCAGCTCACAATACCCCCATTGAGAAAAAATACAAACCCTGATTGTGATCGATAATCATCTCTGTCTGTTTGGAAACTAGCATCACTGTATCCTCTTACAGTGAGCTCATCTTCCCCTCCATAAACTAAGAACATAACTTTAGTCCTCTTCAGGTACTTAAGAATATTCTTGACAGTCATCTAGTGACGCTCACCTGGATCCGATTGATATCTACTACAAGTGCTCAAAGCACATGAGACATCAATCCTAGTACATAGCGTGGCATACATAATGGATCTAATTGCTGATGCATATGGGATCCTCTTCATCTTATCTCTCTCATCTTGTGTTCTAGGACACGATTCCTTAGAGAGATAAACACGGTATGACATCAGAAGAAATCCCTTCTTGGATTCTTCCATACTGAATCTTTTCAGTACTTTGTTAATATATGTGTTAGGAAACTATCCAGTTACGCAGCGGAAAACAAAAATTAATAACAACACGGATCGTTCCATAGAACCAAGATCAGGGCACAAATTTACAGTTGATATACAAAATTAGAATCTCCAGAAAATCAGTTTAGAGTTTAAGAAATCATACGCACGTTTGGAGGCTCCTCCAACTTTATCTCTAAACGTACTTTGCTACCAGCCCAAGTCTAGGATCGAACCGATGTAGTCCACACGAAGATAATCACAAGGAACTAAAGAGGGATTTGCTAGATCCTTTTTAGCCTTAAGAAATAAGAAGGTAAAATCAAAGAATACTTTGATTCTAAGCAAAAAGCACTCTGGCGTGGGAGAGTGTTTTGGGTTGGAGGTTTTTGCTTTTCATTGAATGAATGAATTAAAAAAAAAAAAAAAAAAAAAATCACCGCACCTCTCAATTAAACTTTTTCTTTTATAATGCAAGTTTAATTGCCCTATTCCCTTATGGAGTAGGCTTGGGCTCCAACCCAAACACCCCTTGTATCCAAACACTCCCATTTAGATATTTTAATATTAGTTCATCATTATCTCAATTAAAATCAATTAATATATATATTTAATATATTAACATTTAACAATAATGATAACTTATTTAAATATATGCGAACACAGTTTAACCGCAATTCACTTATTTAATTTTTCTAACAAATTAATAAAGGCTAGACCTCATCAAATTTAATGCATTGTGAAGTTACCAAAATACCCTTTCACTAAAAAGATGAAAACACCCTTCTTATTCTTGAGTCTTAAATTATCTTCTATGTGTGTGACCCACAGGCTCCTCATCATACCGTAGTGTATAGTATGCGATTACACCAAAAATCGTCTCACTATACACAGACCAAGAGGCCCCTAGCAAGGATCATGGCCACCCGATAGATTCGAATTCAATAAAGGCTACCAGTCAACGATATGGTACCATGCAATTTGATCCTTTCATCAACCGTTATCTCGATGAGACTGGGGCATAGAAATAGTGTCAACCTCCGGTTACTCTCGATATTATGTTTCAGTTACTGGACCAATGACCAAATTATAAACTGGATAGAGCAACAACCAATCCTACTGTGGCCATAGTTTTAGTATCATTACCATTTACTGAATTGCGCTGAGAGATAACTTCCCCCGTACTCGGGAGTGATGAATCCTCTGTCTATCCCCATGTCTGATACATCCTTGATGAGCCAATCACTACCATATTGAAAGCTCTGAATAGAACTGTGTAGGCTAGTGTCAAACTACACCAATCGGTGCACAAGGCACTCCGGTGATCTCAAGTCTAAGGATCACATGCACACCATTCGTTAGAGGATTTGTTCCATAGACCTGGGTTACCATCCATAGGAATCCTCTGGTGGGTCAATCCAGTGAACTTGCCTACAGCAAGCACCCATGTGTTGCACCAGGTTGTCACCAAAAACCTTGACAAGGTGAGACAATCATTGCCTTTCGACAGGGTCATTCAACACATGATAGCCTTACCGTATATCTATGCCCTTACTTCAGAATAATACTGGGGGCTACGGACATTTGTAGATGGCCACCATAGTGCTCATAGGGTCTCACGATCAAGATTTGAAACAGTTGAACCCTCTTCACGGTTTTACCATTTAAGGACATATATCAATGCATACAATGATGATTTACCGATATAGAATAAAATGTCTTTTATTGATTAATGAACATTATTACAAAGAGTCAATTCACAATAATTGATTGGCTCTAGGGCATCTACTCTAACAATCTCCCACTACAATATAGCCAATCATTATGTACTTAATACCAAATGATCTCAAGTGTCTTTCATGAGTCTTATGACAGAGGCTTGTCAGTGGATCCGCGAGATTGTCATTAGTATGCACTTTACTGATCTGCACATCTTCCTCTCAATATCTCTCTGATGAGATGAAATGTCTGAGTATGTGTCTGGACTTCTGATGGGACTATGGTTCCTTGGCTTGAGCAATGCCATTGTTGTCACAATAGATGTCTTAAGATCAATAATCGTGAGAACCACACCAAGTTCAGTAACAAACTTCTTAATCCGATTGCCTCTTGGGTGCATCTGACATGCAATATACTTAGAAATCCATTGTAAAGTTAGCTACAGTGCTTTGCTTAGAGCTTTTCCAACTCACTACACCCCTATTGAGACAAAGTACAAACCCTGATTGCGATCGATAATCACCTTTGTTCGTTTGGAAACTAGCATTACTATATCCTTTTATAGTGAGCTCATCTTCCCCTCTATAAACCAAGAACATATCCTTAGTCCTCTTCAGGTACTTAAGAATATTTTTGATAGCCATCCAGTGACACTCACCTGGATCCGATTGATATCTACTACAAGTGCTCAAAGCACATGAGACATCAATCCGAGTATATAGCATGGCATACATGATGGATCCAATTGCTGATGCATATGGGATCCTCTTCATCCTATGTCTCTCATCTTGTGTTCTAGGACACAATTCCTTAGAGAGATAAACACCATGTCACATTAGAAGAAATCCTTTCTTGGATTCTTCCATACTAAATCTTTTCAGTACTTTGTCAATATATGCACTCTGACTTAGGCCAAGCACCCTACGTGATCTATCACGATAGATCTTTATTCCAAGGATGTAGGTTGCTTCCCCTATGTCCTTTATGGAGAAGCACTTAGATAACCAAGTCTTTACCGACTACAAGTTCGGTATCCCGATCAGAAGTATGTCATCGACATACAACACTAGGAATGCAACTGCGCTCCCACTCAGTTTCTTGTAAACACATGGCTCATCTTCGCTCTTGATAAAACCGAATTCTTTTATGGCTTCATCAAAACGAATGTTCCAGCTCCTTGAAGCTTGCTTGAGTCCATAAATGGATCTCTACAACTTGCATACCCTATCAGTTTGCCCATCAAGAACGAAACCATCGGGTTGTGTCATATACACATTCTCTTCAAGGTTTCTGTTTAGGAAAGTTGTTTTGACATCCATTTGCCAAATCTCATAGTCATGATATGCAGCAATCGTAAGCATAATCCGGATGGATTTAATCATGGTAACTGGCGAAAAGGTTTCTTTATAGTCAATAGCATGAATTTGTTTGAAACCTTTGGCAAACAATCGTGCCTTATAAGTATGCACCTTACCATCCATGTTAGTCTTCTTCTTGAAGACCCATTTACACCCTATGAGTTTTACCCCTTCAGGTGGTTCTACTAGAGACCATACTTGGTTTTGGTACATGGAGTCCATCTTAGATTTCATGGCTTCAAGCCATTTAACGGAATCTGGATCCAATATAGCGTCTTCGTAGGTTTTGGGTTCATTGTCTTGGCAGACTAGTACGTCACCATATTGAGTCACGAGATAATCGTATCTCACGAGCTCATGGTGTACTCTCCCAGATCTACGTAGCTCCAGTGCTACCTGAGGTGGTTCACTTTGATCCACAAGTTGTGGAGTAACCTCTTCTTGATATTCAACCACCTTTTGTGGCATATCATCCCGTCCTTCGTCTAGTATATTTTGTGGTTCTAGAACTTCATCGAGTTCTACTTTTCTCCCACTAGTACTTCTTAGAAAAATTCCTTTTCTAAGAAGACACCAGAACGAGGAACAAAAATTTTCCGCTCTTCTGGGTGGTAGAAATAGTATCCTTTTGTCTCTTTTGGATACCCCACAAATATACATTTACAAGATTTTGGGCCTAGCTTGTTCGAAGTTAATTTCTTAACATAAGGTTCACAACCCCAAATCCTTAGATAAGACAAGTTGGGCTTTCGCCCATTCCATAGTTCATAAGGAGTCTTATCTACAAACTTTGATGGCACTCGGTTCAAAACGTGAGTTGCAGTGTCTAGGGCATAACCCTAGAATGATGTAGGTAAATCACTAAAACTCATCATGGACCTAACCATATCAAGTAAGGTCCTATTCCTCCTTTCAGACACTCCATTGTGTTGGGGTGTATGCGGAGGGGTGAGTTGTGATACTATCCCACATTCCTTCAGGTATTCACAAAACCCTGAGCTTAAGTATTCACCTCCACGATCCGACTGAAGAGCTTTAGTACTCTTGCCCAACATATTCTATACTTCATTCCTGAATTCCTTGAATTTATCAAAGGCTTCAGATTTATGTCTCATAAGGTAGACATAACCATATCTACTGAAATCATCAGTAAATGTGATGAAGTATGAATATCCACTTCTGGCATCAACTGTTAGTGGACCACATACATCACTATGGATGATGCCTAACAGTTTAGTAGCCCTTTCACCTTGTCCTGTGAAAGGAGACTTGGTCATCTTGCCTTAAAGGCATGACTCACATACCTCAAATGATTTAAAGTCAAAAGGGTCCAAAACTCCATCCCTTTGAAGTTTTGCAATGCGAGTCTTATTAACATGATACAATCTACAATGCCAGAGATATGCTGGTTTTGATTGCTATGCTTAGCTTTCTTGGTTTCAATATTGAGAATATCCTTATTGTTTAAATCAAGAACATATAATCCATTATATAACCTTGCAATTCCAAATAGAATACCATTCAAACTAAAGGACATCAATCCATTAGATATCTCAAAATGATACCCCATATTATCCAAAGCGGATACTAAAATAATATTTCTAGAAATAGAAGGTATGTGATAACAGTTATGTAGTTCCAACAACAAGCCCGTAGGCAAACATAAATAGTAAGTCCCTACAGCCAATGCAGCCACATGTGCTCCATTTCTAACTCGTAGGTCCACCTCTCCCTTGGCGAGCACTCTACTCTGCCTTTGTCCCTACACATCAATACAAATGTGAGTACCACCTCTTGTGTCAATGACACAAGATGTTGAGGGAGAGAAGTTAATCTCAATCATAAACATACCTGAAGTCGTAGCATCTGACTTCTTCTTGCTTGTGAGGAAAGCCTTGCAGTGTTTCCTTCTAGTGGCCAGGCTTGCCACAAAAGAAGCAAACTACTTTGCCCTTCCCTATGCAACTCTCAGCCCCAAGAGCAACCTGTCCTTTGGGCTTGGGCTTGGGCTTGGGTTTGGCATTAGCCTTACCCTTGCCGTTACCCTTTCCTTTACTGGCAACAACCAGTAAAATAGGCTTGGACTTCTTCAAGTCCTGCTCTACAGTCCTCAGCATGTTCAAAAGCTCCGATAGGGTTTTCACCATTGTGTTCATATTGAAATTCATTATGAACGGTGCATAAAAGTCAGGCAAGGATTGCAGAATCAAATCCATTTGTAATTCTGCATCCAACTTAAATCCCAAAGTCTTAAGCCTCTCTTTGTGCTCGATCATCTTGAGCACATGAGGACCAACTTGGGCTCCCTCACTCAGACGACTCCCAAACAATACTTTCGACACCTTGTACCTCTCATGTCCAACATTTCCTTCGAAAAGCTCCTTGAGGTGTAGAATAATGGCAGCAGTGTCCATATTCTCATGCTACTTTTGCAGCACTGGTGTCATCGATGCTAACATCAAGCATTGAACGCCATCAGCATCATCAAGGAACTTTTGATAAGTATCCTTTACTTCCTGAGTGGCATCAGGATCAGGCTCATCCTCATCCATGTATGGCTTTTCAAAGATATACAATTTCTTTTCTGACTCGAGTATAATCCAAAGATTACGACACCAGTCTGAGAAATTGGATCCATCCAACCTATTTTCTTTCTCAATTATCGGTCGCAGGTTCATTATGCTCATTTTGGTGAATCTACTATTGCAGAAAAGATAAAGTCATTATAAAGTTCATTATTATTTAATATGGTCTTTTATTAAACAATGCTCCCACTATTTTACTCAAGTCAATAGCCCTTGCTATTAACTCGGGAAAGCCTATTGACTTTCCTAGTGGAACGAGATCTTATCCTGCCTATTTCAAACCTTCGCTTGGTGAACAAGCCAAAATGAGTTGATTAGGTAGGCCAACAAACTTAATCCACACCAATTGATAGCTCCTACTATCAACCTCAAATGTGAAAAAGCCAACAAGCCAATCACACAATCCAATGGACACTACATGCCATCGTCCTCAAGTGTGATTCTCAGTATCAGTAGAGTGGACACTACATGTCACCATGTACACACAATATGTGTACTGCTCTACCATGCCTATGACGAGTTTATCAACCTTCGCTTTGGCGAACAAGCAAAACCATCATTTTAAGTCGACCCATCACCATTAAGGAAAACTACAATGCATTTTAACCTCCCACTGGTAGAAGTGTACCCTTCGCTTTGGCTAACAAGGTTTCGATGAATAGTGGTTTGATTAAAACCATGGTGATGGAAGGCTTACGTGACTTAATATCCTTTAATTGAGGGTTTCTTATTTAATGTCTCACCAGATTATTATCTTCGTTAGAATGACATTGTTTGGCATGTTATTCAACATTCAACCTTAGCTTGTATTCTAAACAAATTATTAAAACATGCCGGTACATGGCCCGAATAAAACTGATTTCCTCGAGCCTAGAGGTATTGGTAGGTCATCTAAGGGTCCTGTAATAAAAACTTGAGTCTTCAAGTATGATCGTCTCTTCCTTTGCTCCGTCTCAAGTACATTACCAAAACATCATACTAAATTTACAATAAAATTAATCTTAAAGTAATTTTACATCAATAAATTTAGAAACCTCGATTTACATTCGAGGGGAATGAGATGAGAAGAGAATGTACATCAAGAAAGGGAAGGAAGGCAGGACACATAGGCCCTATTTTAAAAATTACAACCATACATACCCAAAAATAATTTAGAACATTCACCATAGGTCACAAGGCTCATGTACCGTGCACCATGCAATATACAAACAAGTACATAGCATACATTTAAAAAACAATCAATTTTTGAATCGGGTGGGTTATTTATTAATTACCCTCTTATATGTGCAGAATGGTTATTGGCTTTATAGGTTATTAGAAACTGTAGTTTGTTCCCCTCACGAAAAACACAAATTTGGGACAGCATCTTCGTCGCCGTAGTGAAAAGTTCCAGAGAGTTAGCTTCGCCATGGCAAAACCTGGAAATCCCCAAATTGCACAGTTCGCATTTTTTGCAGTTTTTGTGTAATAACACGAATCCAAATCAAATCGAACGCACAAACATTCAACCAGGATATCAACCGACCAATATAACACTCATCAACAGATTATTGAACCAATTTATCAATTGAATCATTCATTCAACAACAGATTTTTCAGATTTAACAAAAATAACATGTTATCAACCAAATACATGTTATAAGTCATACAATAAACTGTAAAATTTGGTACCCTTGGCTCTGATACCACCATTAGGAAACGATCCAGTTATGCAACGGAAAACAAAAATTAATAACAACACGGATCGTTCCATAGAACCAAGATCAGGGCACAAATTTACAGTTTATATACAAAATTAGAATCTGTAGAAAATCAGTTTAGAGTTTAAGAAATCATACGCACGTTTGGAGGCTCCTCCAACTTTATCTCTGAACGTATTTTGCTACCAACCCAAGTCTAGGATTTAACCAATGTAGTCCACACGAAGATAATCGCAAGGAACTAAAGAGGGATTTGCTAGATCCTCTTTAGCCTTAAGAAACAAGAAGGTAAAATCAAATAATACTTTGATTCTAAGCAAAAAGCATTCTGGCATGGGAGAGTGTTTTGGGGTTGGAGGTTTTTGCTTTTCAATGAACGAATGAATTAAAAAAAAAAAATCACACCACCTCTCAATTAAACTTTTTCTTATATAGTGCATGTTTAATTGCCCTACTCCCTTACGAAAAACACAAATTTGGGATAGCAGCTTCTTCGCCGCGGCAAAAAATTCCAGAGAATAGTGCAAGTTTGATTGCCCTATTCCCTTATGGAATAGGCTTGGGCTCCAACCCAAACACCCCTTGTATCCAAACACTCCCATTTAGATATTTTAATATTAGTTCATCATTATCTCAATTAAAATCAATTAATATATATATTTAATATATTAACATTTAACAATAATGGTAACTTATTTAAATATATGCGAACACATATTTAAACGTAATCTCTCTTATTTAATTTTTCTGACAAATTAAATAAAGGCTACAACCTTAGCAAATTTAATTGCACTGTTAAATTACCAAAATACCATTTCACCTAAAAAGACGTAAACACCCTTCTTACTTCTTGAGTCTTAAATTATCTTCTATGTGTGTGACCCATAGGCTCCTCATCATACCGGTAGTGTATAGTATCGCGATTAACACTAATTAATCGTCTCACTATACACAAACAAAGATTGGCCCCTTGCAAGGCATCATGGCCACCTGATAGATTCGGATTCAGCAAAGTAGCTACCAATCAATGATATGGTTACCGTACAATTCGATCCTTTCATCAACCGTTATCTCAATGAGACCGGGGCATAGAAATAGTGACAACCTTCGATTACTCTCGATATTGTGTATTCAATTACTAGACCAATGACCTGTATTATAAACTGGATAGAGCAACAACTCAATCCCACTGTGGCCACAGTTTTAGTGTCATTGCCATTTACTGAATTGCACCGTGAGATAACTTCCCCCGTACCCGGGAGTGATGAATCCTCTGTCTATCCACCATAGTCTTGATACACTCCTTGATGCAACCAATCACTACCGTATTGACAGCTCTGAATAGAACTTCGTTAGGCTAGTGTCAAATTACACTAATCGGTGCACAAAGCTCTCTGATGATCTCAAGTCTAAGGATCACATGCACCACCATTCGTTAGAGGATTTGTTCCACAGACACTGGGGTTACCATCCATGTGGAATCCTCTGGTGGGTTTGTCCAGTGAACTTGCCTATAGCAAGCACCTATGTGTTGCACCAGGTTATCACCAAACAACCTTGACAAGTGAGATCAGTCACTGCCTTTCGATAGGGTCGTTCAACACTATGATAGCCTTACCATATTATCTATGCCCTTACTTCAGAATAATACTAGGGCTATGGACATTTCTAGAATGGCCACCTTATGTGCTCATAGGGTTCTCACTATCAAGGTTTGAAACACTTGATACCCTCGTCACGGTTCTACCATTCTAAGGACATATATCAATACATACAATGATGATTTACGTGATATAGTATAAAATGCCTTTTATTGATCAATGAACATTATTACAAATAGTCAATTCTACAATAATTGATGGGCTTTAGGGCATCTACTCTAACATTTTAGACGCGATAAACTATCGACATTTTAATGTGACTATTATCATCTATTTTCGATTGACGCCAAATGGCTTTTTCCTTGTAGTAACTTTTGAACTTTGTGGCTTTGCTCGTGCTCAGGTATTTGTTTATTTAATTATTTATGTTAGTTATTTATTTATATAAAGTTATAAATGCATATATGAGCTTTAGATATTTATTTTGACGAGATATAGTTATGTTAATTGATAGGGTAAATGGGAGAGGACAATGAATTTGTGTCAGGAATTGATTGGTTTGTTGTATAGATGACTTGGTGGCTGTTCATGCGGCATCAATTAGAGATAATGCTGAATGTGTGTGAGGGATGTTATGTTTTTTTTATTTTGTTTTGTTAGTGGTGGTATATGGAAGATGTGAAGAAAAGCATGCCAGCTCTGGCCCATAAGTCGTGTTTGAGATAGGGATTGGGGAATTAGAAATATTTGGCTGTAGGGTTGGCATGGGTCATAATGCAGCCCATATATTGGCTTTAGAGTCTAGCTGAGTTTTGAAACAAAAGAGAATATTGTTAGAAGTGGCTATTTTTTAAATTCAGTGATAAAAAAAAAAAATAACAAACAACTATTTAATATTATTTCCCAAAAAAAAAAAAGTTTCAGAATCAAGTAATAAATATTTTCAGAAAATGTATCAAACAACTATTCTATCTTAAAAACCATTTTAAAAAAATGTATCAAACAACTATTCAACATTATATCCAACTCTGATATAATTTTCAGATATTTTACCAAACACATTTTTCAGATTCAAATCCAATTCGATTTGATTCAACTTAACTCAACTTAAAACACTTTTTCATCATAACATTTTTCAAAAAAGTGTAATAAACAGTCCCTATGTTCATTTATAATTTTCTTAGTTCTCATTTTTCTATAATATAGATTTAATTCGGCAGCAAGTAGAAAAATATCTAGCCCAAATTCGTTGGACTCTTTGAAGTGAGATAAAGAAATGAAGTCCCATCAATTATTTTTGCATGGCCATTTGCCTGGAAAGTCTATGAGTCAATTTAAGTTGGTTCCAAAAGAGCGTCGCTATCATTCTACTTCTTAGCTGATGATAAGCAACATAATTTAATACCCAATTATTCATATCTAGTCAATTCTTAATGCATGTTTCCTAATGTTTTTAATATGACAGATTATAGGTCAACAACTAATTGTTAGTTTCACAAAATGCAAAAATCTAAATCTAAAGATTAATATATATATCATACAATAACTTTTGATTCACTAATTGAAAATTTTAAAACGTCCACATCCTATAGTTTCGTGAGTATAAATGCATACACTATCCAAAGGTCGAAGGACAAATTCATCTTTTATAAAAAAAGATGGAGAATTGTCATGAAATATATAATAACTTTTTGCATACATTTTATTAGATATATTAAAATTAGTCGCACCATCACTGACTTCAAAGTTAAGAAAATTCAATCTCTTACAGAAGAGTGAATTAATTAGCATCGAAGACTTAAATGTTTAAAGTCTTTGTCAGATTGAGCATAGTTGCGTGCAAATTTAGTTGGAAACTGTTGTGTTTATCACAAGATTCCCAAACCCAAGACACTCAATCTCACACAATTAATCAAGAATCAAATTGCAAAATCAAACGAGAAGACAAGAATTTTTACCATGGTTCACTTACCCAAATTGGATAAGCTACATCCACATCGAGCTCCAGTAAGCTTGAGGCTCACTGCACTAAAGATCAAGATTCGTTACAAATACAACTAAATTGAACTCAATCAAATCACTCACTCCCTATAACCCTCTCAAAGACTCACCCGTAACCTATCCTATATGAGAATACTAACCCAGATCCTCACAACCCTTAGGAAACACAACCCTCAAACACGATTTCAACAATCACACCACATTTCAAGTCTATAAGAAACAAGAAATCAGAAATCGTAACAAAGAAGAGCTCAATCACAAAAACAGATAGTGTAAAAGCTATGTAATTGGACTGAAGGGCATTCTTTTATACTTGCACTGTTGGAGAACCTTGGACATCAGATATAGCAAGCAATCAACGATCAGGATCAATCTTAGAGCTTTATTATGAGGCGGCATCCTTTAAGTAATGCCCAACAACACCATTTTGTGCTTCATCATTCAACAGAAACTAAGAAGGTTTTTGGTTTGGTGGAATGAAAAAGGGAATGCAAATGGAATCCCATTTCCTTGTTTGGTCGGACAAAATCTAGATCAGATCTTTGATTTAGAGAATAAATCCAACGGTACCTACATTAATTTTCTATGAATACTTTATGTATCCATAACTGTCTTTAGAGAGTATTGGAGCTGGTCTCCACAAGTCATAGAAAACTAATTCCAATAGAGAAGATACCTTAGATTGGGAGAGAGGAAATGATGATTGATGCAGCTTACTACATTTACATGTTGATCAACATGCAATATTGTGCACATAAAAGTACTTAAAAGAGTGAGGTAATTTAGTAATAACATGCTATAGAATTTTATTATAAGGGTGCTCAATGCTACGCCACAACAATATATTTTTTTAAGGAATATTGGTATAAGTTACAGTGGTCGTGTAGACAAAATTCTTAACAGAAGCATATGCACATGCACACTTACTTGTGAACTACAAGAAGGACCTTTCGAAGCCTTCTTATAGTAAGATGGAACGATAATACTACTAATTGAAGATGAAACTTATCTTTTCTATCATCACTGGGAGAGAACAATATTCACTTGTGTGTGTTATATCTAGACATTCAACATGCAACTTTTCAAGACTAAAGTTGAGATTACTGAGATTTGAGGTGAAATGACTTCCAGTGCCAGAATCTAAGTACTATTGAGGATCAACAATTGAGATTGGTTGAGCAATGAAGGACATTGGATTTGTAGAAGAGTCTAAAGAGACAAAAGAAGATAAAACAGTTTGTCACCAATTGTTTCATTAAACAAAAATTATTTTAATTTTTCATTAAAATTGAAATTCAGTACATCAATTGATTTGGAATCTGGATTAGTTAAAAACATAAGAACAAAGGCTGATAATAAAATGTTATCGTGTCTTTAAGTAAAACTAACAGAATTTTTAACTTCCGTTAACTCCAGCCTTAACTTCTATTATAAGTCTAACAACTCCTTTAACAGTTAGTTATTTCTCTTAACAACTCCAGTACTTCAATTTTTATAATACTGAAATCAAAACCAGCTCTGCAACATTAGCTACTTTATACAGTTTATCACCAAATATTATGTTAAATTGTATTTACTAAAAAACATAAAATTAATTTTATGTTTTGATGACTAGTCACTTTATTATTAAATATTATCTGACTTTAATTGAAATCAAACAAGAAGAACATTAAAAAAGAACTATAGATTTTACTACAAGTAATCCTTTCTCATTTGTGAAGTCTACGGTGCCGTTTTGAACTCAGGTAATGCGCTATCGTTTTGAACTCAGGTAATGCACTGCTGTTTTGTGAAGCTCTAATAAATCCTGGCCCTTTGATGGATGCATGATCTAATGGCTCACAATTCACCTAGCAAGTTAACGGTATAAAAGAAGACACTTTCTCAAATTTGTGAGCTCTCTCAATTTCTCTCTATAATTCACGATTGTAACCTAGTGTGTTAGAGTTTTCTCATTCAAGTTGTTCTCCCTGTGTAAATCTATCTAGAATCTTATTAAGGGTTGAGTGTTCCTTTAAGGGTAGAGATTTCTCTAGGGATTTCAGATTTGCAGTGTAAAAAGGGGGCAAGGGTGAGTGAGCGATTGAGATTAAACTTGAGAGTGAGATTTAGTTTGTAATCTGTAATCTTGAGGCTTTAATCATAGTGCAGCAAGTCTCCATATTCTGGAGCTCAACGTGGATATAGCTTGTTTGATCCTGAACTAGTGAACCATGGTATATTGGTGTGTTGTTCTTGATTCTTTACTTTTCAGCTTGTGTTTGATCGATTAGTGTTTAGGATTGTTCAATTGGACTTGATTTACAACAAGAAATGTACGTTAGAGGAAAGATGAGGTGCACCTCAATAATTAGGGAGGTTTGGAAAAGTATAAAAGTAAGTGACCTTGATGCCTTATGTAATGATCTGAGAGGCACACACTAAACCAACATTCAAGATGCCCTATTTAATGATCAGAGAGGCACATGCTAAACCAACATTCAAGGTGTTGGGAACCTGTTAAGTGAAAACAAGTGAAGATGATTTTCCATCAGAAGAAAATATGTGCTCCAAAATTAAATCCATGTAGTGAAACTAAACAATACCGATTTGGTATCCGGAGTCATTTATGTTGCAACATAACCTGATACATGTTCTCGTCAAGGAATCTCTCGAATGTCAATGTCAACCTCGCTACTAGGGCTTCCATATGTGCATTTGCTTGATTGCTTCAAGTTTCGCCAACACTAGGTTTACCTCATTGTTAGTTGTCCTCCTCGCCTTTTTATCTTGCTTATAACTACCTTCCATGCTCTTTTGTTTCTTGATAAGAGCTTGAAAATACGTGTTTTGTTAGTGATTTAATTGGATTATTTGTGAGAAAATTAATTTAAATTACGAAATTTGAGTTAATTATTTCATAAATACCTTTCATACGACCACGGGTGCATTTCGAGTATTTTCAGGTTATAGATGATGTTTGAATGAAGAAGAATGATGTCGATAGAATTTGTGACAAGTAGGAACAAACGGTGCAAGAATTGGAATTGAAATGAGGAAGTTATGATGCTTTGAAGATGAGACTTAAAACCTTAAAATTCTTCAAGATGAGCATGCTTCAATGTTTTGATCATAACTTGAGCTGTAGAAATCAGAATTTGATGATTCTTGTGGTGTTGGAAAGCTTATTCAGAGCGCTACAAAGTTTGTGTTGATAACTTTACCAAATTCTAAAGATTCCAGACCCATGAGACAGAAAGAACGATCATCACAGTGACCGTTTCTGTCGTTGCAATGATGGAATGCGGGTTTGGATAGGCTGTTTTATTTCTTAGTTCAAATTTGACTCATTTAAGGCATTTAATTCTTTCCAGATTAACCTCCAAACCCTAGCACTATAAATAAGGGTTGTAATTAGTTTTTAAAGGGATTTTAAGGAGAGAGAGTGACTACTATTTTGGAGATCAAAATTTTGCAGTTTTCGTTTACCAATTATTTTTAGACACTAAGATTCTACAAATTAAGGGGCGCACTTAATTATCATGTTTCCACTTAGCATTAGAGAAAGAGGGTAAATAATAGAACAAGATAATTCCACGAGGTAAAGATTGATGCGTGCATACTTATATAATTTTTAGCTCATCCATTAAGAGACAGGATTTAAAAAAAAAGAAGTAAATGAAGAGTCTGTCTAAAAGGCTAACTAAGTGTCCTCTCTGGTCCTTAGTACGCTCCAACACAACTGGAACTTGAGTTATACCATGCCTATTCATAGTCATTAAAACAGAAAGAAGGTCCATACTAGGAGAGTCTGTCCATGGCACTCAGACATTTTCACCATCAAAGTATATTTCAGATACTAACAGCTCCTGCAACAGCATCAGCCAAGTAAGCAAGATCACAATAATCACATGCATGACATGAGTGAAAAAGGAAGAAGAAATCCCTTATTAGGTTGTTAAAGAAAACTACAAATATGGCCAGAATTCTAACTTTAACTTAGTTTCAAAATACATGAATATATATATATATATATGCAAAATGCCAGTAATTCACAAATCTTCTTTATAAATGTCAACAAAAATTAATAATAATTTTCAATTATAAGGAAAAGTACCTTGCCATTTACCAATCAATTGTAAGTATCCTAGCTACCGATTTGAGTCTTTTTTTTTTCTAATTTGAATTAAAAATGGATCTTGTCCTCTGTCATTTACAATAATTCATGATTCACAATTTTTTCCCTACCTTTCCATTTTGCTGATTTTCTTTGTGATTTTCTAAAGCAATCAAATTTTTTATATTTCCCACTTCTCCTAATGTTGCACAAAATTAATCTAAGTATCGTAGTTAGCAATAAGTAGGATCAAATCCACAAAGAGCAATTACTATCAACCTAAGGTGTGATAAGAGTTACTAAGTAAAAATGACAAGTTTTAATCAACTGATATCCTAAGAAAATAATTGCAGGAAATCTAATTACTAACTGAAACACAATATTAAAGACATTGCCCTACAACTTCGGCTCAACTCAGGATTGGTACACAATTCTTCTTCTCGCTTTTAGACTTCCTAAACCTACAGGCAAGGGAAATCACATAAAAGTCTCTCAACACCTAGGTATAATCTATCATGTCTCCCTGTCGTCTTAGTTACAGGTTGATTGGTTAAAGACCATCTTCAATTAACAAAGAGACTCGAACAATTAAAACCAGTAATTGGTATAGGAAGAATAAATACAATCCATAATCCTTGTAATACAATCACAAATTTATCACACTTGAATAAAATTATAGCAAAAACATTACTAAATGACAATATATAGCAAGATTGTAATCAATATCGAAACAATTGGAAACCACAATCAATCATTTAGAACTTTCAAACCCAACATTCAACATGCAATCAATTTGATTTCACAACGAACACAAATCTATCAAAGCGTTTCATAATTCAAATCATGCATCATATTGTAATCATATCGAAACAAAGCAATCCTCAAATCACAATACACAACAAGCAAATCATATGTTCAATGTCTAATTAATAATCCAATTAGTCAAGAGTTTAAGTGAAGAAAACTATAGCCTGAATCCTAGTCTTGCCTCTGCCTAATGGGCAACCGGTGCGCAACTGCTCATGGTGGCATCAATGAAGGATGGAGATGATGAACGGTGGCTGGTCATGGTGGAAATCGAGTCATTGGCGGCTAGGAGGAATGGATCGTGGTTAATGAAGTGATGGCCGCAACTAGGAAGTCCAAGAGACATCGGAGCAGTTCAATTAACAGCGGCCAGCGACAATAGCCAAGGAAGACGAAACAACTCTGAAGAAGATGAATCGATGGTGGGAAGCTTGTGGGAGGTAGATCAACACAAGGGAAGACAAATCAGCGCCAAAAAGTGGAAGAATCACAGCTCAAATGCGAAGAGACACGATGGCGCAAATGGACTCATGACAACAGTGGGTGAAACGATGACAAAAAGCTTGGGTAATGATGGATCTGAGCTGGGGAAGGTGAATCAACACCGGAGAAGCTCCAAAGTCGTCGGAATGTGAAGAAGCGTGGAGGTGGAATGCGCAACGTCGTCGAAAAATGGTGGAACGATGGTGGGGATGATGATAGAAGGTGAACCGGCGCTTGGGGAAGACCAACAGTCATCGGAGATGGTTAGAATCTAGTGGAGATGAGCTAGGGTTTGGGTGATGGGCGGTTGGCTCCCTTTTCACTACTATTCACTCTCCTTTTATAGAAAATGTGGCAAATCCCTTTAGTCCCTATACATTTAAAAAGTGACAAAATAATCCTTTGAAAACATGACATTTTACCCCCTGATAAACATAAATGAGACAAAATCAACTCTAATCCATAAACCACAACCTAATATCAACTCATACCATTTCCCAAATCATTCTAAACACGCAAAATTCGTAAAAAAACATTAGAATGCGATTTTTCATTAATAAATTCATAAGTTCATAAATTGTCTAAATATATATTCAATTAAATAATAACAAAGGGTATTAAATCACTTTAATGAAGTCATTTTCATGACTCTTAACACCCAATCTTACTACTAGTAGGACTAAGGTTTCAGAGGTGCTAAGTTATTTAGGCTAAAAGCAGTGAGCAGTTTTAAAACTCCATTAAACAATGTACAAATAGTTCCTGGATCTTGATTAAGTGATAGTATGAATTCTTGCCTTGAAATAAATGGATTAAAGTGAATAGATATTGGTGCATTCTGAAGCTTTTCAAGACCAATCTTGAACAGAACAGATTATTCCTTTATGTAATATCAAAATACATATGAATAAAGGGTATTGTACCTTATGTCTAATACTTTTTTTTGGCTACTGCATATTTGCTGAAGTCTTGAATGTCTCCAAGAGTTGGTAAACCAAGTAAAATATTATCATTATTAACAATCATTGCACAAGACTGCTTCTGATCCAAATCCAACCAATTTTCAACAACAAACAACACAAAATATGCCCTAAACTTAAGCTCAAATTCGGCCAAACACAAATGGAAGCAATGTTACACTTACTTGCAAATTTTAGGTTAAGACAAGAATAAACACTTCAAGCATAAATGAATTCTCCACCAACTTGAATCGATTCACCACCAAATCTCCTTGCCAAGACTTGGATAAAGAAATCTCAATAAGAACACAAAGTTCTCTCAATGGTTAAACCAAGTTTTTGATAATTTTCATGAACTAACTTTACAAGGAGAATAGTTGCCTTTATATAGGCAATTACAAGGTTAAAAGAGTAATCAACAAATACATTACAAGAAAATGAAAAATAATAAATATTACACAAAAATTACAAGCCTTCCATTCAAAATTAAGGCCATACCCATTTAATGCAAAAAAGGGACATGATTCCTAATTCTAGGGTTCATGTCTTTAACCACCCTATTAGTTGAAAAAACTCACTTTATTAGCCCAAAACTGATCAATGATCCTAATCAAGTCTACTAATAAGGGTGCAAGAGATTGGGCCTTGAAGATCTTGCAATTGGATCCAATAAGGGTTCAAGTGGGCTTTCCCCTTGGAATGAGAAATGGGCCGAATGGGCTTACTTCAACACTTGGGCTTTTCTCTTGGTGGACTTGAACTTCCTTTGTTGGGCTTGGGCTTGGAATGGTTTGGGCCGAAGTGCTTGGGCTCTCTCTCCCCTTGGGACTTGGCTTGGCCGAATCTCCTCCAATGCTTTCCACACTCCACAATCCAAGTGTTTTAGGACTTGAGAATGCATTCTTTGATTCAAACGATTACACGTGTTGGTAAACCAAGTAAAAATATTATCATTATTAACAATCATTGCACAAGATTTGCTTCTCTGCCAGCATGAGAGTCACCCCTTCCGTAAGTGAAGTGGTCATTAGAACAGTCACATATCTGGTTCTCATGGCTTCTGAAACAAAAGTTCTCTTCCCCGACTCTTCAATTTAATGATCTGAATCATCTAAGGAAAGTGAGCTTTCAACCACAAAGGTTGCCTGCATCAGATTCCTCATCGGCAAGCGAATAAATAGATGACAACCCGCTTGTCCTACTGGGATATTTTGTTGATTTGTATGAGCCTTTTCCTGTCCAGCTTTTTTATTCTCTTTGACATCTCTTCTCCTCATCTGTCCAGATGTAATCCATGAAGATAACCCAACAGCTTCCAGTAGGGGCAAAACTATCCGATAGTTCTGCGTCAACTCAAAAAGTAGCAATACTGAAGTAAGAGGTACCTGACGCACTCCTGCAAGAGTAGGAGCCATTCCAACCTACAAAAGAAATTCAGAGAATCATCCAATCATGAAATGCAGATACCGAGATAAATCCTACTAATCGGCAGAAAATTAAAAGAGCATTGAGCATACAGATTACAGTATGTTCAGAGCAACTCGAAAAAATCTCACTATAACAGCCCAGAGTCAACTAAATGAACTTTTCAGCCATTGATTTATTTACAGCAAACTTTGGGAGGTATACATTCTAACAAGGAAAAGCAAATTATTTTCCAGAAGCCCGACACAGAGAGGTAGCAACTATCTTGACTACTACCAGCTGTAGCAATAGATTGGTAAAGAGACCATTCACAAATGGCCTAGATTCTAGGAAAATGTCAACACTCTCAAAACCCCATTAAAGGATTTCAGGATACACCAAGGCTATCAGACCGACAGTCACGCCACCCATTATAAGGAACACAGCCTTTGGTATCCCTGTGACTTTATGAAGATCATCGACAATTACCAACATGGATGTTGTGCATCTCTATTAAGGTCAAAGAAATCAAACTGCATAGGATACCGAACAATAGATACAGTGGGATTTATGAAAACGAGATAAAAAGTTTTCATTGTTAAAATCATCATCTTCAAAACAAAGGTTTGAATATTTACTTCCAGAAGCATTAAGCCTTGGTTGGGAGAAGTTCATACTTGTACACTGACTTAACTAGCTCCTCATCACAAAGTTGACCATGAAGATAGCATTTCATATATGCCATGAAATAACAGAACTACAACTAATTAATGACTCAACCTGGCTAACATTATGTCACACAGAGACAAGAACTTTAATAATGGTAACTGCAACCAAATGTGATGGCAGCACCAACGTTCTCGATGACAGCAGTGATGATAGTTTTAAAGAAGTGTCCAGTCCACAGTTTTGGAGGTATCAATGACAGCGAAAAGAATAACGAGAAAGGTTGTGGCAGCAAAAGGGCTGATGGCAAGTTAAAAATGGTTTGAGTAGAGGTAGAGGAGATGAAAGCAGTAGTATTAGACTCTTGATCTAGCTGCAAATGTGCCAAATTGTTGGAAAATTCAAAGACTGAAGATTTGTTTTCCATAATTAGATTAGATTTGCTTTTGACAATTTGTATTTTACTAGCTGTAATATCTGTCATTATTATAGGATTAGCTGTGAGAATAGTTAGCTTTCTAATCTTTTCTTTCCTTATCTGATTTTCCTTGTAAATCCTATAAATACCTACAGTGTATATCAACTTTGAATGCAAGAACCATACGATTTTGATTCCAATTTTATAGTCTTTATGGTATCAGAGCATCAGGCTTTTTTCTGGGAATAAAATTGTGAGAAAAGTAATTGGAGGAAAAGGGCGACAGAACCAAAATCATGTCAATGAATCAGCTCTTAATTCCTTAGGCTATGATAGACGTTCCATTAAAAATGTCTTTCAATACAAAGGGCATAAGGGGCAGTAAGACGTTGGGAGTGTAAGGTGCATGTGTGTTGTGAGAGTTGGTTATTACTGTTCACATGTTTGTGGGGAATCAAGTTGTTTAGTGGAGGGAATATTTTAGTTAAGGAAATAGTATATAAACAGGATATTTTCTATAGGGTCATTGAGGGAGGTCCCCAGCTCTCGAACTGCTGAGAACTATCTGTTTTGAGCTCATACTGTATAGCTCCTTTTCTCAAATTTCATTCTCTAAAAATACAGTCTAGTTTATCTATTGATTTGGTGAAACTCTTTTCTCTGCTATTTTGGGTTGTTTGTGCTGTTTTGTGGTGATTGTTGAAGGGTTTCTCATCAGGCTAAAACAATTATAAGGAGCTCAGAATATTTTACATGACATGCATACAAGTTAGGAAGAAAGAAAGAATTAAAAAAAAAAAAAAAAAACCTCTTTCATTAGTCAAATTATTTACACTGAAGTTCAGAAATATTTCATGGTGTTGCTAAAAAAGAATCAATGCCTTTGAGTGTTCAAGCAGCTTTTGGATTTAATTTACATACCTTCTATCCATGCTATGGTTAGACTTAGCAACAAATTTTGGAATGATTTAGCTACAAGAGTAAAGCATTTTAAGATACAGAAGAAAACTTCAATTTTGTACTCTCTTTTAAGGTTCATGTGTAGCTTTTCCTGTCTCCTCTTGAAAACTCTGAGCACAAGATACATCTGCGTCATTCACTCTAGATAATGTATTTTGAAGCCCTTACTTTCAGAAGTATAGTTGGAAACTAGCACTAGTTAACTAATGGCCATTGTTTCAAAGTAAATAATGCAGTTCAAGAAAATCATGAAATAATACCAATATGAGACTATCAACAGCAATAATAATTATGTTCTTCTCCTGAATTTGATTAATAACACCAACAGAAATCATCATCAGAAGAGGCGGCCAAAGCAATTGGGTGTGCTTACAAGAAAAGGATCATTATCAACCATTCAGAAAAAACTTTAACATCTATAAGACTTGAGTATTTCAAAGTAAATAAAGGAAGGATGCAAATCCGTATTTAGTCCTTATCTTCTACATTTTAGGATTGAGTTTGAGTCCCTGGTATCCCCTTCTTGATTTCTCCTCTCAACCTATTAATTTCCCTCTATCTCCCTATATAGAATCCTATATTATCTATCTATGTTATTCTTCTCCTCCTCAATCACCTAAGGAGCAAAAATATTATCTACTAGACATTATAACTACCGGAGATTTGTCCAACATTTCACAACATCAAGATTCTACTAGAAAATGGTTAGACAACACATCCACCAAAAACAAATTAAATGAACTGTTGGAGTCCCACACCGATTAGGCACGCTCAAACCTATTGGGTTATAAGAGGGGGTAATCCTCCCATTCAATAAGGCCTTATTGGGTGAGGAGTCAGGCCCACCTAAAATTCTATCATGGCATCAGAGCCCAGGTTTAGTTAAGCTGAGCACTTGACTAGTGGCTGAGGAGTTAGAGCCAACAACTACCTCCGTCAACAGGCATGACCCAACATATGGGCTTGACCATAAGGGGGAGTGTTGGATTCCCACACTGACTAGGCACACTCAAACCTATTGGGTTATAAGAGGGGGTAATCCTCCCATTCAATAAGGCCTTATTGGGTGAGGAGTCAGACCCACCTAAAATTCTATCATGAACTGACAAAACAGATGCTGCAATGAAATCTATATAGATCTAAAAAACACAGACTCAACTTAGTTAACAGCCTATAACTAAGCCATAAGATAACACTGCTTGATAAGCTTAGGGGGATCTTACTCGAGTCCATTTTCAGACTGTGCTACGTCATATATTTCAATGGCAATTTGAAATCCTATATCGACCAAATCTCCATGAATCATCGTTACAAAAAGTGCATATGTGACACCAAACCATATTTCTCTTGACTGCAATGTTGTCATGTCAACTATTCCAACAGGTACATCCCATTGACAGGCCCCTGCTGTGCATCCATATTCTTTGAGACATTAAAGTTAAAAACCTTCTCTAATGTTCTTCTTACTTTGTCTTCATCAGCTATCATTAGAGACACACCTGGTAAGTTCTAGTCTTATCAGATTTAAACTAAAAAGAATATATATTGAGAAAAAAAATGTGAAACACTACAAATAAATTAAGATTTATCAGGCCTGGATATTTGAGAATATCAATGAATGAAGATAATCGGTTGGAACATACCATTGTCCAGTAAACTGGTCAGGTTGAATAGATGAACTTGAGCAGCTACCATTATTGTCGTAGTTGAAGTAAGAACCATTCCACAATTTCTCATATACAACTTTTGCTTACCAAAATTTGCACTAGAAAAAATCCTTTAATCCTTAAACCCTTAAGACACCCACTTGTCCTACTGGGTATTTGTTGATTTGTATGACCTTTTCCTGTCCAGCTTTTTTAGTCTCTTTTGACATCTCTTCTCCTCATCTGTCCAGATGTAATCCAGAAGATAACCCACAGCTTCCAGTAGGGCAAAACTATCCGATAGTTCTTGTCAACTTGAAAAGTACAATACTGAAGAAAAAGGTACCTGACACACTCCTGTAAGAGTAGGAGCCATTCCAACCTACAAAAGAAATTCAGAGAATCATCCAATCATGAATGAGATACCTAGATAAATCCTATAATCGACAGAATTAAGAGTATTGAACATACAGATACAGTGTGTTCAAAACAACTCAAAAAAATCTCACTATAACAGCCCAGAGTCACTAAATGAACTTTTCAGCCATTGCTCTATTTACAGCAAACTTTGAGGTATACATCTAACAAGGAAAAGCAAATTATTTTCCAAAAGCCCGACACAAGAGGTAGCAACTATCTTGACTACTACAGCTGTAGCAATAGATTGGTCGAGAGACCATTCACAAATGGCCTAGATTCTAGGAAAATTCAACACTCTCAAAACCCCATTAAAGGATTCGGATACACCAAGGCTATCAGACCGACAGTCCACCCACCCATTTAGGAACACAGCCTTTGGTATCCCTGTGACTTTATAAGATCATCGACAATTACCACAGGGATGTTGCATCTCTATTAAGGTCAAAGAAATCAAACCGCATAGGATACCGAACAATAGATACAGTGGGTTTGAAAACATATAAAAGTTTTCATTGTTAAAATCATCATCTTCAAAACAAAGTTTGAATATTTCTTCCAGAAGTATTAAGCCTGGTTGGGAGAAGTTCATACGGTACACTGACTTAACTAGCTCCTCATCACAAGTTGACCATGAAGATAGCATTCATATATGCCATGAAATACAGAACTACAACTAATTAATGACTCAGCCTGGTTAACATTATGTCACACAGAGAAACTTTAATAATGGTAACTGCAACCAAAAGTGATGGCAGCACCAACGTTCTCGATGACAGCGTGTGATAGTTTTAAAGAAGTGTCCACAGTTTTGGAGGTATCATAGCGAAAAGAATAACGAAAGGTTGTGGCAGCTAAGGGGCTGATGGCAGTGTTAAAAATGGTTTGAGTAGAGGTAGAAGAGATGAAAGCATAGTATTAGACTCTTGACTAGCTGCAATGTTGCCAAATTGTTGGAAAATTCAAAGACTGAAGATTTGTTTCCCATAATTAGATTAGATTTGCTTTTGACAATTTGTATTTTACAGCTGTAATATCTGTCTTACTATAGGATTAGCTGTGAGATTAGTTAGCTTTCTGATCTTCTTTCCTTATCTGATTTTCCTTGTAAATCCTAAAATACCTACATGATATCAACTTTGAATACAAATCAACAACTTTGATTCCAATTTTATAGTCTTTATGGTATCAGAGCTCAGGCTTTTTTCTGGGAATAAAATTGTAGAAAATTTGAATTAAAAATGGATCTTGTCCTTTGTCATTGGCAATAATTCATGATTCACAATTTTTTCCCTACCTTTCCATTTTGTTGATTTTCTTTGTGATTTTCTAAAGCAACCAAATTTTTTATATTTCCCACTTCTCCTAATGTTAAAACGGTCATCACGGCTACAAAATTAATCTAAGTACCATAGTTAACGGTAAGTAAGATCAAATCTACAAAGAGCAATTACTATCAACCTAAGGTATGATAGAGTTACTAAAGTAAAAATGACAAGTTTTAATCAATTGATATCCTAAGAAAATAATTGCAGGAAATCTAATTACTAACTGAAACACAATATTAAAGGCATTGCCCTATGACTTCGGCTCAACTTAGGATTGGCACACAATTCTCCTTCTCACTCTTAGACTTCCTAAATCTACAGGCAAGGGAAATCACATAAAAGTCTCTCAACACTTAGGTATAATCTATCCTATCTCCCTGTTGTCTTAGTTACAAGTTGATTGGTTAAAGACTATCTTCAATTAACAAAGAGACTCGAACAATTAAAACCACTAATTGGTACAGGAGAATAAATACAATCCATAATCCTTGTTATACAATCCCAAATTTATCACACTTGAATGAAATCATAGCAAAAACATTACTGAATGACAATATATAGCAAGATTGTAATCAATATCGAAACAATTGGAAACCACAATCAATCATTTAGAACTTTCAAACCCAACATTCAACATGCAATCGATTTGATTTCACAACGAACATAAATCTAACAAAGCGTTTCGTAATTCAAATCATGCATCGTATTGTAATCATATCGAAACAAAGCAATCCTCACATCACAATACACAACAAGCAAAAAATATGTTCAATGCCTAATTAATAATCCAATAGTCAAGAGTTTAAGTGAAGAAAACTATGGCCTGAATCCTAGTCTTACCTCTGCCTGACGGGCAACCAATGCTCAACTGCTCATGGTGGCGTCATGGAGACGATGAACAATGGTTGGTCATGGTGGAAATAGAGTCATTAGCGGCTGGAGGGAACGGATCGTGGTTAATGAAGCGATGGTCGTAGCTAGAAAGTCCAAGAGACATCAGAGCAGCTCAATTGATGGTGGCCAGCGATGAAGGGATGTGAATCACGGCCAGGGAAGACGAAACAACTCTAGAGAAGACAAATCGACGGTGGGAAGCTCGTGGGAGGTATATCGGCACAAGGGAAGACAAATCAATGCCAAAAAATGGAACAATCGCGGCTAGAATGCGAAGAGACACGATGGTGCAAATGGACTTACGGCAACGGTGGGTGAAACGGCGATGGGAAGCTTGGGTAATGATGGATCAGAGTTGGGGATGGTGAATCGATGCCGGAGAAGCTCCAAAGCCGCTAGTATGTGAAGAGGTGTGGCGATGGAATGCGCAACGTCGCCGAAAAATGGTGGAACGATGGTGGGGATGATGACGGAAGGTGAGCCGACGCTTAGGGAAGACCAACAGTCATCGGAGATGGCCGGGATCCAGTGGAGATGAGCTAGGGTTTGGGTGATGGGTGGTTGGCTCCCTTTTCACTATTATTCACTATCCCTTTATAGAAAATGTCGCAAACTTTAGTCCCTATACATTTAAAAAGTGACAAAATCAACCCCTTGGAAACATGACATTTTATCCCCTGATAATCATAAATGAGACAAAATAAACTCTAATCCATAAACCACAACCTAATATCAACTCACACCATTTTGAAAATCATTCCAAACATGCAAAATTTGTAAGAAAACATTAGAATGCGATTTTTCATTAATAAATTCATAAGTTCATAAATTGTCTCAATATATATTCAATTAAATCATAACAAAGGGTATTAAATCACTTTAATAGAGTCATTTTCATGACTCTTAACACCTAATCTTACTGCTAGTAGGACTAAGGTTTTAGAGGTGCTAAGTTATTTAAGCTAAAAGCAGTGAGCAGTTTTAAAATTCCATTAAACAATGTACAAATAGTTCCTGGATCTTGATTAAGTGATAGTATGAATTCTTGCCTTGAAATAAATGGATTAAAGCGAATAGATATTTGTGCATTCTGAAGCTTTTCCAGACCAATCTTGAACAGAACAGATTATTCCTTTTTGTAATATCAAAATACATATGAATAAAGGGTACTGTACCTTATGTCTAATACTTTTTTTTGCTATTGCATATCTGCTGAAGTCTTGAATGTCTCCAAGTGTTGGTAAACCAAGTAAAATATTATCATTATTAACAATCATTGCACAAGACTGCTTCTCTGCCAGCATGAGAGTCACACCTTCCGTAAGTGAAGTGGTCATTAGAACAGTCGCATATCTGGTTCTCATGGCTTCTGAAACAAAAGTTCTCTTCCCCGACTCTTCAATTTCGTGATCTGAATCATCTAAGGAAAGTGAACTTTCAGCCACAAAGGTTGCTTGCATCAGATTCCTCTTTGGCAAGTGAATAACTAGATGACAACCCACTTGTCCTACTGGGATAAATTGTTGATTTGTATGAGCCTTTTCCTGTCCAGCTTTTTTAGTCTCTTTGACATCTCTTCTCCTCATCTGTCCAGATGTAATCCATGAAGATAACCCAACAGCTTCCAGTAGGGGCAAAACTATCCGATAGTTCTGTGTCAACTTGAAAAGTAGCAATACTGAAGAAAAAGGTACCTGACACACTCCTGTAANAAGTACAATGCTTCATTCAGAGTAAAGTTACCTGATCGACAACTTTCTTTGAGGAATTTAGCAAGTGAGGATCGTTCAAGGGGTTTTTCGAAAGAATACAAAACTTCATTTTCGGAGCTTGAAGTTGTGAGGTTGTGTAAGTGTGCTAACAAAAATAAAACATTAACTTTCAGAGATGGGTTTTGAGAGATTGAAGATGAACGAAATGGGGATCTCAAAGCCATGTATGAAGATGTTTTTGTGGGCTGTGGTGCGGCTGAGATGGGCGACCGTGATGGGTGTAGGGTAGCGTCCTGGAGCAGCTGCATCGGCGACCTGGTAGGGGCTGAGATTGGAAAATGTCGTTCTAAATATTGAAAGGACATTTTGGGAAGAGCTTTTAGGTTTGTATTTGGATTTAGGGTAAATGAAAATGTTTTTATTTATTTATTTATTTTTATTTTTAATTTGGGGGAGTGATATAGCAGATTTATGACATATCATATGACATGGCAAATGTCATATTGGCTGCCATGATGTGAGAGAAGAGTAATAGTACACCAATAATTTTTTCTCACAAACTTTCTTTTACAATCCTGACATGACAGTTCGTAATTGATCAGTTTGTAATTAATTAATAGGACTCATGCAAGATCCGTTGTGAACTAATTAATTGTGAGCTACCACATCAAGGTTGTGAGGGAAATTTTGTGAGAGAATGATGTTAGTGTAGTATTATTCATGACAGAATTGTGTAAACTTAACATTATTTATTATTGAAGTAGGAAAGAATTGATTGACATGTATGAATAACATTATGCTTACAACTGAATCATACAATCAGACAAAAAACATAAAATATAATAGTTATGTAAAATTTTTGTTTGATTGTATAACCTAGTCATAAACATAGCATCATTCGACTTGTATTACAATTAAATATTTTATTGAAAACATCTTTAGTGCCATACTATAATATATTTCACAAAATTTTTATATATTCTTATTGTCATGGTGTTAGATATATTTTTTAATTGTTTATTTTATTGTTTAGGGTTATATGTGGATAGACATCCTCTTATGTAGACATCTTGAAGTTTTTAATGTACAGATCAAAGGTAAACGTCTAATCGCTCACTTCACAGACTCTAAAATTAAAACCAGCAACTAAACGCTCATCTTTGGTTCACACGTTAAAAACTTGAAGACTTACACACCTAAGAATTTTTCTATACATAGATGGAACATGTAATTACAATCATTGTGTTAAAGTAGGTGCCCTAGAGCCAATCAATTATTGTAAAATTGACTCTGTAATAAATGTTTATTTATCAATAAAAGGCATATTCTTCTATATCGTGTATGTAATGATATATGTCCTTAGGATGGTAGATTTGTGACGAGGGTATCAAGTGTTTCAAATCTTGATAGTGAGAACCCTATGATCACATATGGTGGCCATTCTAGAAACGTCCGTAGCCCTAGTATTATTCTGACCAAGGACACAGATAATACGGTAAGGCTATCATAGTGTTGAATGACCCTGTCGAAAGGTAGTGACTAATCTTACTTGTCAAGGTTGTTTGCCGACAACCTGGTGCAATGCATGGGTGCTTGCTAGAGGCAAGTTCACTGGACAAGCCCACTAGAAGATTCCATATAGATGGCAACCTCAGTGTTTATGGAATAAATCCTCTAACGGACGGTGGTGCATGTGATCCTTAGAGAATATAAAGATAAAGAGCTCTTTTGACTTCTTTATTCTTGCCATACCAATTGATTAAAGTAGTGTAGCAAACAACATCAGGTCTATACCCCTTCCTGGTTATAAAATCGAACAATGCCCTTGCATCACCAATTCTGTCTGCCAAGCAAAAACCATTTATTAAAATGCTGTAGGTATAAACGTCGGGATCCACACCTCTTTGAATCATCTCAGTAAATAAACTCTTACCCTTCTCAATTAATCCAGGCTTACGAAGGCCATCAATTATAATATTATAAGTAACAACATTTGGCCTACAAATAACACCAAATCCTCCATTCCCATTAACCATCTCTTCATACAACTTAATAGCAACATTTATCTTCCCCGTTTTACACAATCCATCAATCAAAGACCCATAAGTAACCACATTAGGCCTACAACCAACATCAACTATTTTCTTAAACAATTCCATCGACTCCATAATCTTTCTCTCTACACACAGACCTTTAATCAAACAATTGAAAGTCGCGGCATTTGGGGTGAAACCCTTCTTCAAAATCGCCCCAAAAACCGTAAAACTATCTGAAAACCTTTAATATTACCAAGCAATTTATCAAAATGTTTAAAGACATTAAATCTGGAGACAACCCAATTGAATTCAACATCTTATAAAGTGAAATCACTTCATAGTAATGCTTCTTCTTAGCTAATGCACTAAACAAAGTAGTGAATGATGAAATTCGAGAAATGGGTTGCGACTTAATCATGTGATAAAAAAAGTACAATGCTTCATTCAGAGTACGGTTACCTGATCGACAACTTTCTTTAGGAATTTAGCAAGTGAGGATCGTTCAAGGGCTTTTTCGAAAGAATACAAAACTTCATTTTGGAGCTTGAAGTTGTGAGGTTGTGTAAGTGTGCTAACAAAAATAAAACATTAACTTTCATAGATGGGTTTTGAGAGATTGAAGACGAACGAAATGGGGATCTCAAAGCCATGTAAGAAGATGTTTTTGTGGTCTGTGGTGCGGCTGAGATGCGCGATCGTGATAGGTGTAGGACAGTGTCCTGGAGCGGCTGCGTCGGCGACCTGGTGGGGGCTGAGATTGGAGAATGTCGTTCTAAAAGTTGAAAGGACATTTGGGAAGAGCTTTTGATGTTTGTATTTAGATTTAGGGTAAACGAAAATGTTTTTATTTAATTATTTATTTTTGTTTTTAATTTGCGGGAATGATGTAACTGATTTATGACATATCATATGTGATGACAAATGTCATATTGGCAACCATGATGTGACTAGAGGTGGAAAAATAACCCGCTGGATTCGGCCCACAACAAGTTATGGAAATTGGCGGGCCCAGCCTAACTCGGCCGGCCAACAAAACCCAACCCATCTCTTGGCCAAAAAGGTTGGCCCAGTCCAGCCCGCCAACCCTAATCCAATGGGTTTTGGTAGGGGTTGGGCCAAGCTAGTCCATATTTTTTTTAATTTTAATTTTAATTTTTTTGTTTTTTTATTTTGTGTAATTGTTTTTAGTTAACTTTTCAAATATCAATAATTCAATTAAATTATTATTTTTTTGTTAACATTTCAAATATTAATTCAATTTTAATACAATAAGTAATATAAGGAAAATTAATTTTATTCATTTATCAAAAAATAAAATAAAAAATTACAACAATTATTGCATCGTTAAAAACCTTACCAAGAAAAACCTAATTGAGACAAAAACTTGGTGAGGAAAAAAGAATGCAATAATGGACAATTAATTTACAATTTACAAAATAACTAATTTGGGGGTTGACTGGGACCTCCCTCATCCGTATCATTTATATTACAAAATTAAAATGATTCTATTAAAGTATCGTCGACAACCTCGTATTGATCCTGATGACGGGACCTTTCCCAATCTTGAAGACATGTGAGGACTTCAATCATTTTTTGTGAAAGTTTAGTCCTCCTTTCATTTCAAAGTTTCTACTTGCACTGAATGTTTGTTCGGATGAGACGGTTGAGACAGGAACAAAGAAAACATCCGGGGCAAGTCTTGATAATACCGGAAAAATATATTTTCTAGTTTTCCAATATTCTAAGACATCAAAGTTGGCTCTTTGTTGGGGATCTGCTGGTAAGACGGCGGGGGTTCCCAAATATTGGTTAAACTCATTACTCTGTAGCTGCATGGAGGATGGTACATTCCTTGTTGATGCTTCTGAAAAGGAGGTTGTGCTTCGAGTTCGGGTCCTATTCGGCTTATTAAGTGCACTTCAGGAGTCGAATTCTTCATTTGTTTCTTTTGATGCTACTTCCTCGGGTATTTCGCCTCTTTGTTGGTTCTCATACCTGTTTTCATGTTGCAAATATACCTCTGCAAGACACTCTCTTACCTCTCCTAGTCAATTGGCATCTGCTTTGTCTTGTAAATTTTCAGTTAATGTGTCTAAACCATTTTCTAAACGTGCTAATTTAATTCTAGGATCAAATATAGCAGCTAAACAAAAAAGAAAAAGAATGGGTTTCCAATATTTTTTAAATTTTAATTCCATTGCCTGTATTGGTCCCGCTAAAATTTCATTGTTTCTGTTTTTTCTAAATAAATCTAAAATTTTTATAATTGTGTGTATTACCAATGGACTGATATGATAATACACACCAGAACGTTGTAAAGTGGATTGGTAAAAAAATTTAGGAAAATAATGAAATTTTTTAACTATATGTCAATAATTTTCTACCAAATAATGAGAACCACTATTATTTGCTACAAAATAACTAATTAAATTTGCATAAGGTAAACATGAATCAAACACTAAATAAGTACTATTTCATCTAACAGGCATATCTAACGCAAAAGTTCTAGGAGACATATTTGATTTTATACACGCATCTTGAAATTAAGCATTTATTCTATTACTACTAGTAATCCAAGCTAAGGAATCCCTAATTCTATCAATATTATTTTTAATTTTTTTGCATACCACTTTTTACAATTAAATTAATAATGTGACATGCATAGCGTTGGTGAAAAAACTTCAAATTGTCAAAAAAAGGAAAATTAATTTTAAAAAAAATCTATAGCTCTACTATTAGCACTTGCATTATCTAAAGTTAAACTTATCGTTTTATGAACAACATTATAATCTTTTAAAACTTCAACAATTTTATTATAAATTTGTTAGCTACTATGATCCACATCCATTAATCTAAATCCTAATAAAGATTTATTTAATTTACATTCGTTATCCAAATAATGACTAATCACACAAATATAATCTTGTTTAGCTCTACCACTATAAATATCAGCGGTTAGAGCCACACTAACATGACAACTATGTATTTTATTTTTTAATTCTAATTTCATTTTCCCAAACAATTTTATTAAATTATTTCTAATTGCAGTTTTAGAATAACTTTTAAATGTTGGAAAAAATGAATTTTTAATAAATCTTTCAAAATATTTATCTTCAGCCATATTAATAGGTTGATCAGTTGCAGCAATATATAAAGCTAATTGTTCCCTATATGCATCAGAATTATAACGTCAAGTAGTACCCATATTAGTTATTTGAGTTTGATTGGTTTATCTATTTCCATGTTGAGTAATATGTTTATTAGCATGCATTTTTAAAGTACTAGTATCATTACTTGCATCAGCTTTGTAAATATTTCCACAACATTTACATCTTACTTTCTTGACTTGAACGCCATTTTCTATCTCATAAAACTTATCAAAATGCACCCAAACATCTGATGTGTGCCTGTCATCGGTTTCGACGGTAGCTGATGAACCCGCTTCTGCTTGAGATGAAGTTGGACGAGAATGACGATTACGAGGATGACTTCTATAACCACCGGGAGCTGTAGCAGCATGGGGAGGAAGGGGGGAATATTATGAGGTGTATCGGATTCTGAGAATGGGCAAGCGGGACTATTTGAATCTACTGCATTTATGTTAGTAAATTCAAGGGGACTAGGATAGTTTCCTTCATCATCGAAATTGATGGGATGGAAATATTTATCCATTGTAGTTAAAAAAAAAAATGAATATAGAAGAAATAAAAAATTAAAGAAGGAGAATTGGAATTTGGAAATATGAATTGAAAATTGCAAAAACTAATAAAAATTAAAATGAGAGCAAATTGACAACAAAGAGAATAATTGAGAGATTTCAATAGAGATTAGAGAAAATGAGAGAGTTTGGGATGTGAGAAAATAAGAGAGTTTATGCCCTATTTATAGAAAAAATGGGAAAAGAAAATGACCAAAAAGATCACTCCAACTGTTATAACGGCTATATTTCAACGGTAAAAGGGGTATTTGCAAAAAAAAAAAAAATAAATTATTTTTTATTTTTTGGTCCAACCCGCAGGTCAACCCGGCGGGTTAGTCATTGGCTTGCAACTGCTAACCCACCGGGTTGAAAACTCCCAACCTGTTGGGTTAGAGGGTTTTTTTTTTTTTAAAAAAAAAATATAACCCGTCGGGTTGCTGGGTTGACCTATGAAAGCCCGACTCGCCCGACGGGGTATATGCGGGTCGGGTTGAACCTGGCTTGCCTTTTAGGCGGTCTGGGTTGAACTCGGCTTGATGTGGGCTGGGTTAGGGTTGCCAGTCTAACCTGACCCATTTGTTTCACCTCTAGGTGTGACAAAAGAGTAATACTATACCAACAACTTTTTCTCACAAACTTTCTTTCACAATCCTGATGTGACAGTTCACAATTGATCAGTTTGTAATTAATTAGTAGGGCCCATGCGAGATCCGTTGTGAACTGGCCAATTGTGAGCTACCATATCAGGGTTATTAGAGAAAGTTTGTGAGAGAATGTTGTTAATATAGTATTATTTGTGATAGAATAGTGTAAACTTAACATTATTTATTATTGAAGTAGGAAAGAATGGATTGACATGTATGAATAACATTATGCTTACAATTCAATCATACAATCAGACAAAAAACATAAAATAGAATAGTCATGTAAAATTTTTGTTTGATTGTATGACTCAGTTATAAACATAGCATTATTCAACATGTATTACCATAAAGTTGAATTTTAATTAAATATTTTATTGAAAACATATTTAGTACCATACTATAATATATTTCACAAAATTTTTATATATTCTTATTGTCATGGTGTTAGATATACTTTTTAATAGTTTATTTTATTGTTCAGGGTTATATGTGGATAGACATCCTCTTACGTAGACGTCTTGAAGTTTTTAATGTACAGATCAAAGGTAAACGTCTAATCGCTCACTTCACAGACTCTAAAATTAAAACCAGCAACTAGACGCTCATCTTTGGTTCACACATTAAAAACTTTAAGACTTATGCACCTAAGAATTTTTCTATATATAGATGGAACATGTAATTACAATCGTTGTGGTATCAAAACCAACATGTATCATTTAGATGAATATAAGAACAACTTTTTCTATCATCTTTTTTTGTCATGAGCAAATATATCATTTGTATGGTTCCATAATTTATTAAAAGATCTTCTTTGTGATAAACATTATAAGAAACTTATAATAAAATTTTTATTTTTTATTAAATTAAGTAAATTACGACAATCCATATCTACCTGTATATCTATTTAAGAGAATTTCCAAAAATTAAACTCAAAACTTGATTAAATAAGTAGTGTTGTTATGAGTAAAATTAGTTCACGCTATAATCCATTTAATTTAAATAATTTTTTTCATCCCTCTGCTATATATTTATAATGCTTTGTTTGACATATCATAAAATGCTAGAATAAAAATGAACGTGGGTTAAAAATTAATATGTCATTACAAATTTAGTTTTCAAACAAAACTGAGTTTACAATAAGGTTTTGAATAATACTGCTCTTATAAATACAATGTCAATTAGTTAATTAAAGATAAATGATATGTCCATTACATCAGTTTATATTCTTAATTTTGTATACAAACTTTATAAAAGTAACAACACCATTTTTTTTTTTTTTTTTGTGAAATCTATTTCCTTAAAAAATGAACCGAATGGGCTTTAATGGATTGAAACTTTAGAATTGAATCATGAAGCCCATCAAACAGACATCAAAACTAGCCCCTTAAACTAGCAGCAATTCAAACTTGACAGTACAGTGACCAACCTAAACCCTAGTACCCTCATAACCATCCGAAACGCCGAGTTTGTGACTATGGCACAGTTCCCTTCACAACAAATCTAATCAATCCAATATAGTATCAGGTTATCTTCAAACAAGGAGGAAAATTAATTGTAATGACTTCTCAAGTTTGCAATTGACAACATAAACTTGAAATTTTTTTTTTTTTTTTTTTTTTTTTTTGTGAGTTTGAAAAAGTAGCGTGGCACACTTAAGTATCATTAGAGATGCAAAAAGGGTTAGAGTGCAAGGATTTAAGCATATATGGGTAATAGTATAATAAACTTAAATTGCTTTAAATTTTGAAAATAAAAACAAACTCTCCCCATTCAAATCGCTTAAGTGACTTGACAAACACAACCACCTTCTCTTGCGATTTTTCTTCCCGTTTTCCGGCATTGTTGAAATTTTTGCTTTTTAGATTGAAGACATTCCCCTGTTAGTTACAAACAAACAATGGCTCAGATTAACAAAGAATCTGAGGAAAACCCAACCCCTCTCCAAATTCTAGACGCCGGTGGTTGTTCGAAGATTGGAGAAGAAGAGGTTTCGGTGGAGCAACTTTTGATAACTGAAGTTGCTCCATCGGCAGAGGACATACCGTTGGCAAAAGACACCATGCCGACAACAAAAGAGACGACAAACACCCAAAATGGATCTGAAGACGAGGACACTAGCACAAATTTCGGCGAAGAGGTGGAAGAAGAGGAAGAACAGGTAATATTCCTTACTATTTTATGAAGATATGGTTGTTGGTGCCAATTTGAGGATATTTGGTTTGTGTTGGTTGTTAGGGTGATTGTTATATTTTTTCAAACAGTTGGAAGGCATTGGGGGAGTGGGTGTTTTTGGCTTCCAAAGGACTGGGGAAGCTAAGAGAGGCCGTAGGGAGATTGTTTGTAGTAGGTTGGAGGGCTGGATTTGGCAGAAGGGAGCAGAATAGGGGGGGCTGGGTGTTTGCCTGCATATTGTAGCGCTAGCCACATGCAGCTGCCCGTGGCCAATCCTGCAATATGTAGGCAAGGCCCCCCCCCCCCCCCCTTCTCCTATTTCACACTCTTTTGCCAACTCTAGCCATTTAACCTGCCATAACAACCTCTATAGGGCCTGCCTTGGCTTCCCTGGTCCTCTCGAAGCCAAAAACACACACTTCCTGATGCCCTCCAAGCCCATATCCCCCAGATTGGCAATCTATTGCTTCTTTTGGTTTCTTTTTATGCTGATATTTAGTTTATATCGATTGTGTCGTGTTGTGGAAGCATAAACATAAGGAGTGTGGGCTTGAGGTTATTATAGATACTATACCAAACTTCACCACAAGGGTGACCATAAGGTCAAGTTTGCAAGCGTTTACTAGAATAAAGGAGATTCTAGGTGGGCAAAGGAGAGGCATGGACCGATTCAAAAGTAGTTGTTTTGGTCATTTTGTGGACTTAGGTGAAAATTGGAATAAGGGGTTCTGGGGGTAGGTAGCACACAATCTTTTGATACACCCTGTTAAATGCAAAAAAAGAAATGAAATGTGGTTTGTGGTGGATGGGAAGTTGCTGTGTTTTGGGATGATGGAATTTACCTTGATGACAGGCCTAAATTGTGGGTCAATTCCAGAAGCAGAAGTGGAAGAAAGGGTAAAGAAGAGCAAGACAACCAAAACTTTTGTTAGAAATGCTTTGGGGGATGGGGGTAGTAGTCTGTTTCTGCTCATGATTTAGAGGAGAGGTTAGAAGAAGAAGGCAATAATTATACCATTTCAAAGAAGTTCAAAATTTGCTTAATATGGTTTGTGCATTCTATCCTAATGGCTTGTGACTCAACGAAAGCCGTTAATCTCGGTTGGGTGCAATTTACTAGTAATAAGGAGTTTTTTAATTCTTATCTGTGGGGAAGGTTATCATTCTAGTTAACCATTGATTCCCTGTGAGGAAAAGATATGGCGATAAAACACCACCGATATGTTGAGAAGGAGAAAGCGAGCACTTACAATTTGTTTGGCTTTCCATGGGCAATGTAGGTAAATATTAATAGGTTTTTGTTATATTTTTTGTATTATATGTGTTTTCAATTTGATATGGATTATTTTTTTACAATGTAGACTTGGTTGTATGAGGCTATCCATGTCTTGGCTAAGGTTGGGGCGGGGGGCAAGGGTTGGGGGGGGGGGGGGGTGGTGGGGGGAGGGGAAGATGGATGAGCCATCGCAATTTCCTAGGATGTTGCGGTGGCATACTGAGAAGAGCGCCCATTGGGACTATGAAAAAATTGAAGTGGAAATTCAAGTGGCTCGGGTAAGATTAAATGATTTGTGTTTTGAATATGTACTTGTTTTTAAATATCGCATAAATTCGATTGATTTTTTTTCTTATTGCAGGGAGTTGTCTATCCGTTCATCATGCTTACTAGGGGTGAATTGGAAGTAGATTATGTTACTTTGTTCGTACCATTGGACGATGTTTCTGATAAGGAGATAGATCGCCTAAGGCGGAACCTAGACAGGGTCACACATGTGAATGTGAATACAGCTGTAGGGTCGCTTGTCAAGCATGTGTTTGAGGTCGAAGCTTTAGTAGGCGAGATAGAGGAGGATGAAGACATGGATGCTCAAGTTCGTACGCCTCCTCCCAATTGGCAAACATGTATAACAAGTATTGATTTGCCAAGGCATCTGCAGAATGAGTTAGTTGACCTCATAAACGGCCTAGACCGCAATTTTGACAGTTTTAACACCACCATTTTGTGAGAAGTTTGATAAAACGGAAGAGAGTATGCAAAGGGTGAAGGAGAAACTTGTTGGGGTTTTAGAAATGGTTGAAGTGCAACCTAAGAAAAGAGAGAGCTGAAAGAGCAAGCATGTGAAATCTCCATTCACGGAAATAAGGCATGAAAAAAAAGGGGAGAACTAAGAAAGATAAAGAGCAAGTCGGTGGAAGTGGAGAAGCGAAAGAGGATGATGATAAGGAGGAAGGCGAAGGAAGTGGGGAAGTTGAATTAAAGGATTTAAAGGTTGATTTGTTTAAGCCAATAGATGAGGAACATAAAAAATTATTTTATGCCTATTGCAATGACGAAGGAAGTGACGTTCGTGTAAACTGCAAGACTGGGAATTATCCCCGGGAGTGATTTGATAAGATGTTGAGAATGAATTGTTGGCTTGACGACTCAGAGATTTTCTCGTCTTGTTTTTGCTTATGTTTCCCATTAGGTATTTTTATGATCACTTAAGCGATCTTTTTTTTCTAAATATATCGCTTGTGTTTGGCAAGACACTTATCATGTTGTAGTGATTTGATGCTGCACATCGATGAGGTGTTGACATTGATGAGGGTGCAACAGAGCACCAATGGTGATAATTTTTATCAGCATTGTGTCATCACCGATGTGTCCGTTGGCCAAGGCCTAGTGAGTATATATGAGACATTAGTGAAAAAGGCCAATGATAGAGGTGCAATAAGGGGAGGCAAGCGAAAAAGAATGGTCGTAGAGGAGTTTGATGGTGTCCTTGTTGATTATTGGTTTGATGAGGGGATGATGCAGTATGTGAGGGGGGAAATGCCCAAATATGGCAACAGTTGGGCAAAGGTGAAAAAGGTATATTGCATCGTGAACATCAAGCGGATGCATTGAATAACCGTTGTTTGGCTACTAGAGGAGGGCTTGTTGCAGATCTTTGATTGCAACCTGAGTATTTGTTAGGAGAGAGAGTTGGACATGAGGATGCAGCTGCTGTGTAAGTTATTTTCGTGGTTATTGCGAGACAGTGGGATGTTTAAGCACTTGGGTTATGAACTACTACCGGGAAAGTGGCCACACAAGCACTTGGGTTATGAACTACTGACGGGAAAGTGGCCACACAAGCACTTGGGTTATGAACTACTGACGGGAAAGTGGTCACACAAGCGCGTTCCTGTTTCGACTAATGACGTGAGTAAATTGTGTATAAAACTTACATTGCTATATAATCTAATTCTAATAGTATTGTCTTCCTCATATTGTAGTGCTGATTGGGGGGTATATGCACTCAAACTTCTTGAGTTCAGCATGACTAACACCCCAATGGACAACTTGATTGATGATACAATGAGCAACTTTCGGGAGTGCTTGGCTGTTGAGTGCTTTCACAGTCAGATGGATCCCCTAGTTACTACAGACTCTGCTTAGGTGGTAGGTGCTTTATTTCTTTTATACTATTGGTTTGAGCAACAACGCTGAAGTTTGATACTTGCCATTCATATTAAATTTCAGTTTCTGATCTATTTTTGTGTATATGGTTTGAACTTCATAGATTTGACCACTTTTGTTCTCATTTAGAAACTGCACTTCTCATCTATTTTAGTCATTTGGGGCCTCCTTGAAGAAGAACAAGTGCGAAAGAAGAAGAGAGAGTGAAAGACCCAAAGCCAGAAGTTGCTAGCAAAGCTTCGTGGGCACAAGAAGATATGCTTGTGATAACTAATCTGTTTTTAAAGTTCCTTTTATTTTTAGACTCTATTTGGCTTTGAGGAAGGATTTGACAGATGTGTACCAGTTCCTTGCATGGTTTATGGGTATAATGTAGGCATGGATATAATGTACCAGTTCTTTTATTTTGTGTTTGTTGGTGATGTTGTAGACAGGGAACATTGAGTCATCGGCTCAATTTACTCTTAATGAACTAGTCGGCCAAGTCTATTGCATGGTTATTGCTAATGAAATGCTATTTGCTGGGGCACAGGTAACTTGAACAATTTACATTATTTTCTACAATGGATATGGTTTTAGTGTTTTCATTGTTAATACAAATTCTATTGATGGTTGTTAGGATTGTGAAGCATGCCATGTAAATTATCCACCTTTTGACTGACCAGAACCCAATCCAAGTTATTGTTGATGCTGTCATCAACAAATATGGAAGTTAGACTTATAGTTTTGTAATTAATCTGAATTGCATTTCTTATATAGATAATTGAGTTGTCTTGAATTGGATCAGCTGGTGTTGTTAGACGTCAAGCTGTTGATATTTCTCCATTGAGATAAGAATCCTGATCGTAATGAAATTTTTATTTGATGGGTGGGACTTTGAAATTAGAATTTTAATCTTCAAATACTTGATGCCTTCCTTTGATAACTAAGGATGTCCCCACTGGAGAGCTTCCAAGGAACCTGCTTCTCTCAGTTGATCGCCATCTTGTTCAAACAATTGTACCTGGGACAAGATTGACCATTATGGGGATTTACAGTATTTTTCAAGCTGCAAATTCATCTGCCTCGTAAGAATCATTGCACCTTGAGAAATGGAGTTATAATATATCTTAACTGTATTCCATTGCTGATTTTTTTTTTTTTTTTTGCTATTATTTTATTCAGTCATAAAGGAGCAGTTGCAGTCCGACAACCTTATATCAGGGTTGTAGGTTTAGAAGAAACAAACGAGGCCAGCTCTCGAGGTCCTGCTTTCAAGCCAGAGGAGGTAAGAAGTGAAATTATGTTGAACACTTCATCTAAATTGTACCATCATCTCTACAGTGCAGCACCTATTCACGGGTGTGCATTCTCGTAGATGGTTTTCTTATAAATAAATATTTTCTTCATTGTGGTACTCATTTACAAGTCCTTTTTTTTTCTTTGGATTGAGAAAAGCAAACTCTAAGCTAATTGATAGCTGATTTTTGTGAAATTTTTATTTGAACAAAACTATAATGTGGTTGGAGGTTATGATGCATGACCAGATAGTGGTGGGTTTTATCTTCATTAGATTCCCAACTTCTTAGAGCTTGTGCCTTTTTCTTCTCAAACTTTTTTCATTAACTGAGTCCTTTGTTAATAATATCCCTATTCATATGTACCAAGTGTCGATCAATGAAACCTAGAAAAAAAAGAGAGCAAATATTTCTTGAAGAATGATATGATCCTGTCATGGGAGTCCCTTTTTCATATTGTAAATTGCTTTAATAATTTCACTACTTGCAGATAGAAGAATTCAAAAAAATTGTTTCAGAACTGGATGCATATAAAACAATATGCTCTAAAATTTCTCCCTCCATATTTGGTCATGACGATGTGAAGAAAGCTGTGGCTTGCCTTCTGTTTGGAGGATCAAGAAAGGTATATCTTGAACTTTGACCGTTTGATGCTGATCTAGTTTATTGATTTCATAATTAATTTATTTGTGAATACAAAATTTGCCGGATGGTGTGAAGTTAAGAGGTGATATCAATGTCCTGCGTTTGGGAGACCCATCTACTGCTAAATCACAGGTTAGTATTATATATTTATATCAGTTCTGGGTATATAGATTTTTTAAAGTCACTGTTCGGCGGTTGCTTTGCAGTCTGTGTTTTTTCTGCTCCCATTGAAAGGTTCTTAATTTATATGTAAGCCTTTTTTGTCTAGGTATGATAAATTTTAATTCAAGAGAATTCATTCTCTTGCTTCTTTTGCCACACCAGTGCTGATTTTATGTTTACCTCTTTTAGTTTCTCAAGTTTGTCGAGAAGATATAGCAGTTTACACTCCTGGGAAAGGTTCATCAGCTGCTGGTCTTACAGCTTCAGTGATCCGAGATAGCAGTTCTGTAAGTTCTTGATCTTCTGTGTTAATACAATTTATACTGTTTATTTTATTCTTTCCCCGTACTTCACGGAAATTATTTTTCCAGTTGATTAATAAATTCCTGTTAACTTGAATTAATTAGTTTGTTGACATCATTTCCTTCCAAATCAGCGTGAATTTTATCTTGAAGGAGGAGCCATGGTTTTGGCAGATGGTGGTGTTGTCTGCATTGATGAATTTGACAAAATGAGATCAGAGGATAGGTAATTCAAAGTATAATTAGAATTTGAAAACTACATTTCTCCATCTATGATTATGGCTCCTTAAGAGTTTTTCTTTGTGTAGCTTAGGGTTGCTATTCATGAAGCCATTGAGCAGCAGACAATATCCATTGCCAAAGCAGGAATAACAACTGTACTCAAATTCAAGAACCTTAGTTCTTGCTGCTGCTAACCCTTCATCAGGACGTTATGATGATCTTAAGGTCAGTGCAGCATCTGTTGTTTTACTTGGATTTGTTTCTCATTGTCATACCATGGTTTCTGCTTAAGTAACTAACAAAGTTTCAGACAACCATTTTTCTAGATTTGATTTAATTTTTATTGTTAAAGATGTCAGGATGTACAGTCAGGACAAGGTAATATACCACACCTTGCTCAGCTATTAAATTCCCTTAAATCTGTTTCTGAAAGTAAATTTCTATTTGTGTAGCTTATTGCTAGCCATATCATAAAAGTTCATGCATCTGCAGATGCTGTCTCAGGTGACAGCAAAGCTTCTAAAGAAGAGAATTGGCTGAAGAGGTATATATTTCGATTCAACTCGGGCATATGTTCTTCACAGGTGCTACTTAAATATATATAACATGCTCAACTGTTGAGTTACCATTTTGGCAGGTATATACAATACTGTAGAGTTGAATGCCACCCCTGGTTATCAGAATCTGCATCAGCACAGCTTCAGGATCAGTAAGTCCAAATAAGAAAGGTATTCTTGAACTTATGTCATAATTCTCTCTATTAAGTTGAGCAGAAGTATATTCTTTCAAAAACATTGCTACATTTTTATTGTGAGAAACTTGGGGATTACCATCAATTATTCCAATTCTGGAGTAGTTTGGGTGTTGAAATAAGACACTTATTGGATGGTCAGACAATTATAATGTGAAGATCAAGTGTAGGACTGATGGTCCCTAGTCTGCTTACCAATAATAGCTATTATCATGATTATGCTTGCAGGACATGAGACGGCAGGCAAATGAAACTAGTGAGGCTGCTGTAATACCCATTACTGTAAGGCAGCTTGAAGCTATCGTAAGGTTAAGCGAGGCACTTGCTAAAATGAAACTGTAAGTACTGGCTTTAAACTTGAGATTTTAAAAAAACTAAATCGTAGCCCATAGATTTTCTCAAGTTTTTGTCTTTCCCTGTATGTGGTTAGAATCCCTATAACTGACTTGCCATTCTTTCATGAACCATGATATTAGGTCCCATGTTGCGATGGAGAATGAAGTTAATGAAGCAGTAAGACTTTTTACTGTTTCCACAATGGACGCAGCACGGTCTGGAATACATCAACAAGTGAATCTTACTGGCGAGATGGCTAATGAGATAAAGGTTGGTCCATATGCATTATGATCGCCATTCTACTTTCTTTTGCAAGCCCCCCCAAGACTTCCCATTAACCATTGGTTCCCTTTATACTGCAAACCAAAACCCAGATAAAGAGAAGACTGGGCATTGGAAACGAAATATCAGAGAGAAGATTGATTGATGATCTCACTAGAATGGCCATGAATGAATCAATAGTAAGTACTTATTTCAATGTTCATGTTCTTTTACCTTCTAATCAGAGGAGAAGACATTATGAGTCTGACTTACAATTGTTTTCAGGATGACTCGCGTATTATTGGAGTGTGATGCTGGAGAAAAATGTACTTAAGAAATGCTTCTCAGTAAAGTTTATACATTGTTACTTTGGCTAATTGTTCATTAGATATCATTTTTACGGCTAAATCTCTTCTGAGTTAAAAAGTTTTGATGTTTGAACTGAGATTGCCATTTACATTTTAGCAGGTAAGAAGAGCTCTTATAATTATGCACCAGAGAGATGAAGTTGAATACAAACGAGAAAGGCGGGTTATTTTCAGGAAAGTTCAATCAATCCTCTGTAAAGTCCCTCAAAGTGTATGTTATCTGTTTACAGTTAATAGATTCTTAGTCCCATAGGACATCTTTTTAAGAAAGTAAGAAAAACGGTCCCTAATCGTAACTGAAGTTAGAGTAAAATGATTCGAAAAGAGTGTTTTTGACATTTTGTTACGGCCAAAAATCGTCTTGGGCTTGACGAGGTCTAATAACGAAATAAATATGTCATGGCCCCAGGCCTCAACCCAATGCCGATTGGGCCTACGTTTAAAATCACCTTGCGAACTACCCACTCTATGAGTTGAGCTATCCTATAAGTTAAGCTAAACTCGTGTAACGCCCCACTTGAGGTACGTAGTTACTGTTCCTTCGTTGTTCTTATTTGAGATGGTATCGTGATAATATTGTTTGATTGACATTAGTATGAGTGTTGTGTGGATTAATTGCCTTGAAATGGGTTAAAAATAGAAGAAGTGTATATGCCGAGCTTCGCCGGGGCGAAGAAGAATCTTCGCCGCGGCGAAGATGTGTTGAAACCACCGGAAACTCTCTGGACGGTTTCGCCGC